>NC_136975.1:34240658-34773158 GCF_032717465.1 Coenobita brevimanus | reverse complement strand
TAGGGGTATAAAGCTTTTAAATCAGATAATGAAGGTAATGGAGAGAGTTTTAGAAGGTATGATTAGAGAAAGAATGAATATAAATGAGATGCAGTTTGGGTTTATGCCAGGTAGGGGGACCACTGATGCCATATTCATTGTTCAACAGCTTCAAGAAATATATATTGGTAAGAAAAGAGATCTGTATTTTGTTTTTGGTGATTTGGAAAAGGCCTTTGACAGAGTCCCTAGAGAGGTGGTGAAAGTGGGCAATGAGAAAGCTTGGCTTGGAGGAGTGGCTAGTTAGGGTGGTTATGGCTATGTCGTGCTCCCTACGTGTCAGCAAGTGGGTTGGTGGAGGGCTAGTGCCCCTCCCCGTAAAACAAATAACTCAAAGTCAAATGGCCATCCCTTACGGGATTATGGCGTCTGGCAATAGATAGATAGATAGAAAAGGCCTTTGACAGAGTCCCTAGAGAGGTGGTGAAAGTGGGCAATGAGAAAGCTTGGCTTGGAGGAGTGGCTGGTCAGGGTGGTTATGGCTCTGTATGTGGGTGCTCGCACCCAGGTAAGCGTGAATGGAGATTTGAGCCAGGAAGCCATTTACACCGCTGGGTGGTAGCCATATAACCAAACCATACATGTTCCCTACGTGTCAACAAGTGGGTTGGAGGAGGGTTAGTGCCCCTCCCAGTAAAACAACTAACTCAATGTCAAATGGCCACCCCTTACGGGATTATGGCGACTGGCGATAGATAGTTTTCCATGAACATTGGTGTGCATCAGGGGTCAGTTTTGAGTCCCATATTGTTTATCATGGTACCTGAAGCCCTCTCATGTGACTTCAGATACGGACTACCGTGGGATATGTTGTATGCTGATGACTTGGTGTTGAATGCAGAGAACAAAAGGGAGGGGGAGGAAAGGTTTAGGAAGTGGAGAGATGGTATGGGCACAAGGGCTTAAGGGTAAATGCAGATAAAACAAAAGTGATGATGCCTAGGGCTGGGGGCGGTACTGTCAAAGGCTAAGGAGAGTGGCCATGTGCAGTTTGCCACAAGGGCGTGGGAAGTAATTCCATCTTGTGCGATGTTTGTGATAAATGGGTGCACAAGAGATGTAGTGGTATCAGAGGTAGACTGCGAGATCTATCTATCTATCTATCTATTGCCAGACACCTCAACCCAGTTTGAGGTGGCCACAAACAAATCGCCTCCACGTTGTCCTGTCTCCCGCCATTTCACTGCCCTGCTCCCAACTCACACCTCCCTCTCTCATATATCCCATTAACCCCTTAATAACCTCCGGCACTGAACAACCCTTTACAGTACCGATGTCAATGATGTCATGTTAGTGTGAGCTATAAAGAAAACTGAACAGTTATGGGGAGGGAACGAAGGTCTCTGATATGTTTACACGACTCTACGCTATAATTCCAAGCAGTCAGGCTTCCGGTTAATCTCAGATGTTTTCACCCAGTTGGTAAATACATCGTAACTTTATCAATTTTTCTGTGACTCATAGCAATATCATAGCATGGGTTTAGAAGGCTAAATAACACATTGCTAGGTAAGCCAGATGATTATCTTCACATCTTTAAGAAAAACAAATTGATTTCAGAAGAATGGAAGAAACTCACTCTACGTATTTAAAGAGGGATTAAATTTCTTCCATTTCCTTAAAGATGTGAAGAGAATCATCTGGCGCACCTAACAATGTGTTATTTAGCTTCCTAAACCCATGCTATGATTCGCTATGATTCACGGGATAAATTACAAAGTTACTGTGGATTTACCAAAGAGGCTAAAACATCTGAGATTAACTGACCCCCTGACTGCTTGGAATCATAGCATAGAGTCATGTATACATACCAGTGACCTTTGTTCCCTTCCCATCTGATAAATTACCAATATGCTGGGAATCGAACCACGGACTCTCAGGTGAGAGCCAAGCAGCATACCACTACACCACAACCAGGTAAAAGTTAATTCACGTTGTCACAATCTTGTAACCAATGTCCCTCCGCCCCCACTGTGGGCATCAAGAGGATGAGTTAACCCCCTGGCACTCGGGCAAGTAGATGCTTTTAATCTATCCCAAGCACTTACGGCAAGTCTTGATGCCCACAGTGGGGGCGGAGGGACGTTGGTTACAAGATTGTGACAACGTGAGTTAACTTTTACCTGGTCGTGGTGTAGTGGTATGCTGCTTGGCTCTCACCTGAGAGTCCATGGTTCGATTCCCAGCATATTGGTAATTTATCAGATGATTTTTCCTGTGTACAGTACGGGTTTCTCTCTCCCTTCCCATAATTGTTCACAGTTTTTTCATAGCTCACTAACTCGACCTCACCGACATCGGTACTGTAAAGAGTTGTTCAATGCCGGAGGTTATTAACCCGCCCCGTCCCGACGACGTATGGGTACGTTGCAACGATTTGCATTTGCCAGTCCCGGCGACGTACCAGTACGTCGTGCAATTGCAATGTGCATAATTTCAACAATTTTCAAATTTCGCGCTTGATTTGCGGTACGTACCCTCGCCTGACCTTCCCTTACCTGCCACCAGGCGGGGACACTCGGCGACCCTGCGCGACCCGCGCTAGCCCGCCACTCGTCCACTCACCTGATAGCCACGGTCCTGCTCAGACATGGCTAAGAGAGGTCTCTCAGAGAGCGAAATTCAAGTCGCCCTGGACACCTTTACCGGCGACAGTGATTCCCCACTGGATGACGAGGAGATGGACAAGGATTATGTGCAGCCAGAGGAGGAAGAAACCACCAGCAGTGACGAGGAAGTTCCGTCACCCAGGAAGCGGCAGTACGTGACTTACCGTGCTGCTAGAGAGGGGCAGGAGGCAAAGAAGGCACGTGGTATATCATATCCCTATCCCCAGCGTGCCTTGGAAGCAGAATTCGAGGTTGAGGACGAGGACGAGGACGAGGACGGAGCCGTGGGACGTGCTGCCACGTGGTATGGACGGGAGGTGATTACACATCGTGGCCCAGAGCGCACACCACGTCGTCTAAGCAGGTATGGGCCTAGCATTCTGTTTGGGGAGGTAGGAAGTGAAGTGGAGGGAGTGGGGAGTGAAATGGAAAGTCCTGGGATTAGGGAAAGTGAGAGTGACGTGGGTGAGTCATTGCTCTCCCTACGCAGTGTGAGGCGGCAGAGTGGATCACGTGGGCCAGTGCGGGTGCGTTCATTATCACGTGGGGTTGTGAGGGAGGGGGAAGGTGGGGAGGAACCACTCCAAAGCACGTCTTATGCTCCCCAATATCCCCTAACACGTGGTCGAGCAAGGTTGCGTGAAAGAGCACGTGGTGTGGTAGTGGACGGGGAAGGTGGGGAGGAACCATTCCCCAGCACGTCTTCTGCTCCCCAATATTCAACAATTTCATCCCCACAGCCCCCTAATGTTCCTCAAGGCCATAAGGGTAAGGGAAAGGGAAAGGGTAAAGGCAGAGGGAAGAGGAGTGACAGTGGGGAAGCCCTCCATACTCCTTCTCCCCAACCTCCCCAACCAGGATCTCCTCCCCACCCAGACGAAGGCGGTGATGGGGACGAGGGATTTGTGTCGTGGGATTGGGAGGATGGGAGTGATTTTTCTCCCCGCATTCACCCCTTCACTGAGCAAGGGCGATCTGGCTGCATTGCACCAGGTATTCACTGTAATTCAAGCAGGTTGGATTTTTTCCACCTGTTTTTCAGTGAGGCCTTCGTAGATCAGATCGTTTTTCAAACAAACCTGTTTGCAAGCGCCCAGCGCCTAGAAAGTGAAAGATTGGGAACAAGGAGTAGGCATTCTATGATTTATGATTACCCTGTCTCCAATCCAGAAATGTTCTTATTTTTTGCCCTTGTCCTTTTGATGGGTATAATAAGAAAAAATAGAATTCCTGCTTACTGGACTAGGGACCCTGTTATGTTTACCCCCATATTTGGTCAAGTGATGAGCCGTAATCGGTTTCAACAAATTCTAAGTCGCCTCCATTTTTATGATGCTAATGACCCTGCAAATGCAAACAACACTGACAAAATGAGGCGAATTAGGCTGGTCTTTGATCACCTCAGGCAAACCTTTCGATCCTCATTCTGTCCCTATATAGATCTCGTCATAGACGAGAGTCTCGTGTTGTGGAGAGGCAATATTTCATTCAGACAGTATATACCCAGCAAAAGGCACCGTTTTGGGTTCAAGATCTTTGTTATGTGTGACTGTAGGACTGGATACGTGCAAGACATAGTCTTGTACACCGGTGCACAGACAGACATAATAGAAGATCGAAGTATAGGACTTTCGGGAGCAGTGGTAAAGACGATGATACAAGACTACCTTCATCGTGGTCACGTTCTCTACCTCGACAACTGGTACACTAGCCCTCTTCTCGCTCGTTATCTTCACAGACATGAAACGGGAGTCTGTGGAACCGTAAAGGTAAATCGGCGTCACATGGTCAAGGTAGGGCGGAAACTTGCAAGGAGTGAGGTTGTCTTCTTCAAAGCCAACAACATCCTTGCAACAAACCACAACAGAGAAGTAAGCCTCTTGTCCACGGTTCACCGCCCCTTGATGCACCGTACTGATTCTGTTGATTACCATAGCGAGAGCAGGCGTCGTGTTTGGAAACCTGAGTGTGTAATGGATTACAATATAAACATGCGCCTCGTGGACCAGTCTGACTCCATGATATCGACGGTAGAGTGTGCCAGGACCACGATGAAGTGGTATAAAAAACTGTTCTTTCACTTGCTAGATATCACTGCTCTGAATTGCCACCACCTTCACGCCATGACCACAGGAGTTCAGGAAACCTTTGAAGGGTTTGTGAGGGAGCTCACACGAGAAATCTTGCTAAGTATGCTGTTGAAAGGCCCCAACAGCGCCCCCGCACTGCCCCTATTACCCAGACTCCCCAGAGAATATCCGGCCGCCATTTCCCCACTCCTATCCCTCCCCAGCCCAACAGACCTAGGCCCCAGCGCAGGTGTCACGTGTGCAGTAATTCCCAGGTGAGACTCACGACACAGAGGAAGGACACCCGCTATGAGTGCGTGCAGTGTGACGTGGGTCTGTGTATTCACCCATGTTTTAGTGAATATCACACGTTGCTGCAATTTTAGCATGGTATGAATGCGAAAGGACGCTGAAATTATGAGGTAAATGCAACAGACAGACGCTCTGTGAAAATATCAGTCATGTGGATCGCCAAATATTAGTATAAAGTGCCTACGGTTAGAACATAAGTGAAAACATTGGGTGTAAGTATATAAATCTGCCCTAAGTTGAAAGTTTGATGCGATATTCTGTCGCTCAGTGCAATAAATACGGCCCCTTATTATATATTTCTTATTATGTGACATTCTTACGGGTATAATATAAGTTCAAATTATTGTATATGATGATGTATATTCTAAGTCAAATATTCATAGCGTGTCTATAAAGATAAGATTTCCTGATGCTTAGTCGAATGAATAAGGCACGTATTAGTCAAAATAAAAGTCAGCAAGTGATAAAGTGAATAATTAGTGTATAAGTGTGTGAGTGAATTAGTATATAAGTGTGTGAGTATTATGTATGACGAAACATTCCTTGCGAGGGTATTTTCAGGCGATATTCTCACGCTCACTTGAATAAATAATGGCAGTAAGTATGTACAGTGCATTCTAGGGGTGTAAACGTGTGTAATGTAAGTGGGAAAATATAATTGGAGTGAATAAATAAAGTAGATGATGAAACATGAGTGTTTGAGATCGTGGTTGCTACGTGAATAGGCGCTAGCATATCGCTAAATGCCCTCGTAATGAATGAAAATAATTGAAAACCTTCACAGTGGTGGAGGAAAGGTTCTATGTAAATGGGAAAATAATTGGAAAGTGATAAAACAATTTGGTATGTTGAAATACGAGTCATAGAGAGTGCGCTTACTAAGCTGATGTGCGCTAAACTTATGCTGCATGTCATCATAATGAATGAAAACATCTGAAAACACTTACAAACAGTTGTAATTGGTAAATTGTCATTGAAACAGAAGTATACAAGTAGAAAAAATGATAGGTTGACTCATACCAGAAACTTAGCATATAGCATGTTACGACTCGGACCTAACTCGCTATGCTCGCGCGATGGTACAATGCTTATTTTTCCTATATGTGTGTCTGAAATCCATTATATTGTTACTGTTATTGTTTATTAGTTCAAATTCAATAAATGTAGAGGTGTTGTGTGTTGTTTGTCCCATTATTCCTTACCATAGAAAACGTAAACGCATATCCAGCCCATTACAGAATACGATACCTGCGGGGGGAAACCGCACCTGTACAGACCACTTATAGACCGCAGAGACCACTTTCTTCATGATTTTCCATCGTTTCTCGACCTAAGCGGAAGTTTTAGAAGAAAAATTTTTTTTCCAAAAAGGCTCGGGACTGGGGGATGTCATAGGTGCGGAAAGGCTCGGGACGTGACGGGTTAAGGGGTTAATGGAATACATTACTGTTTGCATCAATACTCTCCCTTTCACATGAAAACAAAAAAAAAAACGAACAAAAGAAGGAGTGCTAAATGTACATTTAACTTTCATCAGAAAGATCTTACCAATTCATATTCCTTCACTTTATTTTATGTAATTTTCTGACTATTTTATTTTGTGTTTGGAAAAAGTATTGTAAACAGTACTCACTCCAAACTTATTTGTAATAATATAAGTAGTGATGAGTCACCAATACAAGTGATGTACTGAGCTAGTAGGTTATATTCCGTATCATTTCAGCCATCCAGGAAGTGTTATCTGAATTGTAGGCCTACTGTGTCATTACACTTATAAATGTACATTAATTTATATATCTATTTCAGATTACGGTATAGTACTGTATTGATTGCAGTATTGTACAGTATACAGTACTCTCTCCAAACACAGTTGTAATACCATAAGTGGTGATGACAGTGTTCACCAATACATTTAAGGTACTGAGTGGGTAGGTTTTTTGATTATTCGGCAAATCCAATTTCTCGGCATCATCCCGGTCCCATAGATGCCGAATAATAGGACTTTTACTGTACAGATATATATATATGTATATATATACAGTAATCACTCCAATATCCGACGTAATAGAGTCATTGGTAGGTCCGGATATTGGGCCCCAGCTTATGGACTTGTACTTATGGACCCTAACTCAGAGAAACACCTATACAACTCCCTCTGGACATGCATAGCACCTATTTAAGTCCCAAATGACACCAATAAGGCACATAAATGACTGAAATAAATGCAAAAGAAACATAAAATGAGGATTTAGAAGTAGGTTCATACAATAATAAAAATTCTGGTGACTGGCTCCTGGACTGGTACTTATGGACCCTAAACTAGCCTAACTCAGAATAACACCTTCCTACTGCACATGCATAGCTCCTAACACCCTATTCACACCAATAATGGACATTAAAGAGTGAAATGAGGTAAGTATAGTATGGAAAAAAGTACAGTATGAAACATTCTTATGTCCGGATAGTTGGGATGTTTGGATATTGGGCGTCCGGATATTAGAGTGACTACTGTATATATATATATATATATATATATATATATATATATATATATGTATATATATATATATGTATATATATATACTGTATATATATATATATATATATATATATATATATATATATATATATACAGTAATCACTCCAATATCCGGATCAATAGAGCCATCGGTAGGTTCGGATATTGGTTTTGTCCGGATATTGGGCCCCAGCTTATGGACTTGTACTTACGGACCCTAACACAGAGAAACACCTATACAACTCCCTCCGGACATGCATAGCACCTATTTAACACCCAAATCACACCAATAAGGCACATAAATGACTGAAATAAATGCAATAGACACATAAAATGTGGGTTTAGAAGTATGTTCATACATTAATAAACATTCTGGTATTTATGGACTCTAACCGAACCTAACCTAACCGAACCTAACCGAACTCTGAAAAACACATTCCTACTGCACATGCATGAGGTAAGTTTAGTATGGAAAGAAGTACAGTATGACACTTTCTGGTAAGTATAGTATGGGAAAAAATACAATATGAAACATTCTGGTAAATATAGTATGGAAAATAGTACAACATGAAACATTTTGGCTACTTACAGCAAGTCCCTGGCCACCTCGATGAATAACCGCCTCCTCTCGGACTCTGACAGTAAGAACGATTTCCTGAAGCACTTGCACTACACTCTTCCTGAAGTCTTGCACTGAACTTAGTCACTAACACACAGAAGTCCGTTCTTTTCACAGTGTTCACTTTAGTCCAAATAATGTTCCATTAAATTTAAGTGTTGCACATTAACTTTTCCCAAGTTTTTTTAAGTTTCCAAAGCCAAAACAAAGAAGGTTAGTTACGTTAAATTTCTTTTCTACTTAGTCTTTTCTCCCAACTTGAAAACCTTAACACAACACACCGTTTTTTTCACTGCACAACACTCAAAATTCCCGTGTGGTCTAGTGGAGAAGTTCTTGCTGTTTATTCACTGTCAGAGCCCGAGAGTATCACTGGCAGGCGTCCAAGGGGTGCATCGGTGGGTAGTGGTGATGGCGTACCGACTACAGAAGACTCTGAAGACAGCCGCAAACTCACGTCGAGCGGTGACTCCACTGTAGCTGATGTGCTGGGCTGTGGCTCGGAGCATGAGGGCCTGTCTTGGGGAGGCAACGGAGTGGAACCAGGGCTTGGCACAGCGGGGGTCACGGGCCTGATTACACTGTCAATCGTTGACTGACGCAAGGACCGACGATTCTGGCGATTGATGATGCGCTGCCGGAAAGAACGCACTTCCTCCACGAGTCCCAAGGGCCCCATCTCCCTGTCGCAGTCCGGGTGTTCCAGGTAGTCTAGGACGAACTCTAGATGTTCCCGGAGTGCGCTCAGCTTGGGGATGGCTGGAGTAGTGTCCTGCTGGGCGGAGTCTGCATCATCATCGCCTTCGTCGTCGGAATCTTCAAGTTCGGGACTGACACCAGCAACCGAAGACGCGATCTCGATATCAGACAACGTCTGATACCCAGGATCGCCCTCGTCGTCGTCCAACCACTCACGAACATCGTCCACATCAACATCGTCGCGCTTACGTGCGTACGTAGCCGTGCATGGAAGTCATCCACGTCAAACCCTAGGAAATCGTACTCCACATCTGTTCCGAGAAGCAGACGAGACCAACCATTTTCAAGAGTTTTCACAGGGACTTCCTTCCATGCACTAGCCCAGTTGTACAGCGCAGACTTGATGTTGTAGCGGCGAAGGTTTTCCAAAGTCTGCTTGCCTCGAGTGTCACGTCCTTCCCTGCGCTCGTCCTCGTCCTCGAGAACCACCATCACCTCGTCCAGGAACTTCCGACGGTACAGGCGCTTTGTTGCCACGATCACTCCTTGGTCCATTGGTTGAATGAGAGCAGTCGTATTAGGTGGCAGAAACATGCACCTAATACGGCCATTCTCAGCAACCAAGTCCTTGTCGCACGGGTGGGCAGGTGCATTGTCGAGGAGAAGGAGAGCCTTTACCTGGTCGCGAGGAATTCCCAGTGTCTTCGTCTGGTAATGTATGACCTCCTTGACGAAGTGATGGTGAAACCAGTCTTTGAAAATCACAGCTGTGAACCATGCTTTCAAAGAATGGTACCATACGACAGGAAGGACATCCATCACCCCACGAAGGCACCGAGGCTGCTTTGCACGGCCAACAATAACGGGCTTAAGCCGGTGCATGCCGTTAGCATTGGCACAACACAAAGCAGATATCCGTTCCTTAGAAAGCTTGCGGCCAGGTACACGCTTCTCCGTCTCATCGGCGAGAGTGTTCGTTGGCACCGAGCGATAGAATAGGCCAGTTTCGTCAGCGTTATAGACTTGACCGAGAGTGAGGCCCTCCCTGTCGATCAAGCCTTTCACCTTGTGCCGAAACTCGTCCACTCCATCCTCGTTAGCGTCCAATGCTTCGCCATGTGCTTTACGGTTAGTAAGGCCATGTCGCAACTTGAACGCGAAGAGCCAACCCTCGGATGCCTTGAAGTCTAGGGCGTCGTGGAAGCCTTGCAAACTTCTCAGCAGCAGCCTTCAGCTCCGTTCCACGTACCATCACACCAGCTGCACGTTGCTGTCGATACCAAATCAACGTGGAGCGGTCGATCTCTGCATACTTGGGAGTAAACATAACCTTCCTCTCCACGTTGCGTTTGCTTCTCGACGAGAAGTCAGCCGTGTACTGCATGAGCTTGTCTCGGGAACGCTTGATATCAAACAAAGTCGACCGGGCCAGGTTGAACTCGCGGAGAATGCGAGAGGAAGACCAACCCGCATCAACCTTCTCCAATATCTCCCGTTTCTTCTCCAGAGTCAACACCACTCTCTTCCTTTTCTCAGGAGGCGGGGCCATCATCACACACACTAAGAGTAGGGCAGAGAGCAGCAGGAGGCCTTGCAGCAAGTACGGCACCACCACAAAAGCGAGCACGTGGGCAGCCATTACGAAGAGCGCAGGTCCAGTCGCGGTGAGAGACAGGCGGGAAGTGGGGAGGATGCAGCGGCGCTCTATCGGACGTCGGAGGAATGACGAACCAAAACAATGCTCTCACGCGGCGCGCGGCAAGTTCAAATTACGGACGGCAAAAAATCGGTTTTTTCCAATTTTTTTGGATTTTCGGACCATTTTGGGAATGTTTGATCCCAGGACGATAAGGTTCGGTTAGTGGGGATGTTCGGTTATTGGGCGTCCGGATATTAGAGTGATTACTGTATATATACATATACATATATATATATGTATATATATATATGTATATATATATATATTTATAAATATATATATATATATATATATATATATATATATATATATATATATATATATATATATATATATATATATATATATACAGTAATCACTCCAATATCCGACGTAAAAGAGCCATTGGTAGGTCCGGTTATTGGTTTTGTCCAGATATTGGGCCCCAGCTTATGGACTTGTACTTATGGACCCTAACTCAGAGAAACACCTATACAACTCCCTCTGGACATGCATAGCACTTATTTAACACCCAAATCACATCAATAAGGCACATAAATGACTGAAATAAATGCAAAAGAAACATAAAATGAGGGTTTAAAAGTATGTTCATACAATAATAAACATTCTGGTACTTGTGGACCCTAACCTAGCCTAACTCAGAAAAACACATTCCTACTGCACATGCATGAGGTAAATATAGTATGAAAAAAAGTACAGTATGAAACATTCTGGTAAGTATAGTATGGAAAAAAGTACAGTATGAAACATTCTGGCTGCTTACAGCAAGTCCCTGGCAACCTCGATGAATAACCGCCTCCTCTCGGACTCTGACAGTAAGAAAGATTTCCTGAAGCACTTGCAGTACACTCTTCCTGAAATCTTGCACTGAACTTAGTCAATAACACACAGAAGTCCGTTCTCTTCACAGTGTTCACTTTAGTCCAAATAATGTTCCATTTCAATTTAGTGTTGCACATTAACTTTTCCCAATCTTTTCAAAATTTCCAAAGCCAAAACAAAGAAGTTAATTTACGTTAAATTTAGTTTCCACTGAGTCTTTTCTCTCAACTCGAAAACCTTAACACAACACACTGTTTTTTCACTGCACAACACTCAAAATTCCCGTGTGGTCTAGTGGAGAAGTTCTTGCTGTTTATTCACTGTCAGAGTCCGAGAGTATCACTGGCAGGCGACCAAGGGGTGCATCGCTGGGTCGTGGTGATGGCGTACCCACTGCAGAGGACTCTGAAGGAAGCCGCAAACTCACGTCGAGCGGTGACTCCACCGTGGCTGATGTGCTGGGCTGTGCCTTGGAGCATGAGGGCCTGTCTTGGGAAGGCAACGGAGTGGAGACAGGGCTTGGCACAGCGGGGGTCACGGGCCTGAAAAACGTGTCAATCGATGACTGACGCAAGGACCGACGATTCTGACGATTGATGATGCGCTGCCTGAAAGCACGCACTTCCTCCATGAGTCCCAAGGGCCCCATCTCCCTGTCGCAGTCCGGGTGTTCCAGGTAGTCTAGGACGAACTCTAGTTGTTCCCGGAGTGCGCTCAGCTTGGGGATGGCTGGAGTAGTGTCCTGCTGAGAGGAGTCCGCATCATCGTCGCCTTCGTCGTCGGAATCTTCAAGTTCGGTACTGACACCAGCAACCGAAGACGCGATCTCGATATCAGACAACGTCTGATACCCAGGATCGCCCTCGTCGTCGTCCAACCACTCACGAACATCGTCCACATCAACATCGTCGCTGTGCGTACGTAGCCGTGCATGGAAGTCATCCACGTCAAAGCCCAGAAAATCGTACTCCACATCCGTTCCGAGAAGCAGACGAGACCAACCATTTTCAAGAGTTTTCACAGGGGCTTCCTTCCATGCACTAGCCCAGTTGTAAAGCGCAGACTTGATGTTGTAGCGGCGAAGGTTTTCCAAAGTCCGCTTGCCTCGTGTGTCACGTCCTTTCCTGCGCTCGTCCTCGTCCTCGAGAACAATCATCACCTCGTCCAGGAACTTCCGACGGTACAGGCGCTTTGTTGCCACGATCACTCCTTGGTCCATTGGTTGAATGAGAGCAGTCGTATTAGGTGGCAAAAACATGCACCTAATACGGCCATTCTCAGCAACCAAGTCCTTGTCGCACGGGTGGGCAGGTGCATTGTCGAGCAGAAGGAGAGCCTTTACCTGGTCGCGAGGTATTCCCAGTGTCTTCGTCTGGTAATGGATGACCTCCTTGATGAAGTGACAGTGAAACCAGTCTTTGAAAATCACAGCTGTGAACCATGCTTTCAAAGAATGGTACCAGACGACAGGAAGGACATCCATCACCCCACGAAGGCACCGAGGCTGTTTTGCATGGCCAACAACAACGGGCTTAAGCCGGTGCATGCCGTTAGCACTGGCACAACACAAAGCAGATATCCGTTCCTTGGAAAGCTTGTGGCCAGGTACACGCTTCTCCGTCTCCTCGGCTAGAGTGTTCGTTGGCAGCGAGCAATAGAATAGGCCAGTTTCGTCAGCATTGTAGACTTGACCGAGAGTTAACCCTCCCTGTCAATCAAGGCTTTCACCTTGTGCCGAAACTCATCAACTCCATCCTCGTTAGCGTCCAATGCTTCGCCATGTGCTTTACGGTTAGTAAGGCCATGTCGCAACTTGAACGCGAAGAGCCAACCCTCGGATGCCTTGAAGTCTAAGGCATCGTGAAGCCTTGCGAACTTCTCAGCAGCAGCCTTCAGCTCCGTTCCACGTACCATCACACCAGCTGCACGTTGCTGTCGGTACCAAATCAACATGGATCGGTCGATTTCTGCAAACTTAGGGGTAAACATAACCTTCCTTTCCCGGTTGCGTTTGCTTCGCGACGAGAAGTCAGCCGTGTACCGCATGAGTTTGTCTCGGGAACGTTTGATATCGAACAAAGTCGACTGGGTCAGGTTGTACTCGCGGAGAATGCGGGAAGAAGACCAACCCGCATCAACTTTCTCCAATATCTCCCTCTTCTTTTCCAGAGTCAACACCACTCTCTTCCTTTCCTCAGGTGGCGGGGCCATCATCACACACACTAAGAGGAGGCCCAAGAGCAGCAGGAGGCCCTACAACAGGTACGGCACCACCACAAAAGCGAGCACGTGGGCAGCCATTGCGAAGAGCGTAGGTCCAATCGTGGTGACAGACAGGCGGGAAGTGGGGAGGATGCAGCGGCGCTCTGTCGGACGTCGGAGGAATGACGCACCAAAACAATGCTCTCCCGTGGCGCGCGCGGCAAGTTCAAATTACGGAGGGATTTTTTTTTTTTTTTTTTTTTTTTTTTTTTAAATCCCAGGACGATAAGGTCCGGGTAGTGGGGATGTTTGGTTATTGGGCGTCAGGATATTAGAGTGATTACTATATATATAAATATATATATATATATATATAAAATAACAGAACAGGAGCCTCTGTGGTACAGTGGTAGAGTGTGCGTTTCGTATACGGGTGGACCAGGCTTCGCGCCCCGCCAGGGTAATAAACTTTGGGAGTGTTCACCCTGCCACGTACTGCATTGGCGGACACAAGGGGTGCTGTGTTTGAACCTGTGTCGCCTACTGTAAAGTATGCTTGCACCCAGTTGGCTTGAGCGGGCTGATTACATTTGGTTCACAGACTACACACACATCCAAAGCCATTCCAACACTACAATTACACATACAAGCACTTCTAACCCTACATACAATCTCTATCAGACAGCCTAAGCCACCTGGTAGAGATACATCGGCTGTATCATCCCGACTTTGGTCGGGATAGGCCGGTCCTGCAGTGGATACTCAAACGGGTGATGATGATGATGATAACAGAACAGAGGAACGAAAAACAAATGAATAAAAATTAATAATCCATACACCAGGTTACTGGTGTCCTCTGTTCATAAAATACCTGTAACAGTTAGACTTGAACAGCTGTGGGTTGAAATTTGGAGGGAAACAGCTCTGGGGAAGCGAGTTCCAGAGAGATGCAGTTCTGGGATTGAAAGAATTCTGATAGGTAGAAGTTCTGCAATATGACTGAGTGACATTCCAGTCATGAGTGCTACCAGATGCCCGTGTAACATGAGGGAAGGCATGGAGAGGTGGCATAATGGACGCAACTTCGTCTGAGCATTTGCCAAAAAATATCTGTAAAATAATGCAAGGGAGGCAACATTCCTTCTTACTTGCAGGGGAGGTAGTTTATTTGTAATGGCAGGGTTGTTAATAATTCTAACAGCTTTGTTCTGAATTTTGTCTAGTTGTTTTAATACAACCTCTCCACATCCATTCCACAAGGGTGGGCAATATTCAAGCTGAGAGCTCACATGACTCTTATAAATTATAACAAACTGCTCATCAGCGAAGAAGTTACGGACTCTGTACAATAATCCAAGTTTCTTTGAGGCGGTTTTAGCAAGTGATCTGACATGAGAGGTCCAGCTGAGGGCAATGTTAAGTGAGATGCCAAGAATTTCAATACTTTTGGAGACGGGAATATTAGTAGCACTGAAGGTAATGTACGAATCTGGCAATATCTGTCTATTAGTAAATTGTATATACTGCATTTAGTTTTACTAGCATTAAAAGAGACAAGGTTGTTTTGTCCCCATTCACTGATTGTACTGAGTTGGGAGGTAGAGATACTAGACTTTGTAAATGGGTGTCTGAGTGTGAAGGAACGATGTAGTGTTGAGTCATCTGCGGATGAGCGGATGGGATTGTGGGTGACAGATAAGAGATCTTTAATATGAACCAGGAATAGGGTTGGCGCCAGAACTGACCCCTGCGGCACGCCAGCATTGATTGAGTGGAAATTGGAATATACATCATCTGCATTTACCCTTATTTTCCTGTCACTAAGATATGAAGAAATCAAAGGAATATATATATACTGTACTGTATATATATATTATGTACAGGCACTCCCCAACTTATGAAGATAATAGGTTCTTAAAGGTCTTTCATAATTTTTTTTTTCTTTTTTTAAGTCTCTCTCTCTCTCCCCAACCCAACTCTAATCCCATAATTACTGAGGTCACAAAGTTCTTTCCTTCTACCCCATTGCCTTTCTACACCATACCTACTTCTGTGCTATTCTCTCTCTCTCTCTCTCTCTCCCTCCCAGATTATAGCCCATTATTGTCTCCACTCCTCCACCTATCCTCTGCTATTCCCTGAACTGCAGTTATCATCTCACCTCCTTGTCAGTGTCTTCACCCAACCCCATAACCCCATCCTTCCTTGTTATGACTGACCTCCCCCCCCCCCCTCCACACATTTTTTTTTTTTTCTTTTTTTTCTTTTTTATCTGCAGATTTTTCATAAGTTGATCCTCCATAAGGTAATGTACGAATCTGGCAATATCTGTCTATTAGTAAATTGTATATACTGCATTTAGTTTTACTAGCATTAAAAGAGACAAGGTTGTTTTGTCCCCATTCACTGATTGTACTGAGTTGGGAGGTAGAGATACTAGACTTTGTAAATGTAATGTAAACAAAAGTAAAGTTATGGTGTTTGAGAGGAATGAAGTCACAGAGTGTGCAGTGAGGTTGGATGGTGAGGATATGGAGAATGTGAGTGCATTCAAGTACTTGGGTAGTGTGATGAGTAAGGATGGAACTTTGGGGGATGAAGTGCGTGAAAGGGTACAGCAGGGAAGGAAGGTTGTAGGCATGCTGAAAGCAGTGATGAGAAATAGGGAAGTGAGTATGGAAGTTAAGAAGTCTCTGCATGATGGTATTGTGATCCCTACCCTGACGTATGGAAGCGAGGCGTGGACCTTGCAAGAGGGGAACAAGTCAAGAGTGAGAGCAGTGGAAATGAGTTACTTGAGAGGAGCATGTGGAGTGACATGGAGGGACAGGTTGACGAATGAAGAAGTGAAGGAACGTTGTGGGGTAGATGTGGATGTGGTTGAAAAGATTAGGAGAAATACACTGAGGTGGTTTGGACATGTGGAGAGGATGGAGAGTGAAAGACTGACTAAGAGGGTGTATGTGGGTGAGGTGGAGGGAGGGAGAGGGAGGGGTAGACCGAGGATGAGGTGGAGGGATGGAGTTGAGAGGTTTATGAGGGAGGGGGGGGTGAGTTGGGGGGAGGGGAGTCAAATGGTGGGTGACAGAGTGACTTGGAGGCGTTTTGTCTGCGGCCACCCTTTGCGGGATTAGGGCGTCGGGCTATAGATAGATAGATAGATAGATCCTCCATAAGTATGGGTCTGACCATATCTATTTACCTATTTATAGTATACAGGAATTGAGCGATGCTCGTGTTGTCCTGTCTCCATATCCACATTTATCTAGTTTACTTTTACACACACGAATGTTTTTCTCCTGCACCACCTTTTTGTCTAACTCATTCCAAATACTTATGTATTTACCCAATATACCTAATTGAGATACACACCAAATATGCTATGCTCGTGGGTTCCCATCGCTATTTCTCAGTAAGTCAAATTTAGCTTTAAACTCGTTTAAGTTTTTAGACTGGATGATCTCTTTGTCCAGGCTATTCCATAAATCTATACTTCTGTAAGGAAAGCTATATTTCTTGATATCCTTCAAGCAGCTTGACTTTTTCAATTTCATTCCGTGTCCTCTTGTTGCTCTCTTATCCCATAAAAACAGATCTTCTCAGTCAATTTTATCTACTCCCACCATGGTCCTGAACACTGCAATCATGTCTCCCCTCTTTCTCCTTTCCTCTAAGGAAGGCAAATCCAGCTTTTCCAGCCTCTCTCTGTATGACAGATCTGCCAGACTGGGGACCATTTTGGTTGCTGTTCTTTGTATTCTCTCAATCTTGTTTATATCTTTCTTTTTGTGTGGGGACCACACTACCGCTGCATATTCTAACCTGGGGCGGATCATGGCCACTATCAATTTTTTCATCATCTCCTCATCCATATAATGAAATACTACTCTTATGTTAGTCAGGAGTTTATAAGTCTCTCTAACTATCTTATTAATGTGCTTTTCAGGTGACAAACTATCTTGGAACAGCACTCCTAAGTCTTTCTCTTCTCTCATTTTAGTGATTAATTCATTACCCAACTAATAATTCATTGATGGCCTCCTGGTACTTTTACCCATTTTCAATATTTTACATTTTTTTACATTAAATTTCATTTCCCACTTCCGGCTCCAATCATGTATCCTATCCAGATCCTTCTGCAGCATTTTACAATACTCCTCAACCTCTACCTTCCTCAAGATCTTTACATCATCAGCAAACAGACTTGCATAACTGTTCACTGTATCTACCATATCATTTACGTAAATCAGGAACATTACTGGAGCCAACACCGAGCCTGGGGGGACTCCACTTGTTACTTCCCTCCATCCAGACATCCTATCCTGTATTACTGTCCTCATTTGTCTCTCTCAAAAAGTCTCTCATCCATTCCAGGAGTTTCCCCTTCAGTCCTCCAATATATTCTAGTTTCCACGTTAGTCTCTTATGAGGTACCTTGTCAAAGGCCTTCTCTAAGTACATACAATCCACCCAACCATCTCTCTCCTGTACCATGTCAATCGCTCTTGAGTAAAAGCTCAACAAGTTAGAAACACATGACCTTCCACTTCTGAATCCAAACTGACATTCAGCCAAAATATTCATCTCTTCTAGATATTTTATCCATCTGTCTTTCAGGATTCTCTCGCACAATTTTGCGACCATGCTAGTTAGAGACACTGGTCTATAATTCAGGGGTTCTTCCCTGTTTCCTCCCTTATAAATTGGTACCACATTTGCCCTCTTCTATTCTTGTGGCACATTCCTCTCTTCCAGAGAAGACATGATTACACTGTGAATTTTATCTGCCAGTTATTCTCTGCATTCCTTCAGTACCCAATTAGAAATTTCATCAGGTCTTGGGGCTTTCTTTACATCTTGAGTTTCCAATAATTTGTACACTTCCTGTACCTCCACTGTTATATCTTTTATCACCGGTACATTTCTAGTCACTCCCTCCCCTTCCACAAACTCTTTTTCATTAGTGAAAACTGATTGGAGACATTTGTTCATTACCGTATTTCAGCTTGCATTGCTGCATCTTTATAGACCTCTCCTTCTACTTTCAGTTTAGTGATTCCTTCCCTTTGTTTCAATTTGCCATTAACAAATCTATAAAACAGTTTGGGTTCATCCTTGCATTTGTCTATTATACTTTTTTCAAAATTCTTTTCTTCTTCTCTACGTATTCTTGTGTAATCATTTTTAGTTCTTTTATATTCTTCCTTTGTTCTGGTGTTGCCCCTCTTTCTCCAGTTGTTCCACGCCTTATCTCTTTCTTTTTTTGCTATCATACACCTTCTATGAAACCACTCATTTTTCCTGTTTTCTTTCCCTCTTACTCTTGGTACAAATTTTTCCACTCCCAAATTGTAGAGGTTCAGGCAGATATCCCACTTCCTTTGTATCTCTCTTGTTTCTCTGAATTTTCTCCAATCCGCATTTTCAAAAAAGTTTCTCAGTCCTGTGAAATTAGCTTTCCCAAAGTTGTATCTTCCCTGTCTATGAAGCTCGTCTCTTGGCTCGACGTTCCCTATTATCGTTTGGAACTCAATGACCACATGATCACTTTTTCCTATAGGACAGAAATATTTCAATGATTCTGTTACATCTGGTTCTTTGGTAAACAGTAAATCTAACCTTGCTGGTGTGTCCTCACCTTGGAACCGTGTCTCTTCTCTGACCCATTGCGTCATCACATTATTCATTATTACATTTAATAATATAGTGCCCCACGAATCCTCGCTGCCTTCTGAGTCCCATTCCTCCCAGTTCACCTCTTTACAGTTAAAGTCACCCACCAAAATTATATTATTCTATCTATCTATCTATTGCCAGATGCCTCAATCCCGTTTGGGGTGGCCACAAACAAATCGCCTCCAAGTCGCCCTGTCCCCCACCATTTCACTGCCCTGCTGCCAACTCACACCCCCCTCTCTCATATACCTCTCCACCCCATCCCTCCATCTCATCCTCGGCCTCCCCCTCCCTCTTCCCCCCTCCACCTCACTCACATACACTCTCTTCGTCAGTCTTTCACCCTCCATCCTCTCCACATGGCCAAACCACCTCAGTGTGTTCCTCATAATGCTTCCTATCACATCCACATCCACACCACAACGCTCCTTTATATCCTCATTCGTCAGCCTTTTCTCATTTATTGTGTGTGTGTGTGTGTGTGTGTGTGTGTGTGTGTGTGCGTGCAAACTGAACTGAAATATTTATTGTTGTAAAAGGTACAGAGCACTAATACAACAACAAAAAAATCCAAACGAAGTTTGTAGTGTTGTTATGTAGACGTAAGGGCCATGCAAGGAACTACAGTGTAAATTATGGTCAGTAAAGGATTTGAAAATGGCCTAAACATCATTATCCATTTCAATGTTTTCAGGCCCATCATTGCTTAAATGAGGTAATGTAAAGAATTAAAAAAAAGTCCTGTGATGGAATCTGCTACAACCAATGTGTGTTTGTATGACTGTCATCATGTGGTTGTGTGGATGAACCAGTCATTCACACAGCTGGTGAGTCTTTTCCTCGAGAGCCACTGAGTACCAATCCCCTCCAGTTTGTGTTCTGTATTTTCTTATTTTCAGTGTGGTAAATGTCCTTTTCCTAATGAAAATTTTCCCCGTTATTATAATCACGTTCCTTAAGGCATACCTATTATTGTTTGTGTACAGCATGATGGAAGAAATGTATTCTGGATTTCATTTTCCATTTCTCAGCTGGAGGTTAAGTTAGGTTAGGTTTGGTTAAATTATTAGGTTCAGTTAAGCTAGGTTAGGTTAGATTCAGTTAAACTATTAGGTTATGACAGCGGCTTTCACTGAAAAGACCGACTTTATGCAGCTGCCTCACACCAGACGGAGAGACTCATAGGCCTCCACAGTTTATAAATTATCTTTGTACGTATTTTAAAAGCTGAACTTATCACTCCATCGCCGTTATTTTACTATGTAGTCTTTGCAAAGTACTGTTAAGCTGTCATGTATAGCAGACATCTTAGTGTTTAATAACAAAATGAAAAGCTTAAGTATTTTAATGGCCAGTTTACTGTGGTGAACTGCCACACCATCATCATGTGGGAAGGTGTGGGGGGTTGCTGTGGTAACCAAGCAAGTGCCTCACCCGACAGTGTTCACGGACATTTTCATAATTTACGAAAAAAAATCTTTTTTTTTTTACCAAGAATTACTGTTTGTCCATCGGAATGGGCAAGAATCTGTTTAAACCAAAATTTATCAAGTGCAGTGATCATCAGCACTGAAATTTTGGGGCATAAAATTACGAACAAAATTCTTGTGGAAGCAACAGGTGGCTACTAGTGTACTTTGTGGTGATTGAGAAGCACACATGCCATGCACTTTGTGGGGAAGGTTTGATGAGAGTTTACTAGCCCCTCCACAATTTATGAAATATCACAGCACTATGCACGATCGCTGGATGACTCCGTTGTTGATGCCTGTCTAGGATGCAACACAGAACCCCGTACTATTAAGCACATTGTGGAAGAGTGCATTGCACACAATCACCTATGCCAACAACACAACGTACACTCTTTGAGAGCTCTGTGGGAAAGCCCGGTCTTGGCCATGGCCTTCCTAAGGGACTCGGGGCTGTTCGGCCAGACTACGTAGGGAACAACTACTACTACTACTACATGTATAGCCACAAGCATTTTCCCACCACCCTTTGAACTTTAATTTATCCTTATCTCGTCGACAGGACCACCTGGAGATGTGGGGATACTTTAATTTGAAAGAGGATGAGTTGGTGATTCTTATGTATCTTTAATTTTTTCTCTAGTTGTCATACTTTGGAAGACAGAGTTGGAAGGGTATTTTTTCCATCACGAATATCCTCCGTAGGGAGAAGCGTGCAACATTGGAAAATCCCCAGCGTGTAGGAGTTAAAGTGTGGTATTACAGTGAATGTGGTGAAAGTAAAAGAAAAACTCTAAAGCTGCCATCGGACTCGACTCAAACAAGTAATTACTTAAAAATGGCATGTACAGCAGCGATCGTGCATAGTGCTGTGTGATATTTCATAAATTGTGGAGGTGCTAGTAAACTCTCATCAAACCTTCCCCACAAAGTGCATGGCATGAGTGCTTCTCAATCACCACAAAGTACACTAGTAGCCACCTGTTGCTTCCACAAGAATTTTGTTCGTAATTTTATGCCCCAAAATTTCAGTGCTGATGATCACTGCACTTGACAAATTTTGGTTTAAACAGATTCTTGCCCATTCCGATGGACAAACAGTTATTCTTGGTAAAAAAAGAGATTTTTTTTCGTAAATTATGAAAATGTCCGTGAACACTGTTGGGTGAGGCACTTGCTTGGTTACCACAGCAACCCCCCACACCTTCCCACATGATGATGATGTGACAGTTCACCACAGTAAACTGGCCATTAAAATGCTTAAGCTTTTCATTTTGTTATTAAACACTAAGATGTCTGCTATACATGACAGCTTAACAGTACTTTGCAAAGACTACATAGTAAAATAACTGCGATGGAGTGATAAGTTCAGCTTTTAAAATACGTACAAAGATAATTTATAAACTGTGGAGGCCTATGAGTCTCTCTGTCTCGTGTGAGGCAGCTGCATAAAGTCGGTCTTTTCAGTGAAAGCCGCTGTCATAACCTAATAGTTTAACTGAATATAACCTAACCTAGCTTAACTGAACCTAATAATTTAACCAAACCTAACCTAACTTAACCTACAGCTGAGAAATGGAAAACGAAATCCAGAGTACATTTCTTCCATCATGCTGTACACAAACAATAATAGGTATGCCTTAAGGAACGTGATTATAATAACGGGGAAAATTTTCATTAGGAAAAGGACATTTACCACCCTGAAAATAAGAAAATACAGAACACAAACTGGAGGGGATTGGTACTCAGTGGCTCTCGAGGAAAAGACTCACCAGCTGTGTGAATGACTGGTTCATCCACACAACCACATGATGACAGTCATACAAACACACATTGGTTGTAGCAGATTCCATCACAGGACTTTTTTTTTAATTCTTTACATTACCTCATTTAAGCAAAGATGGGCCTGAAAACAGTGAAATGGATAATGATGTTTAGGCCATTTTCAAATCCTTCACTGACCATAATTTACACTGTAGTTCCTTGCATGGCCCTTACTTCTACATAACAACACTACAAACTTCGTTTGGATTATTTTTTTTGTTGTATTAGTCCTCTGTACCTTTTACAACAATAAATATTTCAATTTAGTTTGCACACACACACACACACACACACACACACACACACACACACACACACACACACAATAATTGAGAAAAGCAATAATATAATTTTGGTGGGTGACTTTAACTGTAAAGAGGTGAACTGGGAGGAATGGGACTCAGAAGGCAGCGAGGATTCGTGGGGCACTATATTATTAAATGTAATAATGAATAATGTGATGACGCAATGGGTCAAAGAAGAGACACGGTTCCGAGGTGAGGACACACCAGCAAGGTTAGATTTACTGTTTACCAAAGAACCAGATGTAATAGAATCATTGAAATATTTCTGTCCTATAGGAAAAAGTGATCATGTGGTCACTGAGTTCCAGACGATAATAGGGAACGTCGAGCCAAGAGACGAGCTTCATAGACAGGGAAGATACAACTTTGGGAAAGCTAATTTCACAGGACTGAGAAACGTTTTTGAAAATGCAGATTGGAGAAAATTCAGAGAAACAAGAGAGATACAAAAAAAGTGGGATATCTGCCTGAACCTCTACAATTTGGGAGTGGAAAAATTTGTACCAAGAGTAAGAGGGAAAGAAAACAGGAAAAATGAGTGGTTTAATAGAAGGTGTATGATAGCAAAAAAAGAAAGAGATAAGACGTGGAACAACTGGAGAAAGAGGGGCAAAACCAGAACAAAGGAAGAATATAAAAGAACTAAAAATGATTACACAAGAATACGCAGAGAAGAAGAAAAGAATTTTGAAAAAAGTATAGTAGACAAATGCAAGGATGAACCCAAACTGTTTTATAGATTTGTTAATGGCAAATTGAAACAAAGGGAAGGAATCACTAAACTGAAAGTAGAAGGAGAGGTCTATAAAGATGCAGCAATGCAAGCTGAAATAATGAACAAATGTCTCCAATCAGTTTTCACTAATGAAAAAAAGTTTGTGGAAGGGGAGGGAGTGACTAGAAATGTACCGGTGATAAAAGATATAACAGTGAAGGTTCAGGAAGTGTACAAATTATTGGAAACTCAAGATGTAAAGAAAGCCCCAAGACCTGATGGAATTTCAAATTGAGTACTGAAGGAATGCAGAGAACAACTGGCAGATAAAATTCACAGTTTAATCATGTGCTCTCTGGAAGAGGGGAATGTGCCACAAGAATAGAAGAGGGCAAATGTGGTACCAATTTATAAGGGAGGAAACAGGGAAGAACCCCTAAATTATAGACCAGTGTCTCTAACCAGCATGGTCGCAAAATTGTGCGAGAGAATCCTGAAAGACAGATGGATAAAATATCTAGAAGAGATCAATATTTTGGCTGAATGTCAGTTTGGATTCAGAAGTGGAAGGTCATGTGTTTCTAACTTGTTGAGCTTTTACTCAAGAGCGATTGACGTGGTACAGGAGAGAGATGGTTGGGTGGATTGTATGTACTTAGACTTAGAGAAGGCCTTTGACAAGGTACCTCATAAGAGACTAATGTGGAAACTAGAATATATTGGAGGACTGAAGGGGAAACTCCTGGAATGGATGAGAGACTTTTTGAGAGAGACAAATGAGTACAGTAATACAGGATAGGATGTCTGGATGGAGGGAAGTAACAAGTGGAGTCCCCCCAGGCTCGGTGTTGGCGCCAGTAATGTTCCTGATTTACGTAAATGATATGGTAGATACAGTGAACAGTTATGCAAGTCTGTTTGCTGATGATGTAAAGATCTTGAGGAAGGTAGAGGTTGAGGAGTATTGTCAAATGCTGCAGGAGAATCTGGATAGGATACATGATTGGAGCCGGACATGGGAAATGAAATTTAATGTAAAAAAATGTAAAATATTGAAAATGGGTAAAAGTACCAGGAGGCCATCAATGAATTATCTGTTGGGCAATGAATTAATCACTAAAATGAGAGAAGAGAAAGACTTAGGAGTGCTGGTCCAAGATAGTTGGTCACCTGAAAAGCACTTTAATAAGATAGTTAGAGAGACTTATAAATTCCTGACTAACATAAGAGTAGCATTTCATTATATGGATGAGGAGATGATGAAAAAATTGAGAGTCGCCATGATCCGCTCCAGGTTAGAATATGCAGCGGTAGTGTGGTCCCCACACAAAAAGAAAGATATAAACAAGATTGAGAGAATACAAAGAACAGCAACCAAAATGGTCCCCAGTCTGGCAGATCTGTCATACAGAGAGAGGCTGGAAAAGCTGGATTTGCCTTCCTTAGAGGAAAGGAGAAAGAGGGGAGACATGATTGCAGTGTTCAGGACCATGGTGGGAGTAGATAAAATTGACCGAGAAGATCTGTTTTTATGGGATAAGAGAGCAACAAGAGGACACGGAATGAAATTGAAAAAGTCAAGCTGCTTGAAGGATATCAAGAAATATAGCTTTCCTTACAGAAGTATAGATTTATGGAATAGCCTGGACAAAGAGATCATCCAGTCTAAAAACTTAAACGAGTTTAAAGCTAAATTTGACTTACTGAGAAATAGCGATGGGAACCCACGAGCATAGCATATTTCGTGTGTATCTCAATTAGGTATATTGGGTAAATACATAAGTATTTGGAATGAGTTAGACAAAAAGGTGGTGCAGGAGAAAAACATTCGTGTGTGTAAAAGTAAACTAGATAAATGTGGATATGGAGACAGGACAACACGAGCATCGCTCAATTCCTGTTTACTATAAATAGGTAAATACATATGGTCAGACCCATACTTATGGAGGATCAACTTATGAAAAATCTGCAGATTAAAAAAAAAAAAAAAAAATGTGGAGGGGGGGGGGAGATCAGTCATAGCAAGGAAGGATGGGGTTATGGGGTTGGGTGAAGACACTGACAAGGAGGTGAGATGATAACTGCAGTTCAGGGAATAGCAGAGGATAGGTGGAGGAGTGGAGACAATAATGGGCTTTAATCTGGGAGGGAGAGAGAGAGAATAGCACAGAAGTAGGTATGGTGTAGAAAGGCAATGGGGTAGAAGGAAAGAACTTTGTGACCTCAGTAATTATGGGATTAGAGTTGGGTTGGGGAGAGAGAGAGAGACTTAAAAAAAGAAAAAAAAAATTATGAAAGACCTTTAAGAACCTATTATTTTCATAAGTTGGGGAGTGCCTGTACATAATATATATATATACAGTACAGTATATATATATTCCTTTGATTTCTTCATATCTTAGTGACAGGAAAATAAGGGTAAATGCAGATGATGTATATTCCAATTTCCACTCAATCAATGCCGGCGTGCCGCAGGGGTCAGTTCTGGCGCCAACCCTATTCCTGGTTCATATTAAAGATCTCTTATCTGTCACCCACAATCCCATCCGCTCATCCGCAGATGACTCAACACTACATAGTTCCTTCACACTCAGACACCCATTTACAAAGTCTAGTATCTCTACCTCCCAACTCAGTACAGTCATCTCCATAAATCAAGACCTATCTACAGTACAATCAGTGAATGGGGACAAAACAACCTTGTCTCTTTTAATGCTAGTAAAACTAAATACAGTATATACAATTTACTAATAGACAGATATTGCCAGATTCGTACATTACCTTCAGTGCTACTAATATTCCCGTCTCCAAAAGTATTGAAATTCTTGGCATCTCACTTAACATTGCCCTCAGCTGGACCTCTCATGTCAGATCACTTGCTAAAACCGCCTCAGAAGAAACTTGGATTATTGTACAGAGTCCGTAACTTCTTCGCTGATGAGCAGTTTGTTATAATTTATAAGAGTCATGTGAGCTCTCAGCTTGAATATTGCCCACCCTTGTGGAATGGATGTGGAGAGGTTGTATTAAAACAACTAGACAAAATTCAGAACAAAGCTGTTAGAATTATTAACAACCCTGCCATTACAAATAAACTACCTCCCCTGCAAGTAAGAAGGAATGTTGCCTCCCTTGCATTATTTTACAGATATTTTTTTGGCAAATGCTCAGACGAAGTTGCGTCCATTATGCCACCTCTCCATGCCTTCCCTCATGTTACACGGGCATCTGGTAGCACTCATGACTGGAATGTCACTCAGTCATATTGCAGAACTTCTACCTATCAGAATTCTTTCAATCCCAGAACTGCATCTCTCTGGAACTCGCTTCCCCAGAGCTGTTTCCCTCCAAATTTCAACCCACAGCTGTTCAAGTCTAACTGTTACAGGTATTTTATGAACAGAGGACACCAGTAACCTGGTGTATGGATTATTAATTTTTATTCATTTGTTTTTCGTTCCTCTGTTCTGTTATCATCATCATCATCACCCGTTTGAGTATCCACTGCAGGACCGGCCTATCCCGACCAAAGTCGGGATGATACAGCCGATGTATCTCTACCAGGTGGCTTAGGCTGTCTGATAGAGATTGTATGTAGGGTTAGAAGTGCTTGTATGTGTAATTGTAGTGTTGGAATGGCTTTGGATGTGTGTGTAGTCTGTGAACCAAATGTAATCAGCCCGTGCAAGCCAACTGGGTGCAAGCATACTTTACAGTAGGCGACACAGGTTCAAACACAGCACCCCCTGTGTCCACCAATGCAGTACGTGGCAGGGTGAACATTCCCAAAGTTTATTACCCTGGCGGGGCGCGAAGCCTGGTCCACCTGTGTACGAAACGCACACTCTACCACTGTACCACAAAGGCTCCTGTTCTGTTATTATATATATATATATAGTAATCACTCTAATATCCGGACACCCAATAACCAAACATTCCCACTACCCGGACCTTATCGTCCTGGGATCCAACCCCCCCCCGGGGAAAAAAAAAAAAAAAAATGATTTTTTTTCCCATCTGTAATTTTAACTTGCCGCGCGCGCCGCGGGAGAGCATTGTTTTGGTGCGTCATTCCTCCGACGTCCGATAGAGAGCCGCTGCATCCTCCCCACTTCCCGCCTGTCACTCACAACGTCTGGACCTACGCTCTTCGCAATGGCTGCCCACGTGCTCGCTTTTGTGGTGGTACCGTACCTGTTGTAGGGCCTCCTGCTGCTCTCGGGCCTCCTCTTAGTGTGTGTGATGATGGCCCCGCCACCTGAGAAAAGGAAGAGAGTGGTGTTGACTCTGGAAAAGAAGAGGGAGATATTGGAGAAAGTTGATACGGGTTGGTCTTCTTCCCGCATTCTCCGCAAGTACAACCTGGCCCGGTCGACTTTGTTCGATATCAAACGTTCCCGAGACAAACTCATGCGGTACACGGCTGACTTCTCGTCGCGAAGCAAACGCAACGTGGAAAGGAAGGTTATGTTTACCCCCAAGTTTGCAGAAATCGACTGATCCACGTTGATTTGGTACCGACAGCAACGTGCAGCTGGTGTGATGGTACGTGGAACGGAGCTGAAGGCTGCTGCTGAGAAGTTCGCAAGGCTTCACGACGCCCTAGACTTCAAGGCATCCGAGGGTTGGCTCTTCGCGTTCAAGTTGCGACATGGCCTTACTAACTGTAAAGCACATGGCAAAGCATTGGACGCTAACGAGGATGGAGTTGACGAGTTTCGGCACAAGGTGAAAGCCTTGATCGACAGGGAGGGCTAACTCTCAGTCAAGTCTACAATGCTGACGAAACTGGCCTCTTCTATCGCTCGCTGCCAACGAACACTCTAGCTGAGGAGACGGAGAAGCGTGTACCTGGCCACAAGCTTTCCAAGGAACGGATATCTGCTTTGTGTTGTGCCAGTGCTAATGGCATGCACTGGCTTAAGCCCATTGTTGTTGGCCGTGCAAAGCAGCCTCGGTGCCTTCGTGGGGTGATGGATGTCCTTCATGTCGTCTGGTACCATTCTTTGAAAGCATGGTTCACAGCTGTGATTTTCAAAGACTGGTTTCACCGTCACTTCGTCAAGGAGGTCATCCATTACCAGACGAAGACACTGGGAATACCTCGCGACCAGGTAAAGGCTCTCCTTCTGCTCGACAATGCACCTGCCCACCCGTGCGACAAGGACTTGGTTGCTGAGAATGGCCGTATTAGGTGCATGTTTCTGCCACCTAATACGACTGCTCTCATTCAACCCATGGACCAAGGAGTGATCGTGGCAACAAAGAGCCTGTACCGTCGGAAGTTCCTGGACGAGGTGATGATTGTTCTCGAGGACGAGGACGAGCACAGGAAAGGACGTGACACACGAGGCAAGCGGACTTTGGAAAACCTTCGCCACTACAACATCAAGTCTGCGCTGTACAACTGGGCTAGTGCATGGAAGGAAGCCCCTGTGAAAACTCTTGAAAATGGTTGGTCTCGTCTGCTTCTTGGAACGGATGTGGAGTACGATTTTCTAGGGTTTGACGTGGATGACTTCCATGCACAGCTACGTACGCACGGCGACGATGTTGATGTGGACGATGTTTGTGAGTGGTTGGACGACGACGAGGGCGATCCCGGGTATCAGACGTTGTCTGATATCGAGATCGCGTCTTCGGTTCCTGGTTTGCTGGTGTCAGTACCGAACTTGAAGATTCCGACGACGAAGGCGACGATGATGCGGACTCCTCTCAGCAGGACACTACTCCAGCCATCCCCAAGCTGAGCGCACTCCGGGAACAACTAGAGTTCGTCCTAGACTACCTGGAACACCCGGACTGCGACAGGGAGATGGGGCCCTTGGGACTCGTGGAGGAAGTGCGTGCTTTCAGGCAGCGCATCATCAATCGTCACAATCGTCGGTCCTTGCGTCAGTCATCGATTGACACTTTTTTCAGGCCCGTGATCCCCGCTGTGCCAAGCCCTGTCTCCACTCCGTTGCCTCCCCAAGACAGGCCCTCATGCTCCGAGGCACAGCCCAGCACATCAGCCACGGTGGAGTTACCGCTCGACGTGAGTTTGCGGCTTTCCTCAGAGTCCTCTGCAGTGGCTACGCCATCACCACGACCCAGCGATGCACCCCTTGGTCGCCTGCCAGTGATACTCTCGGACTCTAACAGTGAATAAACAGCAAGAACTTCTCCACTAGACCACACGGGAATTTTGAGTGTTGTGCAGTGAAAAAAACAGAGTGTTGTGTTAAGGTTTTCGAGTTGAGAGAAAAGACTCAATGGAAACTAAATTTAACGTAAATAAACTTCTTTGTTTTGGCTTTGGAAATTTTGAAAAGATTGGGAAAAGTTAATGTGCAACACTAAATTGAAATGGAACATTATTTGGACTAAAGTGAACACTGTGAAGAGAACGGACTTCTGTGTGTTATTAACTAAGTTCAGTGCAAGATTTCAGGAAGAGTGTACTGCAAGTGCTTCAGGAAATCGTTCTTACTGTCAGAGTCCGAGAGGAGGCGGTTATTCATCAAGGTGGCCAGGGACTTGCTGTAAGTAGCCAGAATGTTTCGTTTCGTTTCGTTTTTAAAGGCTCCAACATGCTTGCATGTGTCGGCCTTGGTCACCTAATGGCGGCTCTCCACGCTGCACGATCCATTGCAGCCTCCATGTTCAGTCCCTTAACCCTAAGGTCACACTTAATGACCTCGTCCCATGTCTTTCTCGGTCTACCCCTCATAACCCCACCCCCAATATTAACACTTCTCACCCTCCTCACCCAATTATCATCCCCCATCCTCTCCACATGTCCAAACCACCTCAATCTACCTCTCCTCATCACAACACCAATACACTCCAGTCCCATCCTACCTCTCAACTCTTCCATTGTAAACCCAGCCCCTTCAGGCCTTGGACGCAGGGACGCACTGCACATCCACCTAATCATTGTCATTTCTGTACGCCTGAGCCGGCGCCTATCTTCCTCCTTCACTGCCCAGGTCTCACTGCCATACAGCATTACACTCCTAACACATGCTGCATACAAAGACCCCTTAGCACGTAGGGAGAGCCCTCTCAATGTCAGGAGAGGCAAGAGCTCCCTGAACTTCTTCCAACCACTTCTCACCCTAGCCACAGAGCTAGCTCCAGCCCCACCTCCAGCACACAACATGTCTCCTAAATAACAAAACTCTTCCACACACTCAAGAGATTCACCAGCAAGTTCAATCCTTTCACGTCTGACAATCTCCACCTGCTCACCCCGGCACGCCGTACACATAAAATCAGCATTATCTCGCAGTCTACCTCTGATACCACTACATCTCTTATGCACCCATTTATCACACACACCACACAAGATGGAATTACTTCCCACACCCTTGTGGCAAACTGCACATGGCCACTCTCCCTCGTCTTTGACAGTACCGCCACCAACCCTAGATATCATCACTTTTGTTTTATCTGCATTTACCCTTAAACCCTTTTGCCCCATACCATCTCTCCACTTCCTAAACCTTTCCTTCGCCTCCCTTTCATTCTCTGCAATCAACACCAAATCATCAGCATACAACAACTCCCACGGGAGTCCGTTTCTAAAGTCACGTGAAAGGGCTTCAAGTACCATGATAAACAACATGGTACTCAAGACTGACCCCTGATGCACACCAACATTCACGGAAAACTCATCACTCAAATCTCCATTCACTCTCACCTGGGTGTGAGCACCCACATACATGGCCATAACCACCCTAACCAGCCACTCCTCCAAGCCAAGCTTTCTCATTGCCCACTTCACCACCTCTCTAGGGACTCTGTCAAAGGCCTTTTCCAAATCAACAAAAACAAAATAAAGATCCCTTCTCCTACCAACATATTTTTCCTGAAGCTGTCGAACAATGAATATGGCATCAGTGGTCCCCCTACCTGGCATGAACCCGAACTGCATCTCATCAATATTCACTCTTTCTCTAATCATACCTTCTAAAACTCTCTCCATTACCTTCATTATCTAATCTAAAAGCTTTATACCTCTATAATTTCCTCTTTCCAGGGCATCACCCTTCCCTTTATACACATTTACAATTACACTCTTCAGCCAATCATCTGGGACAACACACTCATAAATAATCCTATTTATCAGGTCAGTGACTAAACTCACCCCGATATCGCCTGAGGCCTTCAACATTTCGGCAGTCAACCCAGACACACCTGCTGCCTTCCCCACCCTCATCCTGCCTATTGCCTCACTCACAGTAGCAGTATCAATCAAAGGCCAAGGGCCAGACACTGGATCTGCTGGCTCCAAACCTTCCCTGTCCCAGTCAAACTCCTCATTCAACAACAGGTTATAATGCTCTCTCCATGCATCTTTAATATCCTCACTGTTCACCACTACCCTTCCTTCATCATTCTTCACACACTGCTCACCTATGATATCCCGATTATCCCTCTTCACCTGACCTGCCACCCTAAATATATTTTTCCTTTCCCCATGATTTAGGTTAGCAAGTAATTGTCTCTGTGACTCAGACTTTGCCCTGTATACCTCTCTCCTAGCCCTACGCTTGGCAGCCAAATATTCCTCTTTGCTACCACCCTTCTTCCATTCCCGGAAAAGCCTTCTTTTCTCCTTAATTGCAGCTTCTACACCCTCATCCCACCACCAAGTTACTTTATGTCTTGGTGGTCCTCTTGTCCAGCCGCATGTTACATCAGTAACTATCAAGAAATTGTTCTTGAGGGATCTGTACTGTTCATTAACGCCTCTGTCTACAGCTCCCTGTTCAGCCACCACTCTCCTCAACTCACTATAGAAGGCATCCCTTACTGCTTGGTTTTTCAGCTTCCATATTTTCCTCCTAGGTACATAAGTCCTCTTTTTCATCACTTGTTCTTTAAGCACCATATCACAAATTAACAGTTTGTGCTGCTGCACACACTCCTCACTTCCTACAACTTTAACATCCCTCACTAACCTCCTATCGGCCCTCCTAACCAGAAAATAATCTATCTGACTGCTATTTCCCCCAGACTCATACGTAATTAACCAACTGTCTCTTTTCCTAAAATATGTGTTGCACACAATCATATCCGTTGCCTCCCCAAACTCGAGTATCCTTTCCCCTTCTGCATTCCTTAGACCATACGCACATCCCCCATGCACTCCTTCATAACCTTGTGCTGCTTCACCTACATGACCATTTAAGTCCCCTCCCAAAATCACTATCTCATCATCCCGCATACTACACACTACACGTATTAAATCATCCCAAAATCTATCTTTCTCTGATTCATCCAATCCTGCCTGTGGTGCATATGCCGATATAATCGCAGCTACCTTTCTTCCCAACAGAATTTTCACTACCAATATCCTATCGCTTACTCTCAAAACATTCATAACATATTCCACCCATTTCTCCGCAACCATCACACCAACACCTCCATATCCGTCTGTCCCCCCCTGCCAAAACAACTTATAGCAACAGTCCTTCCCAACAATCTTTCTGGCTGATCCACCCCTGTATCGGACTTCCTGCAAACACGCCACATCCACCCACCTCCTACTGAATGCCTCAACGACTTCCCCCGTTCTTCCCCTCAAACTTCCCACATTCCATGAACCCACCCCCATCCCCATGGGTGATTTACTGTCCTCAGGCTTGCTTTGAAACTTAATTTGTTTTGTCATCTTCAGTATTAATAAAGGGGGGACAGACACAGCACAGGTCCCACTCACTGCACAGTCCCAGGTCCAGGCAATGGATCTGGGACCCCTAGCCCACCAGCTTACCAGTGGCTGTGGTAGTGGCCTCGGGGCACCCCGCCAGGACAGCTGCAGGGACACCCTCCAAGCGCGTCTTGGCACTGCAACTATCCCGCCATTATACACCCACTGATAGGGCAGCCTCCTGGGGCGCTACTCGCAGGTTCGGGCCCCTCTCTATTGGGCGGAAGCGGCGGCCTGGGAACCGCAATGCCCTGTACCCTCTAGCACAGGCCTGAGCCCCATCTCGCCCTGGACCCACGATCTATGCTGGCGGAACTCACACCACGCCTCCCCCCAGAAGTCCGCCACTAGGTAGCGCGGGCAAAGTTTTCTGGCCGCATGCCCTTGCTGGCGCCAACTCCTGTAACGTAGTGGGATACGTTGTGTGAAATGTAAAGTGCATGTGGTGTAGTGCATTGATAGTCAGAGGAAATGTTTGGGAGAGTATGCTGGTCTACTCTCCATGTTACTGTCACACTGAAAAGGTCAGCAAAGGGGGATGGCTACATAGCTAGTGAAACAGGAGCTCCAGCTCTCCCTATCACCAGCATTCCCATTCCCCTCGGGAGTACCACCCTGTTCGGCCCGTGCTACTGTACTTTTTCATACTGTACTTTTTTCCATACTATACTTACCAGAATGTTTCATACTGTACTTTTTTCCATACTATACTTACCTCATGCATGTGCAGTAGGAATGTGTTTTTCTGAGTTAGGCTAGGTTAGGGTCCACAAGTACCAGAATGTTTATTAATGTATGAACATACTTCTAAACCCTCATTTTATGTTTCTTTTGCATTTATTTCAGTCATTTATGTGCCTTATTAATGTGATTTGGGTGTTAAATAAGTGCTATGCATGTCCAGAGGGAGTTGTATAGGTGTTTCTCTGAGTTAGGGTCCATAAGTACAAGTCCATAAGCTGGGGCCCAATATCCGGACAAAACCAATTGCTCTATTACGTTGGATATTGGAGTGCTTACTGTATATATACATATATATATATATATATATATATACATATATATATATATATCTATATATATATATATATATATATATATATATATATATATATATCTATATCTATATATATATATATATAAAGTAAATGTCCTATTATTCAGCATCTATGGGACCGGGATGATGCCGAGAAATTGGATTTGCCGAATAATCAAAAAACCTACCCACTCAGTACCTTAAATGTATTGGTGAACACTGTCATCACCACTTATGGTATTACAACTGTGTTTGGAGAGAGTACTGTATACTGTACAATACTGCAATCAATACAGTACTATACCGGAATCTGAAATAGATATATAAATTAATGAACATATACAAGTGTAATGACACAGTAGGCCTACAATTCAGATAACATTTCCTGGATGGCTGAAATGATATGGAATATAACCTACCAGTTCAGTACATCACTTGTATTGGTGACTCATCACTACTTATATTATTACAAATAAGTTTGGAGTGAGTACTGTTTACAATACTTTTTCCAAACACAAAATAAAATAGTCAGAAAATTACATAAAATAAAGTGAAGGAATATGAATTGGTAAGGTCTTTCTGATGAAAGTTAAATGTACATTTAGCACTCCTTCTTTTGTTCGTTTTTTTTTTGTGTTTTCATGTGAAAGGGAGAGTATTGATGCAAACAGTAATGTATTCCATTAACCCCTTAATAACCTCCGGCATTGAACAACCCTTTACAGTACCGATGTCGGTGAGGTCGAGTTAGTGAGCTATGAAAAAACTGTGAACAATTATGGGAAGGGAGAGAGAAACCCGTACTGTACACAGGAAAAATCATCTGATAAATTACCAATATGCTGGGAACCGAACCATGGACTCTCAGGTGAGAGCCAGGCAGCATACCACTACACCACGACCAGGTAAAAGTTAACTCACGTTGTCACAATCTTGTAACCAACGTCCCTCCGCCCCCACTGTGGGCATCAAGACTTGCCGTAAGTGCTTGGGATAGATTAAAAGCATCTACTTGCCCGAGTGCCAGGGGGTTAACTCCTCCTCTTGATGTCCACAGTGGGGGCGGAGGGACGTTGGTTACAAGATTGTGACAACGTGAATTAACTTTTACCTGGTCGTGGTGTAGTGGTATGCTGCTTGGCTCTCACCTGAGAGTCCGTGGTTCGATTCCCAGCATATTGGTAATTTATCAGATGGGAAGGGAACAAAGGTCACTGGTATGTTTACACGACTCTACGCTATGATTCCAAGCAGTCAGGGGGTCGGTTAATCTCAGATGTTTTCGCCTCTTTGGTAAATCCACAGTAACTTCATAATTTCTCCCGTGAATCATAGTGAATCATAGCATGGGTTTAGGAAGCTAAATAACACATTGTTAGGTGCGCCAGATGATTCTCTTCACATCTTTAAGGAAATGGAAGAAATTTAATCCCTCTTTAAATACGTAGAGTGAGTTTCTTCCATTCTTCTGAAATCAATTTGTTTTTCTTAAAGATGTGAAGATAATCGTCTGGGTCACCTAGCAATGTGTTATTTAGCCTCCTAAACCCATGCTATGATATCGCTATGAGTCACAGAAAAATTGATAAAGTTACGATGTATTTACCAACTGGGTGAAAAGATCTGAGATTAACCGGAAGCCTGACTGCTTGGAATTATAGCGTAGAGTCGTGTAAACATATCAGAGACCTTCGTTCCCTCCCCATAACTGTTCAGTTTTCTTTATAGCTCACACTAACATGACATCACTGACATCAGTACTGTAAAGGGTTGTTCAGTGCCGGAGGTTATTAAGGAGTTAATGGGATATATTACTGTTTGCATCAATACTCACTCTTTCACATTAGACACAAAAACGAACAAAAGAATGAGCACTAAATGTACGTTTAACTTTCATCAGAAAGACCTTTGCAATTCATATTCCCCCAGTTTATTTTCAAGTATTTCTCTGACTTTAGGTTAGGTTAGGTTTGGTTAAATTATTAGGTACAGTTAAACTCGGTTAGCTTAGGTTTAGTTAAACAGGACAGTCCCTTCCACCATTATGCTGAGGAATAAAAATACTAGAGCGGTCACAGCCGTACAGCTAAAAACAACGGGGAAACTGATTTAACAAGCAACATTTATTTGTGGGTAATGCATTACAGTATCAGTGGTTCATGGGCTACGCAATACTGGTAAATGTCATTTTCAGGAAGGCGCCAAGAATGAACGAATTTCAAGAATTAGTTAGAGGGCTTGGAACGTAACCCTCGCTAATGTGGTGGGGGTGGTTACTGTACTGTATGATACTGTGCAATATTGTAATCAATACAGTACTATACCTGAATCTGAAAAAATATAGAGATTAGTGAACATACAGAAGTGTAATGAAACATTAGGCCTACAAGTCACAGATAACAGTTCCTGGACTGCCAAGATGATTCCGGACGTCTGGCGAACAATCAACGATTTTCGTAAATGGGAGTACAGTAGAACCTCGGTCCTCGAACACAATCCGCTCTGGAAGGCTGTTCCAGGACCGAATTGGTCGAGGACCGAACTAATTTTCCCCATAAGAAATAATGTAAATCATTTTAATCCGTTCCAAGACCCCAGATGCTTACCTATTTAAGTTTCAGCACCGGTACCAGTGCTTTCCTTTACGAGGTGACTGTATATTTCTCTTGCCTTTTCACAAATTATATACTCATTAACACTGTCTCCTGCTAACTGTTTCTCATTGATGAAGATAAGCAATAATTTTTCCACTACTTCAATTATTTTCCGCACTACTTTCCTCTTTTCACTGCCAGTAGCCGTACTGGATGAACTTGCTTTCTTTGGAGCCATTATTAGGGGCTAATACTGCACTGAATCAAGAAAAATGTGAAGCAAAGCAGGACGACCACGCTGACGAACAACAAAGGTGGACGCGTGACTATTGGTCGGCCAGCTTCCCTTCGTTTGGCTACGTTCAGGTTGGTCGAGGTCCGATATTTTGGTCAACCTCTGGAGCAAAAATTTCTTGAATTTTTTGGTCGAGGTCCGATTTGTTCAACATGTGAGACGTTCGAGGACCAAGGTTCTATATATATATATAAATATATATACAGGTAAGCCCTTAATTCACGCGAACTTTTTTCACACGATTTCGGTTATCCACGAATTTTTCGTACAATAATTAAAACAAAATTATAGTATTCATATAAATAATTTTAATATACAAGAGAAATAAATAAAATATAAAAATGCCTACCTGCTGCCCGTGTGCATACATGTGTGTGTGTGTGTGTGTGTGTGTGTGTGTGTGTGTGTATTTACCTATTTGTAGTATACAGGAATTGAGCAATGCTCGTGTTGTCCTGTCTCCATATCCACATTTATCAAGTCTACCTTTACACACATGAATGTTTTTCTCATGCACCACCTCTTTGTCTAAGTCGTTCCAAATATTTAAGAATATACCTAATTGTGATATACACGGAATGTACTATGCTCGTGGGTTTCCGTCGCTGTTTCTCAATAAGTCGAATTTAACTTTAAACTCGTTTAAGTTTTTAGACTGGACGATCTCTTTGTCCAGGCTATTCCACAAGTCTATACTTCTGTAAGGAAAGCTATATTTCTTGATATCCTTCAAGCAGCTTGACTTTTTCAATTTCATTCCATGTCCTCTTGTTGCTCTCTTATCCCATACAAACAGATCTTCTTTGTCAATTTTATCTACTCCCACCATGGTCCTGAACACCGCAATCATGTCGCCCCTCTTTCTCCTTTCCTCTAACGAAGGCAAATCCAGTTTTTCCAGCCTCTCTCTGTATGACAGGTCTGTCAGACTGGGGACCATCTTGGTTGCTGTTCTTTGTATTCTCTCAATCTTGTTTATATCTTTCTTTTTGTGTGGGCACCACACTACCGCTGCATATTCTAACCTGGGGCGGATCATGGCCACTATCAATTTTTTCATCATTTCCTCATCCATATAATGAAATGCTACTCTTATGTTAGTCAAGAGCTTATAAGTCTCTCCAACTATCTTGTTAATGTGCTTTTCTGGTGACAAACTATCTTGGACCAGCACTCCCAAATCTTTCTCTTCTCTCCTTTTTGTGATTAATTCATTACCCAAAAAATAATTCAGTGATGGTCTCCTGGTACTTTTACCCATTTCCAATATTTTACATTTCTTTACATTAAATTTCATTTCCCATGTCCGGCTCCAATTGTGTATCCTATCCAAATCCTCCTGCAGTATTTTACAATCCTCCTCAACCTCTATCTTCCTCAAGATCTTTACATCATCAGCAAACAGACTCGCATAACTGTTCACTCCATCTACCATATCATTTACGTAAATCAGGAACATTACTGGCGCCAACACTGAGCCTTGAGGGACTCCACTTGTTACTTCCCTCCATCCAGACATCTTTTCCTTTATTACTGTCCTCATTTGTCTGTCTCTCAAAAAGTCTCTCATCCATTCCAGAAGTTTCCCCTTTAGTCCTCCTATATAGTCTAGTTTCCACATTAGTCTCTTATGAGGTACCTTGTCAAAGGCCTTCTCTAAGTCTAAGTACACACAATCCACCCAACCATCTCTCTCCTGTACCACATCAATCGCTCTTGAGTAAAAGCTCAACAAGTTTGAAACACATGACCTTCCACTTCTGAATCCAAACTGACATTCAGCCAAAATATTCATCTCTTCCAGATATTTTATCCATCTGTCTTTCAGGATTCTCTCACACAATTTTGCGACCATGCTGGTTAGAGACACTGGTCTATAATTCAGGGGTTCTTCCCTGTTTCCTCCCTTGTAAATTGGTACCACATTTGCCCTCTTCCATTCTTTTGGCACTTTCCCCTCTTCCAGTGAGCATACAATTAAGCTGTGAATTTTATCCGCCAGTTGTTCTCTGCATTCCTTCAGTACCCAGTGTGTGTGTGTGTGTGTGTGTGTGTGTGTGTGTGTGTGTGTGTGTGTGTGTGTGTGTGTGTGTGTGTGTGTGTGTGTGTGTGTGTGTGTGTGTGTGTGTGTGTGTGTGTGTGTGTGTGTGTGTGTGTGTGTGTGTGTGTGTGTGTGTGTGTGTGTGTGAGGTCGGTCTACCTACCACCCACCACAGTCAGTTTGAATCCGACGGTCGAACCATGCATGACTGGCCAATTGTTTTTTGTGGCTTATTTTTCTGCCTTCCAGTGATTGCTTCCCTTGTCTGCCAACATGTGGCCTAAGCACAGTGCTAGTGATGCATGTGGTAACACACCAAAACGGACTAGTAAAGTGATGTTGCTGACAGAGAAAGTTAAAGTGTCGGACAAACTTCAGGGAGGAATGTCGGCGACAGTTCTCCGTCAGGACGATTCCCCGTCATTTATTTACATACCAGTTTATTTAGCAAGTACAGTACATTAGTTTTTTACTTATATGAGTTATAAAATCCCCCTGAAAATTAGTTATTAAAGTATTAATTAATCAATAATAAGTATATTAATAGAATGATGGGGAATTGTCCATGTTTTGACGGTGAATTGACTTGATGATGAAATGTCTCAGAACCATATGTTTGGGGTGAGTCAACTGTTCATACAATAAAGAAGGAGAACAGCATACGGGAGACAGTGAGGGCTAGTGCACCAGACTGCTAAAGTGTCTCCACCTACGCCTGTGAATTGTCTTGGAACCTGTGAATTGTCTTGGAACCGCATGTTTGGGGTGAATGAGTCAACTGTTCATACAATAAAGAAGGCAGAATGTAGCATATGGGAGGCAGTGAGGGCTTGTGCACCAGGCTGCTGAAGTGTCTCCACCTACGCCTGTGCTTGTCAGGTTTCAGTGTTAAATTTCTTACATTTTTGTTGTTTTTCATACTTTATGCTAGTTTATAAGGTGTATGTAGTGCATAAACAGTATTATTCAGACGTAATATACTTAACAGACATGCGTAATTATGTGCACACAAGGGCAGAACATATACGCGAATTTACCACATACGCGAAGGGTCTGGGAACCTAACCCTCGCGTGAATTAAGGGCTTACCTGTATATATATATATATATATATATATATATACATATATATTTTTTTCTCTTTATGTATATTTTGTGGTAGGTGGGGAAGCTCACCATCCACTCACTCGATGTAGTACTGCTGTCGGGTGTCTTCCCTTTCCTCTCCTCAAACCTTCTTTCCTTCCATCCTCTTCTGTCTTCCTTTACTTCATTCTTTCCTTGTCCTTCTGCCTACGGGTAACTTTACACTTCCTCTTCTGTCTTTCTTCTCTTCATTCTTTACTCTTCCTTCTGCCTGTGGGTGACTCTACACTCAGTGATAAGCCAAATGGTTTCCTGTACACCAGGAAACCATTTACTATGCTGGGTGGTAACCATATAACCAAATTTTGGCGCCTGGTGGTTTAGTGAGTAACTAATGCGCTCCAATCGGATTGAGCCGGTGAAGGTTTATATCCAAGGGATGGTTGGGGTTGACTGCTCATGTAATGCCACTCAGGGATGAGTGAGGCTGGTCACTCTCATCTTAAATGTCGGGACCAACTGCTTAGCCCTGGACTCGTACACTCCTCATGGGACAATGTAGGATTGGATGATGATGGACTTTATGTATATGATATATATATCTCATCTCATCTCATCAGCTGTTTGAGTGTCCACTGCAGGACTGGCCTATCCCTACTGAAGCAGGGACGATACAGCCGATGTATCTTTACCAATGGCTTAGGCTGTCTAGCAGAGATTGTATGTAGGGTGAGAACTGCTTGTAAGTATAACTGTAATGTTGGAGTGGCTTTGGATGTGTGTGTAGTCTGTGAACCAAGTGTAATCGGCCTGTGTAAGCCGACTGGGTGCAAGCATACTTTATAGTATGCAACACTGGTTCAACCACAGCACCCCTTATGTCCGTCAATGCAGTACGTGGCCTGAAGAACGCTCCCAAAGTTTATTACCCTGGTGGGGCGCGAACCCTCGTTCTTCAGTGTACGAAAACGCACACTTTACCACTGAACCACAGAAGCTCCATACATATATATATATATATATATATATATATATATATGAAGCCTCTGTGTGGTACAGTGGTAAAGTGTGCATTTTCATACACTGAAGAATGAGGGTTCGTGCCCCACCAGGGTAATAAACTTTGGGAGCATTCTTCTGGCCACATACTGCTTGGCGGACATCAGGGGTGCTGTGAATGAACCAGTGTCACATACTATAAAGTATGCTTGCACCCAGTCGGCTTGCGCGGGCCAATTACACTTGGTTCACAGACTACACACACATCCAAAGCCACTACAACACTACAATTACACTTACAAGCACTTCTCACCCTACATACAGTCTCTACCAGACAGCGTAAGCCATTTGATAGAGATACATTAGCTGTATTGTCCCCACTTCGGTAGAGATAGGCCGGTCCTGCAGTGGACACTCAAACGGCTGATGAGATTAGATGAGATGAGATGAGATCGATCTACCTATCTATCTATATAGATGTATATATGCAACTTTGATCCCACAACATGAATGACAAGGTTTGCTACTGGCTGCAGTAGTAGCAGAGTAACCCCGTTACGTCTGGCCGTGCAGACCCATCAACCACAGGCATGCGACTACCCCTCCAGGGCTATCCTATGTTGTGAGTCAATGTTCTCTTGTGGTGGACAGTCCCTCGCTACAGCAAGGCTGGGCGAAGAGCTTGGGGAGTTTGGTACCTGGATGGATGGTGCATGTGTTTCTCCACCCAGGTAACACGAGTACCACTGTTGGCTCCCCCACACCTCATTACTGGATTTGGTTATATGGGTACCACCCAGCATTGTAAATGGTGTCCTGGGTTACAGGCAACCATTAGGCCTGTCGCTCAGTGAGAAGTCACTGAAGGAAGAAGCAGGTAGAAGTGAGTGGATGATGTTCACTGCCACTTGCAATTACGTTTATTACTAATGTGAATATTCCGGTTTCAAGACTAGCCTTAGAAAAATCTACTCAACTAAACTAGTGAATGCTTAATTTTGTTACTTACAAGGTCAGTCATTTCTTTAGAAAGCTTTGCAGCTGTTTTCTTGGTAGCCAGAGCAAAGACAAATGTGTCCATTTCATCTAGGTGAACCTTGACTAGCAACTGGTCACTTGAGGGTCGAATCAGCTGTGACACAACACCAATCATGTCTTGACGCTGAAATGAACAAGACACTAATGTTTAAATCTTCAAATTAACAAAGTAATAAAATTAATAAACCTTTTACGCTATGCTTCTGGACCTGTACATGAAAGGTGGAAATGGCATGATGGATATACAAAAGCTGGTTGTCAAAATTATTAACAAACTTTATGACCAATCAAGAATAGATCACTTTTGGTTTTTGGAGAAGTGAAGAAATAATTCCAACATTGTCCATGACATACTGGCATGCAAGTATTTCTAACAAATTATCTAATTATGAACCAGAATTGAAATGAATAATTAAAAAGTTTTCTATTCTGAGATTTTATCAAATATCTTACAATTAATGGACGAAGTTTCAATTCTTCTACTGTGTAGTTATTTAGAAGCAGAGACTTACTATTTCAAAAGCAACTGCTTGCACACACTTATTATTAATTCCAATTGCAGGAAAATACTTCATACATGGGCAGTTTATTTTTAGTACACTACTATCTATCTACCTATTGCCAGATGCCTTAATCCCATAAGGGGTGGCCACAAACAAACTGCCTCCATGTTGCCCTGTCCCTAGCCATTTCATTGCCCTCACCCCAGCTTACACACACCCTCTCTCATATATCTCCCCACTCCATCACTCCATCTCATCCTCAGCCTCCTCCTCCCTCTCCCCCCTCCACCTCACTCACATACACTCACCTCTTTAGTCTCTCACTCTCCATCCTCTCCACATGGCCAAACCACCCCAATGTATTTCTCCTAAAGCTTTCAATCACATCCACATCCACACCACAGTGCTCCTTCGCTTCCTCATTTGTCAGTCTGTCTCTTCATTTAACTGTACATGCTCCTCTCGAATACTGTAACTCATTTCCACTGCTCTCACTCTTGATTCATGTCCATCCAACAAGGTCCAAGCTTGGCTTCCATACATTAGAGTTGATATCACAATGTTATCATGCAGTGACTTTTTTACTTCTGTGCTCATTTCCCTATTTCTTATCACAGCTTTAGAAGAACCAGCAACCTTTCTTCCCTACTGTACTCTTTCAAGCACTTTATCCTCCAAGCTTCCACCCCTACTCATCACACTACCCAAGTACTTAAATGCACTCACATTTTCCATTTCCTCATTATCCAACATCACTGTACATTCAGTGACGTCATTTCTCGAAGATCATAACTTTACTCTTATCTTACAAACTCTCCCAAACTCATTCATCATGCCTTACAGTTCCCTTTCTTCTTCACTCAACAATACAGTATCACCTGCAAACAACAATACAGGAAGTTCCGAATGCTGCCCTCACCCATTAGGGCCACTCCAACATCCACTGTCCTACCTTGTATCTCTTTTACAATTGCATCCATATACAGACTGAACAACCACGGAGACATGACACATCCCCGTTTCAATCCAACATTCAGACAGAAAAATTCACTTAGTTCACCATCCACACGTACTCCAGCCTCAGCAGCCTCATACGCCCTCTTCATGGCATTCAACAGATTCCCATTTACTCCATAATTATATTCTTAATATTTTCCATATTCCTTGTCTATCCACTCTATCATATGCTTTCTCCAAATCCATGAAGGCCGCATACGGTACAACTTTTTCCCCTTCTCTAGAAGCTTTTTCACTAAAAACCTACGGATGAATATCTGACCTACACAATCTCTTCCCCTCCTAAAATCTAGCTGTTCTTCTCCAATTAATTCCTCTGTTATTTTCCCAACTCTGTCAATAAGTATCCTACCATATACTTTTCCTCTTACACTAAGATGACAAATGCCCTTATGACTACAATGCACTTCTTTTCCCCTTTTTCCTTTGTAAAGGGGAATAATTATAACTGACTTCAAATCCTCAAAGACTCTACCTTCACCGCAGGTCAATCTGCAAATCTTCCATATCCAGTCTACTACCATACTACCTATCTCCCATGCTTCTGTATTTCACCACATACTCCATCAACTCCAGGGGCTTTCTCCACTCTGACTTTCTTCACTGCTTCCATATCCAGTCTACTACCATACTACCTCTCCCCCATGCTTCTGTATTTCACCACATACTCCATCAATTCCAGGGGCTTTCTCCACTTTGACTTTCTTCACTGCTTCCACTACTTCCATCCTACTGATTTCTTCCTCCCTTCTCACATCCCTCCTTCTCACAGCCATTCCCCAGCCACTAATACAGTACTCACATTACTCTAATTCTCTATGTTTAACAACTCCTTAAAGTTTTCTCTCCATATGCTCACCTTTTCTCCCTTCTCCATTATCAATCTACCATTTTTATCTTTCACTCCCCTATTAACTTCTTTATCACCCTGTCTAACTTTCTTTACCTCCTTCCACATTATTTTCTTACATTCCCTCCGCTTTACACTCAAAGTCTTTTCGAATTCCTCATCCACTCTCTTACTAATCTTCTCACCTCTCTCTTCCTCTCTACATATAACTCTCTTGTCTGTCTCTCAACTTTCTTCCATGCCTCTGGTTCCCATCCACTCACTATATGCTTTCTTCTTTTGAACCACACCTTGTCTCACGTCTTCTGTCCATCATTCTGTTCCTTGCACTCCTTTTGTCTTCACTTCATCCCACACACCACCTCACAGGTTGCACACAATTCTTCTGTGAATATCTTGCACACACCTTCCACCTCCCCCATCTGCTTCAAATCATATTTACCCAATCACTCCTCCACTTCTCTCATATAGTATGTCTTTTTTCCATCCTCTTGCAACCTTTCTATCCTCCTGGCATGGACTAATTCCTCCCGTCCTTCTCTCCTTACATTCATCCATCGCTTTTGTACCTTGATTCTCACCACCACCAAGTGGTGGTCAGAAAGTCCACTCCCCCAACCTCTGTATGCTCTTGCATTCCATTACATACCTTCTCATTCTCTCATCCACACACACATAATCAATCACTGCCCGCCATTCATTCAGTTCACCACCCATCCTTCTCATCAATCACCATGTACACCTGTAGATCATCTTGTGCCCAGGGCAGGTATTGGCAATCACCAACCCCCTCCCAGCACAAATGTCCAATAGAGCAATGCCATTCTCATCCACTTCCGACAGCCACACCCCACTCACCAACTACCCCATCCTTCACATTCCCTACTTTTCCATTCATATCTCTAATCAAACACTCTCTCATTCCTCACAAACTTCTCCTTGCACACTTCCACATTTGCCCAAAACTCTTCTCTCACTCTGCTCACACAGTCTTCCATTGGCGCATATACACACACAGAAACCCACGTTTGTATTCCAACTTTCAATCTTGCCCACACAATCCTTGAACGAACTGACCCATACTCCTTATGTTTTCCTTCCATCTCTTAAACATAACAATACATACACCCTCTTTTGCCCTCTCATTCTCACCTACTCCCACATATATACCCCATCCATACTCCCACTTTCTCTCACTCTCACCTCTCCATTTAGCCTCGGTCATTCCACAAATGTTCACTTTTGCACCATCAAGCCCCTGGAGAGTCTCTCTCTTTCACCTCATCATTCACACCCCTTATATTCCACGTTGAAATCCATACCCTGTCTGTACTGTCCTTGGTCTTTACCTGTTGGAACCCTTAATCCTCCTCTGTGACTTTTGTTGTCAATATGTACTTATATATAGTGGAGTCTTGTCATACAATGGGGTTACATCACGTGACAACCCATCATATAGTGATTTATCAAATACAGGAGCAGTTACAACATGGGTTCAATGGGCATAAGTTTTTGGTTGAGAGCCACACACCCAGAAAAGTACAGGGTGTGTGAGGATGAACAACCAAAGGAACAAAGATCAGTCAATGATGATTTTGGGGAAATACTGTGTTCTTGTATGCTTATTAGTTATCATGGGAATTTGTACAGAAACATGGCAGTGCATTCCCTCAGGGATGTTGGCAGTAATTTATTCTAGGTATTAATCTAAATTATGTGGAGAATATTTTTAAAAACTAAAGAAATTAAAGTGAGATACTGCTTACACGACAGTGTCATTACCTTACCCATTCCCGGATGTTACAGCAATAATGTACAGGTGTACCCCGATACCCGATGGATATGCATATCCATGACAGTTGTCGGATAATGATTTCTTTGGATTTCTAAGTAATTTTCCCCATAAGTTTCTTAAGAAATAGTGGAGATATGTTCCAGGCCCTAGACAAAAGTCACACAGTCATCTGCTGAGCTCAGTACTGTGAAAACCAGTCGTGTGCACATATAGCTGTTTTTCCACTATGAAAGCTTACACTGAAAAACCATGATTTTATTGGTTTCTCTTCTCTCCCCCTCTCAACTTTTCTCACACTTTTCCTCTTGCTTTTTTATCCTTTCCTGCTCCTGTTGTTTTTCTCCATCTCTCTTACCCATTTCCTTGTCATATCCAAAAGTTAAAAAGGAAAACATTGAGAAATTTCAGTAAAAGAGGAAATACCCAAGAAGACTGTATCCCCCACCTTCTTACCAAATGCTGAGATGAAGTTTATATAAACCCATGCAGGTGATTCTTGCCTCAATGCAGCTGTGGTAAGAGTAACTGTAGTATTGCTCTTTCTCTAGGAGTTATCACAGTCACTCTCTCTCTCTCTTTCATCTTTTAGGGAGGAGTGTCCTAAAATTTTGAACCATTCTACTCTCACTTTAAATTCTATCTATCTATCTATTGCCAGATGCCTCAATCCAGTTTGGGGTGGCCACAAACAAATGGCCTCCACGTCGCCCTGTCTCCCGCCATTTCACTGCCCTGCTCCCAACTCACACCCCCCTCTCTCATATACCTCTCCACCCCATCCCTACATCTCATCCTCGGCCTCCCCCTCCCTCTTCCCCCCTCCACCTCACTCACATACACTCTCTTTGTCAGTCTTTCACCCTCCATCCTCTCCACATGGCCAAACCACCTCAGTGTGTTCCTCCTAACGCTTCCTATCACATCCACATCCACACCACAATGCTCCTTTATATCCTCATTCGTCAGCCTGTCTCTCCATGCGACTCCACAGGCTCCTCTTAAATAACTCATTTCCACTGCTCTCTTTCTTGACTTGTGTCCTTCCAACAACGTCCAAGCTTCACTTCCATACGTTAGAGTTGGTATCACAATACTGTCATGTAGTAACTTTTTCACTTCCCTGCTCACTTCCCTGTTTCTTATCACTGCTTTCAAAGAACCAGCAACCTTTCTTCCCTGCTGTACCCATTCAAGCACTTCACCCTCCAAACCTCCATCCTTGCTCATCACACTACCCAAGTACTTAAACGTACTCACATTTTCCAATTCCTCACCATCCAACCTCGCTGTACATTCACTGACTTCACCTCTCGAAGACCATCACTTTACTCTTCCCTACATTCACCTTTAGATTCCGTTTCTTACACACTCTCCCAAACTCATCCACCAAGCCTTGCAGCTCCCCTTTGTCTTCACTCAACAACACAGTATCATCTGCAAACAACAGTACAGGGAGTTTCCAAACACTATCTTCTCTCACCAGGGCCACTCCAACATCGACTACCCTACCTTGTACCTCTTTTATTACCCCATCCATGAACAGATTGAACAACCATGGAGAAACGACACATCCCTGTTTCAACCCAACCTTCAAATTCAGTTATAGGAATAAGATCTCTTCAATTTTCTATTTAAAAAAAAAAAAAGTATTATTAAGGACCCTACTGCTACCTTAAGCATGCAAAGAGAGGCTTTGGACCCATACATAAATGACACAACTTGATATATAGGGGTTGGGAGACACTGGGATTGGAGGACCCCCAGGCAGACTGGGGACCAAACTGAGTGTGGCTTTTGTGCCCTATGTAACCCACTCCTGTTGCACAATACCTGACAAGCCCGTGTGACCACTCTTTGGTGAATCTGGCTGGACTACTCTTAGTGGTGAGAGTTTTACTCCAACACTGGAGGCCAGGCCGACTAAAAATTTCCTGGGCTTGTCTTCTGGATCAAGTGACCACTTGACCTAAGAGTCTGGCCCTCTGATGGTGGTTTCAAAACTCTGTAGGGACCTTGCTCTTGCTGTCACTCTTGGTGGGAAATCAATGTACAAAGTAACATTTGTGCAGCTCAGTTGGGAGCTGTGGCACATCTGGAATCCTCTGGCCCTGGGCAGACGTTTGGTTGGAGTGACTGTCCAGTGAGGGCAGAGTACTTAAGAGAATGAAGACCAATGACTGACAGGCAGCCACAGATGGCGCAGGAAAAATTCACCACACCCGCCTTACCTTTTTAAGAATTAGTTATTGTATTCGTTACACAAATTTCTGGAATTTTGGAAAACTAGTACCAATGCTTTGAAATGTCAAACTAAATAGCATAGAAACAGCAAAATGACTGATGCCCAAGGAGTAAGGCAATTAGTAGATCTATCTATCTATCTATCTATAGCCCGACGCCCTAATCCCGCAAAGGGTGGCCGCAGACAAAACGCCTCCAAGTCACTCTGTCACCCACCATTTGACTCCCCTCCCCCCAACTCACCCCCCCCTCCCTCATATACCTCTCAACTCCATCCCTCCACTTCATCCTCGATCTACCCCTCCCTCTCCCTCCCTCCACCTCACCTACATACACCCTCTTAGTCAGTCTTTCATTCTCCATTCTCTCCACATGTCCAAACCACCTCAGTGTATTTCTCCTAATCTTTTCAACCACATCCACATCTACCCCACAACATTCCTTCACTTCTTCATTCGTCAACCTGTCCCTCCACATCACTCCACATGCTCCTCTCAAGTAACTCATTTCCACTGCTCTCACTCTTGACTTGTTCCCCTCTTGCAAGGTCCACGCCTCGCTTCCATACGTCAGGGTAGGGATCACAATACCATCATGCAGTGACTACTTAACTTCCATACTCACCTCCCTATTTCTCATCACTGCTTTCAGTGTACCAACAACCTTTCTTCCCTGCTGTACCCTTTCACGTACTTCATCCCCCAAAGTTCCATCCTTACTCATCACACTACCCAAGTACTTGAATGCACTCACAATCTCCATATCCTCACCATCCAACCTCACTGCACACTCTCTGACTTCATTCATCTCAAACACCATAACTTTACTTTTGTTTACATTAACTTTCAGCTTCCTCCTCCTACACACTGTCCCAAATTCATTCACCAAACCTTGCAACTCCCATTCATCTTCACTCAACAATACTGTATCATCAGCAAACAGCAACACCGGAAGCTTCCAAATCTTACCCTCATTCATTAGGGCCACTCCCACATCCACTGCCCTACCTTGCACCTCCTTTACAACCCCATCCATATATATATTAAACAGCCATGGAGACATCACACACCCCTGTTTCAGTCCCACATTGAGATCAAAGAACTCACTCAGCTCACCATCCACTCGCACCGTAGCCCTACCTCCCTCGTACATACTCTTCACAGCACTCAACAATTTCCCCTCCACTCCATATATTCTTAATACCTTCCACATACCTTGCCTATCTATTCTGTCATAAGCTTTCTCCAGGTCCATGAAGGCAGCATACACTTTCCTTCCCTTCTCTAGATACTTCTCCACTAAACATCTTAGAACAAATATCTGATCTACACACCCTTTTCCCTTCCTAAATCCCCCTTGTTCTTCTCCAACTAGCTCCTCTGTCATATGCCTAATCCTATCAATGAGTATTCTACCATATATTTTAAAATACCAGTCACACTAAGAAGGCAAATACCCCTATGGTTACCACATACTTCTCTCTCCCCTTTTCCTTTGTACAGAGGAACAATTATACCTGATTTCCAGTCCTCTGGAACCCTTCCCTCTTCCCAAGCCAATCTACACAAGTTCCATATCCACTCCACAACAATCTCACCCCCATACCTAAGCATTTCACCACACACTCCATCAATTCCTGGGGCCTTTCCCAGCTTAATCTTCTTCATCGCTTCCACAACTTCCGACCTACTGATCTCTTCCTCCCTCCTCTCATCTCTTCTTCTCCCAGCCATTCCCCAACCACTTATACTCACACTGCTCTCACTCTCTACATTCAACAAATCTTCAAAGTGCTCCTTCCATCTCCTCAATTTCTCTCTCTTCTCCACCAACAATCTATTATCTTTCACTCCCCTACTATTTCCCCTTTCACACTGCCTTACTTTCTTTACCTCCTTCCAAAACAATTTCTTACTCTCCCTCCATTTCACACTCAGATTCCTCTCAAACTCTTCATCCACTTTCTTCTTACTCTCCTTCACCAGTCTCTTAACCTCCCTTCTCCTGCTCACATATACCTCTCTCTTCTCTCTCTCATCTTCTCCCCTACCTCTACTCGCCAACCATTCACCATATGCCTTCTTCTTTTGTTCCACAGCTCGTTTCACCTCATCATTCCACCATGCTGTCCCTTGCACACCCTTGCATCTCCTCCTCACTCCACAAACCGCCTCACACGCTGCGCTTATCTCTTCCGTGAATATCTTACATACGTCTTCCACCCCTTCCATCTGCTCTAGCTCATACCTTCCCAATCTTTCTTCCACTATGCTCTTATACTCTGTCCTTTTCTCACTATCTTGCAATTTCTCCACTCTTCTCACAGGAACTGCTTCCTCCTGTCTTCCACTTCGTCTCCTCAACCACTTTCTTTGCAGCTCTACCTTGGCCATCACTAAGTGATGGTCCGATACTCCATTCCCCCACCCTCTCCACACCCTTGCATCCAACACTTGTCTTCTCATTCGCTCATCCACACACACGTAGTCTATCATTGCCTTTCGTTCAACAAGTTCACCATCCATCCTCCTCATTACTCTCCATGTATACCGGTGGATCACCTTATGACGAAAGTAGGTGTTGGCTATTGCCAACCCCTTACCAGCACAGATGTCCATCAAAGCACTACCATTCCCATCTACTTCAGCTGGCACACCCCACTGACCAACCACTCCATCCACTCGTACATTCCCAACTTTGCCATTCATGTCTCCAATCAACAGCACTCTCTTGCTCCTCTCAAACTTGTCCATACATGCTTCTACTCTCGCATATAGGAAAAGTGGTGCACTGACTTCAAAGATGAAACATATGCCAAAATATATTCACGACAACATCTGCCTCCTTTGTGAAAATTAACGAGTGCAAAAAAGTGGTAACCAAGATAGAGGGGGTACGAAAAAACCAAGATAATGATATTAGGAGCCTCAGAAAGAAAGTTGCTGAAGGTCAGGAGACTGACAAACTAGAGGATGAAATCAGGAGTCTCACGACTGTAAACCAGAACCTGTTACAGGTCACATCCCCACTCACCACTGCAGTAAGAAGCGAGGCAGCAAGTTCTCAGCAAGATGACTGGTGTCCAAGGAGTAAAAGCTATTAGAAGATGCATAAAGTACTAGCAGGTGGGGGCAACCATTATCCACTCAATGTAGGGATGCCTTATGGTCTCTATATTGAGTGACAAGCCAAATGGTTTCCTGTACCCAGGAAACCATTTACAGTATATACTATGCTGGTTGGTAACCATACAACCGGGGTTTTTGGCCGGGATAAGTGTCCCCCAGATTCCACTACCCCCCAGATTCCCCTATCTAAAATCACTTAATCATGGTAAACGTTTCGGAGAGCCTCGGAGGGCCCAATACCTGCCCAGGGTCGCAACCAAATGGGTAGATTCGCATGGCCATGTGGAATGTGAGAAGTGTGAATGAGGATAGCAAGAGGGTGGAAGTGGTGAATGTGTTCAAGAGTGCAAGATATGCTGTGATGCCACTGTGTGAAACAAAGATGAAAGGGTGTGGAGCGGAGTGGGTGAGTGTGAAATGTGTAAGTTCGGGCATGAACAGGCGAGGAAGTTGCAAGAAAGGAGTTGCTTTCTTGCTGAACGCGGTATGGCAGAGTGGAATGTTTTATTTTTTCTTTCTTTCTTTTTCTTTTTTTATGCGAGGAAGAAGGAACCAAAGGCCACTAGCCCACAAGTGTTGTTCCTTCTGAGAGGAAAACAAAATACTGTACAAGAGAGAGCTAAATTCAGATTCCAATCATTTCGAGATGTCTGGACACACAGCGTTTGAAAGACCGGAGATCATAGGAAGCAGGAAATACAGACAGAGGGAGATAGTTCCAGAGTTGACCTGTTGCATAAATGAAGGACTGGGAGTAACGGTTAACTCTTGCAATAGAGAGTTGGACAGAAAAGGGATGAGAGTTTGCTGCCAGACGGGTGCTACGCACCCATCGTAGAGGTCGAGGAATGCATGCAGATAGTTCAGAGGACCAGTGACCATTGAAATTGCGATAAAAAAGAGATAAAGATGCAACAGTGCGATGAAGAGACAGAGGTTGAAGGGAGTTAGTAAGAGGAGGAGAGTGAATGAGACGAAAAGCTTTTGACTCCACTCTATTGAGAAGAGCTGTATGTGGGGAGCCTCCCCACACATGAGAGTTGTACTACACACAGGGGCGGATAAAACCCCGGTATAGAATCAACAATTGTGCAGGGTTAAAGAAGGAACGGAGTCGGTGTAGCACACCTAATCTCTTGGAAGCAGATTTTACAAGAGATGTAATATGATCTTTCCAAGATAAGTCCCGAGTAAATGAAACCTCAAGCATGTTCATGGATGACGCAGGATCAAGCTGAATATTATTAAACATTAGTGGGTACACCTGTGGAAGATTTTGTTGGGTTGACAGGTGTAAAAACTGAGTCTTTGATGCATTAAAAACAACAAGATTATTTTAACCCCAGTCAGAGATACGAGCCAAGTCAGACATTAGGTGTGCCATAGCTTCATCCCTTATTTGTTGAAGTAACTGCTGAGATGGACGTTGCGGTAACCGAATGGAAAGGTGAAGGGTGGAGACATCAGCATAAGAGTGGATAGAGTTAGATGTACAGCTTAGAAGATCATTCATGAATAAAAGGAAGAGAGTTGGTGATAGGACAGAGCCCTGAAGAACTCCACTGTTGATAGATCTACGAGAAGAACGATGGCCATCTACAACAGCAGCTATAGAACGACCAGAAAGGAAGCTAGAGATGAAGGCACAGATAGAAGGATGGAAACCATAAGAGGGTAGTTTGGAAATTGAAGATTTATGCCAGACTTGATCAAAAGCCTTAGAGATGTCAAATGCAACGGCAAAGCTTTCGCCAAAGTCCCGAAAGGAGGATGACCAGGACTCTAAAAGGTAGGTGGGAAGATCGCCAGTGGAGCGTCCCTGACGGATCCCATACTGGCGATCAGAAAGAAGGTTGTGACAGGAAAGATGGTTTAAAATTTTTCTATTAAGAACAGACTTGAAAACTTTTGAGATACAGAATGTTAAAGCAATTGGACAATAGTCAGAAGGTTGGGGGTCACCCTTCTTTGGGACTGGCTGAATGAGAGCAGACTTCCAGCAAGAAGGAAAGGTACAAGTTGATAGACAAAGGAGAAAGAGCTTGCCTAGACAGGGTGTAAGCACAGAAGCACAGTTCTTGAGAACAACAGGAGGACTCCATCAGGCCCATAGCCTTATTAGTATTGAGGCCAGCAATGGCAGAAAATACATCAGCTGAAGAAATTTTAATGTCAGCCATGAGGAAGTCAGGGGAGGAAATGATGGAGGAACAGCACTGGAATCGTCTAAGGTGGAATTGGAGGAGAAACTCTGAGCGAAGAGATCTGCTTTATCAGTAGAAGAAATAGCTACAGAGCCACCAGAGTGGAAAAGAGGAGGGAAGGATGATGAGGTAAAGTTGTTAGAAGGGTTTTAGGCAAGGTGCCAGAAGGAGCGGGAAGAACTCGAGCTGGAGAGTTGAGAGCATTTCGTATGGCTGAAATTATTTTTAGCAGAGCGAAGAATAGCTTTAGCACGATTCCGGGCAGAAACGTATAAAAGATGTGATTCAGGAGTGGGTTGGCTCCGGTACCTTTTATAGGCCCTCTCCTTGTTGCGGACAGCATTAGAACAAGCGTGATTAAACCAAGGCTTTCTTGCATTAGTCAAAGGATATGAAAAAGGAATGTATGCTTCCATGCCCGAGAGAATAACCTCCGTAATGCGCAAGGCACACTCAGATGGCTCCCGGCCATGGAAGCAATAATCATTCCAGAGAAAATAAAAGAAGTACTGCCTGAGGGCCTACCAATCCGCAGTTCCAATTTGCCACAGACGACGTTTCTTTGGAGGGTCCACAGGCCGTACCGGAGCGATAGGACAGGTTAAGGTGATAAGGTTGTGATCGGAGGAGCCCAACGGAGAGAAAAGATTAACAGTGTAAGCAGAAGGATTAGTGGTGAGGAAGAGATAAAGTATGTTGGAGCTCTCTCCAAGGCGGTCAGGGATACAGGTAGGGTGCTGTACAAGCTGCTCTAGGTCATTAAGGATAGAAAATGTGTAGGCTAGTTCACCAGGTGGATCAGTGAATGGAGAGGAGAGCCACAGGTGATGGTGAACATTGAAATCTCCTAGAATGGAGATTTCGGAGAAAGGAGAAATGGATAGAATGTGTTCCACCGTAGAAGTAAGATAGTCAAAGAATTTTTGATAGTCAGTAGAATTAGGAGATAAGTAAACAGTGCAGATATATTTAGTCAGAGAATGACAGGAAAGCCGAAGCCAGAGTGTAGAGCATTCAGAAGAATTGAGTTCAGGAACACAAGAACAAGATAGGTTGTTGCGTACATAAACGCAACATCCACCTTTGGCTTTGAAATGAGTATAGAGAAGTAGGAGGATACAGAAAATGGTTTGCTGTCAGTTGCCTCAGACAGCTGAGTCTCAGTTGGAAAAAGAAGGTGAGGTTTAGAGAAGGAGAGGTGGTGCTCAACAGTGAGAAAGTTAGAGGAAAGGCCGCGAATGTAGCAGAAATGAAGAGGAAGAGAGTCAGACAGTGATTCCAGCCAGTTCGAGTCATCAACGGGAGAGGGGCGGAAGATGTGTCAGCTTGAGATGTATGTATGTCAAGTTCAAGTTTGAGAAGGTGAAAGTGGCAGTGATTGTAGCGTATGCACTGTGTGATGACAGGATTGAGAGAGAGAGAGAGAGAGAAAGACAGGTTTTTGGATGAGCTGGATGAAGCAGTGGGAGAAATGCCCAGGAGTTATCAAGTGATTGTAATGGGCGATACGAATGGAAGAGTAGGCACTGGTCCGGAGGATGATGTAATGGGTTGTAATGGAGTGCCAGGAAAAAAATGATAATGGAATGCAACTGAAGGATATGTGTCAGGAAAGGAGGTTGTGCATTTCTAACTCATATTTCAAACACAAAGATGCACATAAATAGACATGGTATAGAGGGAACAGGGATCACGTTGAATGAAGCCTGACTGATAACATGCCTGCAGAGAAGTCGATGCTAAGAATGGTTCCTGATACAAGGGCCATGAGAGGACAATGTGGAGGTACAGTAGAACTTTTTTAGTCCGGACTATATGGGGGGAAGGGTTGTCCGGATTTGCTGACTGTCTGAACAATAAGGGTGATCTCCAGCCCATACCAAAAACATTTTCTACATATGGTATTGGTTCATTACATTCATATACAGTAAAACCTCGATATAATGGACTTCAATATTGGAATCGAGAAGCTACCAGACTAAATTCCCATATATAGGAAAAAGTCTGATAAAGCCAGAAGCAGTCCGGACTGCCTGACCACTTCAGCTATGTTCACCACAATGAGGTAAATTAAAGACGTTTATCAGTGTACAATACAGTATTATTATACATATTATACCATTTGATTATTGTAGTGAAGGTATACTACAATACAGTATTGCAGTGGTATTGAAAACAGTTCACTTTAATCAAAATTTGCTATTTTCGGAATGACTTGGGCCCTAATTACTCCGTTATAGTGACGTCTTACTGTCTATGTGTGTCTATATATATGTATATGTATATACAGTAGAACCTCGGTCCTCAAACACAATCTGTTCTGGAAGGCTGTTCCAGGACCGAATTGGTCGAGGACCGAACTAATTTTCCCCATAAGAAATAATGTAAATCATTTTAATCCGTTCCAAGACCCCAGATGCTTACCTATTTAAGTTTCACCACTGGTACCAGTGCTTTCCTTTACGAGATGACTGTATATTTCGCTTGCCTTTTCACAAATTATATACTCACCAACACTGTCTCCTGCTAACTGTTTCTCATTGATGAAGATAAGCAATAATTTTTCCACTTCTTCAATTATTTTCCGCACTACTTTCCTCTTTTCACTGCCAGTAGCCGTAATGGATGAACTTGTTTTCTTTGGAGCCATTATTAGGGGCTAATAATGCACTGAATCAAGAAAAATGTGAAGCACAGCAGGACGACCATGTTGACGAACAACAAAGGTGGATGCGTGACTGTCGGTCGGCCAGCTTCCCTTCGTTTGGCTACGTTCAGGTTGGTCGAGGTCCGATATTCTGGTCGACCTCTGGAGCAAAAAATTTCTTTAATTTTTTGGTCGAGGTCCAATTTGTTCAACATGTGAGACGTTTGAGGACCAAGGTTCCACTATATACATATATATATATATATATATATATATATATATATATATATATACAAATGTCGGCAATTGTGTGTGTGCGTGCGCCAACGCAAGATCGTGCAAGCAGAGTGAGAGAAGAGTTCTGGACAAATGTGGAAGTGTGCATGGAAAAGTTTGGAAGGAATAAGAGAGTGTTTTTGACTGGTGATATGAATGGTAAAGTAGGGAATATGAAGGTGGATGGAATAGATGGTGAGTGGGGTGTGCCTGCTGAGACAGATGAGAATGGCAGTGCATTAGTGGACATTTGTGCTGGGAGGGGGTTAGTGATAGCCAATACCCTCTTCAGGCACAAAATGATCCACAGGTATACATGGCGAGTGATGAGATGGTTGGGTGGTGAACTGAATGAAAGGAAGGCAATGATTGATTATGTGTGTGTGGATGAAAGGATGCGAAAATGTGTAATGGATGCAGGAGCTTATACAGGTTGGGGGAGTGGACTTTCTGACCACTACTTGGTGGTGGCCAGAATCAAGGTCCAATTAGGATGGAGAAATAGAAGAAGGGAAGGATGGAAAGAAGGAGTATTTGTAAGGAGAGTGGAAAGGTTACAAGAGGATGAGAAAAAGGCTGAGTATAAGAGAGAAGTGGAGGAACGATTGGGCAAATATGAATTGGAGCAGATGGGGGACGTGGAAGGTATATGGAGGATATTTACAGAAGAAATATGTGCAGCATGTGATGTGGTGTGTGCGATGAAGAGAAGACAGAGGGGAGTGCAAGGAACAGCGTGGTGGAATGAAGAGGTGAGACAGGCTGTGGCACAAAGGAAGAAAGCATACAATGAATGGATGAGAAATAGGGGTGTGGAAGAAATTAAGAGGCGTAAGACAGAGTTATATGTAGAAAGAAAGAGAGAGGTGAAAAGATTAGTAAGAGAGAGTAAGAAGACAGCAGATGAGGAATTTGGAAGGAACCTGAGTGTAAAGTGGAGGGACTGTAAGAAAATGTTCTGGAAAGAGGTGAAAAGAGTAAGACAGGGTGGAAGTGAAGTTAGAGGGGGAGTGAAAGATAAAAATGGTACATTACTAGTGAAGGAAGAAAAAGTGAGCAGATGGAGAGAACACTTTCAGGAATTGTTGAACATACAGGATGGAAGTAATGCGAGTATAAGTGGCTGGGGAATGGCTGGGAGAAGGAAGGAGGTGAGAAGACAGGAAGAAATCAGTAGGATAGAAGTTGTGGAAGCAATGAAGAAAGTTAAATTGGGGAAAGCCCCAGGAATTGATGGAGTGTGTGGTGAAATGCTGAAGTATGGGGGAGAGATAGTAGTAGAATTGATGTGGAAAATGTACAGATTGGTCTGGGAGGAAGGTAGAGTCCCGGAGGATTGGAAGTCAGGTATAATTATTCCCTTGTACAAAGGAAAAGAGGAAAAAGAAGTGTGTGGTAATCATAGGGGCATCTGTCTTCTTAGTCTAATAGGAAAAGTGTATGGTAGGATACTTAGTGACAGAGTTAGAGAAAGAACAGAAGAATTAGTTGGAGAAGAACAGGGAGGCTTTAGGAAGGGAAGAGGTTGTATAGATCAGATATTCATTCTTAGGTCTTTAGTGGAAAAGTTTCTAGAGAAGGGAAAGAAGTTGTATGCAGCTTTCATGGATTTGGAGAAAGCATATGACAGGGTGGATAGACAAGGATTATGGAAAGTATTAAGAATACATGGAGTAGATGGGAAGTTGTTGAATGCTGTGAAGAGTATGTATGATGGTGCTAAGGCTCCAGTGCGTGTGGATGGTGAACCGAGTGAGGTTTTCTATTTGAAGGTTGGGTTGAAACAGGGATGTGTCATGTCTCCATGGTTGTTCAATCTGTACATGGATGGGGTAATAAAAGAGGTACAAGGTAGGGTAGTGGATGTTGGAGTGGCCCTGGTGAGAGAGGGTAGTGTTTGGAAACTCCCTGTACTGTTGTTTGCAGATGATACTGTGTTGTTGAGTGAAAACGAAGGAGAGTTGCAAGGCTTGGTGGACGAGTTTGGGAGAGTGTGTAAGAAACGGAATCTAAAGGAGAATGTAGGGAAGAGTAAAGTGATGGTCTTTAAGAGGGGTGAAGTCAGTGAATGTACAGCGAGGTTGGATGGTGAGGAATTGGAAAATGTGAGTACGTTTAAGTGCTTGGGTAGTGTGATGAGTAAGGATGGAGGTTTGGAGGGTGACGTGCTTGAATGGGTACAGCAGGGAAGAAAGGTTGCTTGTTCCTTGAACGCAGTGATAAGAAACAGGGAAGTGAGCATGGAAGTGAAAAAGTTTCTACAAGACAGCATTGTGATACCAACTCTAACGTATGGAAGTGAAGCTTGGGCGTTGCTGGAAGGACACAAGTCAAGAGTGAGAGCAGTGGAAATGAGTTATTCAACAGGAGCCTGTGTGGTCACATGGAGAGACAGGCTGACCAATGAGGATATAAAAGAGCATTGTGGTGTGGATGTGGATGTGATAGGAAGCATTAGGAGAAATACACTGAGGTGGTTTGGCCATGTGGAGAGGATGGAGGGTGAAAGACTGACGAAGACAGTGTATGTGAGTGAGGTGGAGGGGGAAAGAGGGAGGGGGAGGCTGAGGATGAGATGGAGGGATGGGGTGGAGAGGTATATGAGAGAGGGGGGTGTGAGTTGGGAGCGGGGCAGTGAAATGGCGGGGGACAGGGCGATGTGGAGGCGGTTTGTTTGTGGCCACCCTGAATGGGATTGAGGCGTCTGGCAATAGATAGATAGATAGACTATCTGCACGCCCACTTTCCGGACACCCCACTTACCGGACATTGTGGGCCCGGACCTTCAGAACCCAAAAGTGGCCAAAAAAAGAAAAAAAATCCCCCCAAAATCTGAATTTTTTCCCACCCATAATTTGAAATTGCCGCACGATGTTTACACCACGGCCCCTTCACCATTTCCTTCCTCCCCCCTCCCCCCTTCCCTGTCAGGGTTACCATTTGGTATTTTTCATTACCAAAAGTGGGCCAATTTCGTAATGAAAAATTCATTTGGTAATGAATCAGAATAATGCATTATCAAACGAAATTTTCACATGTATGAGGATACACAGGATGGAGATGGTGGATTGTTTGCTCTCTCTGAATAATCTGCTACTCTACATCGCATGAAAATAATCAACATGCTGCTAATTATAAGGAAAGTGATTACATGTATTTCCACTTGTATATATAATTTGTGAAGAATAAATGCTAGCTTTACGAATTTGGTAATGAAAATTGAGGAGTTTGGTAATGTGGCCATTGTGATCTGGCAACTCTGTTTCCCCATCACCAACACTCCCAACAGTTACTGCCTAACTTCGATCGCGAGTAGATGCTTATTGTAGTGGATGCCACACGTGCTCGTTTTTTGTGAATAAACTGCAATACCTCGCCACTAGACCACATAGGAATTTATAGTGTTGTGCAGCGTTACGAAATTAGAATTTAGAATGCAAAGGATTAACTGTGGAGTGCAAGTTTGTGGTTGAAACTGGAGGTTGAAACTGGCATGGAGCAGTTAAGAACAATGTGCAGTGTTAAACAATTATAACTCACAGTGCAAAGAATTAAGCACTGCACAACACTGGATTACTGTACGTGCTTCAAGAGCATTTTCACCACTGCCAAAGACTTAGAAAAGGCAGCCACAGACGTGCTGTAAGTACCCTGGCTGAGGTACAGTCACTTCTAATTCCTCATTCTTTGGTTCTTTTTCATTTATTTCATGCTTTATGTCTATTATTGGTGTGAAAAGGGTCTTAACCCCTCCGTGGCCGCCAGCGTCAAATGACGTTTAGCCGATAAATGGCTGCCGGCATCGTTTGAGCGCGGCCTATAAAAAACTGCAAAAATTTTTAGGAAGTGAACGAACATTCTGAACGTCTTCACACTGACCTACACTATACTCTCATACACCTCATCAAGCAGTTCAGAGCCTACTGCTGTGATAAGTGGATTTTCAATTTTTTCACTCCTGGCCATAACTAAACAAGCACAACTACTGTACACCCATTATCTCGACCCAGGCAGAACATATCATCTTTGTCCTCTCTTGCAAAACACACACAACCACCTGTTTACGATTATGAAGTAAAAGGCACATACAAAAAAAGACATGATAATAAGTGAAAAATACATTTTTGTCTTGGTCTCTTTACCTATTTGCTCAGGTTTGCTGTAATGATTTGGATCATTAGATGCAGTGCAACTTGTAGAAAACTGTGAAAACCTTTGGTAAGTGAACGAAAATCTGGGACATGAGACTGACCTTGACTTCACCCTCTCACATATCTGTCAGTTCACAACCTGCTGTTGTGACAAGTGGATGTACGATTTTTTTGCACATGGCCATGCCTAAAAACACAGTTACACCCATTATCTCGACCCAGACAGAAAATACAATCTTTTTCCACCCTTGCAAAACACTCACAACCACCCTGTTTATGAGACAGGAATGTATGTTGCGAAAATAACAAGGTAAAATGATAAAGATGAACTTAAAATGATAGAGAAAGATGAACATGTTATTACAGAAAAAATATGTTTTCCCCTGTCTGTAAACGTATTTATTTCTGCTTTGTATCTGTATTCATAATAATTAGACTTATTCTTAGGTCTGAAACTGCATTACGATTCTATTTTTAGCCATGCTCGTGGTGTGGGAGCTCAAAGTTGCGACTCGACTTCCATATTGCTAATCGGATCTGACCCTCCACTTTATTCTCCCGTGGCAAAGTCTAACCTTGGAGGACGTGCTATTTTCTCATTTAGGACTGAAAATTAAACTCTTTCGCTCCTTTTGCCAAGCATGAGCACAACAATAACCTAAAAAATAACTCGAAACTACCATAAACATATTTTATATCAAAAAGGTGAAAAAGTATTCAAAACATTTTTTTTTTTTCCCAGCCATTCCTAACAGATTATGTACTGAAATCACTTGATATCATCATGACTCATATATGCGCAACATTTCAGCACCATTCGCATTGTTTTGGGAGGTAAAAAGAAAAAAATAACAACACCTGCCCAGCTGCACTGTGGCAGCACCCTGGGCGGCGGATATCGGTTGCCGATATTTCTGCAACTTCCGCGCACTACTGCAAGCCACAAAATGCGTCTACGAAGCTGGGATTTGCACTGTTAGGTGCATCTCAACTTTCTCTTCAACATGGCAAGAAAAAAAATCAATTTTTGAAACTTCAAACAATGGCCCCGGCATCAGCCTGGTGTGCACTGAAAATTCTGGGCCTTCGGCCATGGAGGGGTTAAATAGGTTTATTAAGGTGCTATGCATTTCCAGTAGGGAGTTGCATAGGCATTTTTCTGAGTCAGGCTAGGTTAGGGTCCATAAGTACAAGTCCAGGAGGCTGGGGCCCACTATCCGGACATGCCTTTGGCTCTATTACATCGGATGGTGGAGGGATTACTCTATATATATATATATATATATATATATATAGATATATATATATATATATACACTATATATATATATAAATATATGTTTATATATATATATATATACACTATATATATATATATATATATATATATATATATATATATATATATATACACTATATATATATATATATATATATATATATATATATATATATATATACACTATATATATATATACATATATATATATATATATACTATGTATATATATATATATATATATATATATATATATATATATATACAGGTAACTCGCACGGAACACGAGGGTTTCGTTCCTACCGTGCCGTGTTAGGTGCGAAATCGCGTATATTTAAACTACTCCGTATTTTGCTCCCTAGACCCCCCCAAATGTGTTGTTTTGCTGTTATCTGTCACTAGAAAGCACTTTAAGTGGTTAGAAGGTTTATTTAATGTTATAACTCACAAATACAGTACTCCTGAGCAAAACTTCAACACACAAGTACTGTACGTAAACACAAGGAAACATTCCGACGCCGATCATAGGTAATAAATTAGGTTAACTGGTACTAGTGCTTTAACTTACAAGTACATACCAGAACAGTACATATTTAACTTAGAAATGCAGTACTGTGATATCGAATGATTTCAGTACATAATCTGTTAGGAATGGCTGGAAAAAAAAAAAATGTTATGAATACATTTTCACCTTTTTGATATATGTTTATGGTAGTTTCGAGTTATTCTTTACGTTATCGTTGTGCCCATGCTTGGAAAAGGGGGCGAAAGAGTTGAATTATCAGTCCTAAATGAGAAAACTGCACGTCCTGCAAGGCTAGACTCTGCCACGGGAGAATAAAGTGGAGGGTCAGTCCGATTAGCAATAAAGAAGTTGTGTCACAACTTCCAGCTCCCACACCACGAGAATGGCTAAAAATAGAATCGTAATGCAGTTTCAGAACTAACAATAAGTCTAATTATTACGAATACAGATACAAAGCAGAAATAAATACGTTTACAGACGGGGAAAACGTATTTCTTCCATCATAACATGTTCATCTTTCTCAATCATTTTACGTTCATCTTTATCATTTTACCTTGTTATTTTCGCAATATATATTGCTGTCTCGTAAACAGGGTGGTTGTTTGTGTTTTGCAAGGGAGGAAAAAGGTTGTATTTTCTGTCTGGGTCGAGATAATGGGTGTAACTATGTGTGGTTAGGCATGGCCACGAGCGAAAAAATCGTACGTCCACTCATCACGATAGCCGGTGGTGAACTGACAGATACATGAGACGGTGAAGTCAAGGTCATGTCCCAGATTTTCGTTCACTTCCCGAAAGTTTTCACAGTTTTCTACAAGTTGCAAACCATTACAGCAAACCTGAGCAAATAGGTAAAGATACCAAGACAAAAATGTATTTTTCTCTTATTATAAGTCTTTAACGAACAAAAAAAAAAAAAAAAGGCAATATTCCGACGCCGATCATGGGTAATCATATAAATCAGGTTAACTGGTTACAAGGCTTTATTTAATGCTTTAATTGCTTACAAGTACATACCAGAACAGTAAATATTTAACTTACAAATACAGTACTGTAGAAAAGCAGTACAGTAAGAGTTTAAAGAAAAAAAAAAACAGGCAATATTCCGACGCCGATCATGGGTAATCATATAATTCGGGTTATCTGGTTACAAGGCTTTATTTAATGATTTAACTTTATTTAAGTGCTTACAAGTACAGTACATACGAGAACAGTAAATATTTAACTTACAAATACTGAACAGCACTGTGGAAAAATCGAACAAATAAAAAAGGCAATATTCTGACGCCTATCAGGTAAACTGGTTATAAGACTTTATTTCTTGCTTTAACGTTATTTAATAGTACTTTAAGTTGCACATAAACTTACCAGAACAGTACAGTACTGTAAATATTTAACTTACAAATACTGTGCTACTGTACTCGGGAATGTCTCACTCACTGAATAATTTCCCGCCTAGATCGTCACGTAATCAAAACAAACCGCGCGCTGCGGTGACGTTCGAGGATTTGATCTTTCAAAGGCCTCTCCTGCGTTAATTTGTAGTTTTCATAATGGTTTTTTAATCTTACGTTGTCTAATATGTATCCCAGCCCTTACCGCGTATAATTGCGAGCGCGTTCCGTGAGATCGTGTTCCGTGCGAGTTACCTGTACATATATATATATATACCAGTATATATATATATATATATATATATATATATATATACTGTATATATATATATATAAATATGTGTGTGTGTGTGTGTGTGTGTATAGGTGGCCCTCCTCATCCGCGGATTCAACTTTCGCGGGTCTCGCAGATTTGCAGATTGCCCCTCTGTGAAGCCAAGATTCCGTTTGCAACCGCAAAGTGTAGCAGTGTGGACGCCTGCAGGTCATTTCGCGCCAAACTAGGCCCGCATCAAACCATGGTTTGGTTGTAAGATGTTGAGATGTAGCTGATGACTTGCCTGCACTCATGTGGATGTGCACAAGACACTCAGTTGCAGGAGTCTGTTGAAGTCACCAGTACATATTTACCCGAACTTAGTACAGCCATACCCAATCGAAATTTATTTGTTATTAAGCTTTTTTATACAGTTGGTCTGTTACAATTTGTTATATTTTTGCTGCTTTCAGGTCTTAGATATAGTTTATTAGGTAGAGAATGTGTACACTTGCTCACAAGGGGGTGATTTGTGGCTGAAGAGGCATTTACAGGATAGCACACCAGACATTCACGGAAATTCCACATTTGCAGGGGCCTGTGCCCCCTAACCTCTGCGAATGTGGAGGGCCGGCTGTATATAAAATACACGAAAATAACCGAACAAAATTTGTAGTGTTGCGTTACGTAGAGGTAAGGGCCAAGCAAGGAACTACAGTGTAAATTAGGGTCAGTATAGGAATAAAGCTCATATAAGATTTGAAAATGGTCTAAACATCATTATACAGTAAAATCTCGATTTAACGGCATTCGTTCTAACGGCAACCCCAAACTAACGACACATATCTCCCAAGGAATATTTCTGCAAAAAAAAATTAAAAATTCCCCTCAAATGGATAAAAATTAGAAAGAAATTCAAATGTGGCGGGCGCCGCATGCATCTCCAATGTATGTTTGCAGTTTCCTGCCAACTGGGTATGTTTATGTTCACTCAGTCTTTCTCCTGCCTAGCCTGAACCCACAGTGAAAAAAATTAGCATGTAAGGTTAGATTTAAGAACTAGTGATATAGACGTCATAACTTAGTGAACTTATTCACATAGTGCCATCTATTCTACTCCAACCTGCCAACTAACTTACCTGGATTACTGTACAATAGAGTTGCAATTTAAGACCAAACGAAACAACTATCTTACAATAATACGAGCATTTAATTTCTCCCATAATCATATAATAACACGGTAACACCACTCAATTGCATGAAAGAAACTGTGGGAAATGGGTGTTTTGGTACTGGATTTCCAGATACAACTCGTGTTATGCTTTTGTCGGTCACTGATTGGTTTCCTTGACCTGACCCGACCCACGTGACCCCCATACCACCAACCACAGCCTGTTTCTACCTCAGTGTTGTGTGAATGGTCGCCGTGATGAGAAGTTTATTTGCTTATTTCCTTGCTCCTCGTTTCCTCTCAGAACTGGGCATGTGGTTCCAAACTAACTTTAGCTATGCCTAAGCACCCTGAAAGTGCTATGAACACAAGAAAAGCATTTATTCTAAATCTATCTATCTATATACCTAGGCTGCTTCCCCCAAGGAAAGGGAGGTAGCCGAGACAGGACGACTCACTCTCCATTTACTCATCCATTCAAACACATTCATTCGCATCTTAACCCCAAAGGGGAGAACGGACAGATCCTCACCGCATCACACCGCACAAGGGTCAACTGCGCAATGCAAGCAGTGACATCCACAGCAGGGCCCGACAGCAGAACTGGTTTACCCCTGCCACATCATAACAGACCCATCCCCTTACCCGCACCTGACCTGACTAGCTGATCAGACCAAATGCGGGAGAATATCCCCTCAGGGCTGCGTCATCACTTATTCATTCACAATTTCTCTCCATTTATTTCTGTCACGCACAGCCACTCTTCCTTGCTCAACAGACATCCCTCTCGCATCCAGCGCTCTCTTCACACTGTCCATCCATCCTATTCGTGGTCTTCCTCTCAGTCTTACACCTCTCACATCAGATCTAGTTATCTTTTTCACCAATCGCTCATTATCCATTCTCTCCATATGCCCAAACCATTGCAACACCCTCTGCTCAACATTTTCATTTATTCTAAATGAAAATGTAAAATTGTTGGATGAAGTGGCCTGTAGCGTTGCAGCTTAAATGTAAACGATCAGACAGACAAAATGAGTCGGGATGTTTACTAAGTGGATAGTTTTCCTTGTTGGAAAAAAAAGTTAATGATGGAGCAGTAAAATTCACATATTCACCTTTAGTGCAACAAGTGTGAAAAAAAGAAGAAGAAGAAAAAAAAAAAAGGCTTTGTGCTTGATGTTTTTGTTATAAACTGATGAACTTTGGTCACGTAAATTCGGATCTTACGATATATGAAGACACTACGTGTTGACATAAACAGTTAGGCAAGATAATTATGTGAGTTCAGTTCTTGTGAATTATACTGTCATACAAATTATACTGTTTGGATGACCTGTTTATTTTTCACAATTTCTGCATTTGTGTGTATCTGAGAAGTGATACGCAATCATTCCATGCTGACGACTTCTTTATAGTTTTTTTTTCCTTTATTGTTGATGACTAATGACTTTCAAAAAGTTTCACACTGCATTTTTTTTTTTAATTAGTACCGAAAGTGATTCATGATGAAATAGGCGTGATGCTGGCCGGCCATTATTCATGTGTTGTTTAGGTCAAATTTATGCTTGATTTCTAATGAGGACTGTCAAGAGGCTTAGTGACAATCCTTGATTAAAATTTTTATGGGGAGTGTTAGGGGGCAAAACTAACCAGTTAGGTTAGGTTAGAATGCAGGAGCTATGCACTGATGTGTCCAGTCGGTGACGTTGTATGTAAACACACTGTCTTCGGTGACTTAAGGCAGACATTTCTAATAATCTATTTTTAAATATATTTTTAATTAAAAATATGAGGCTTCTAGAACCTAACCCCCTATTTTACATGTAAATATATGTCACGTCTTAGCACGAAATCGATTTTGCACGTGGTTCTGCATAACTTGTCTTCTGTTGTATGAAGACTCAACTGTACTGTACTTACCTGGATTACTGTACAGTAGTGCACCAACTTTCGCTACAGCAGGATTCGCGGAATCCACTTTCGCGGCATGTGCCAAATATTCCCTAACTTCCACTTTCGCTTGAAAAAAAATCGATTTTCGCGCACAAATTTTGGGTTTGGGACAATATTTTGAACTTTGAATTTCCTGCACCGCCCGCCCGCAACCCACCGCCATCTTGAATGACGTCATGTCAACACTCTGTCCACCCATTCCCGCCATTGTGTACAAGCGTGCTAGCTCCATTGTGATGGATTCTCACGGTTCAATGGCCTATACTATACCTGGTAGTGTGGGGAAAGGGCCTGGTGGTGAGGGGGGAGAGCCTGGTGGTGTGGGGGGAGAGCCTGGTGGTGTGGGGGGAGGGCCGGGGGGCAGTGGTGGTGATTAAAAGTGGCCGGGACATTCAAAGTCAGGAGGCAACGCCTCGGATACTTACCCCCAACATCCATTAAACACCTCAACCTGGTCTCTGTGGTATGTTTCTCCTCATATAATGTGTACTGTACAGTTTTTATTGTTTGTATCTCACAATGCAATGTACAATAGTGATTTGATGTACTGTATTGCAAGTGAAAATGAAAATCTGATGTTACTTTAGGATAACCGGGAACCAATTAGCCTTTTTGCCAAAAAGACAATGCCCCAACTTTCGCTAATTCCACTTTCGCGCATTATTTTTGGACCCAATTAGGCGCGAAAATTGGTGCCCCACTGTACAGTACTTTACTACAACACCACACCTACCTGGTTATTTTGTTCTAAATATAAATTTTTTAAAATTGATTTTTTATGTCTGCACATGTCCATATGCTGAAAAATGTGTTAAAATGTGTTAGCGTGAGTTCCGGGCATATCGAAAGGTGTAAGCCCCAGTCTAACAGAATTTTTCTTTTTCTTTTGGTATGCTCAGGGCCCCCTAGGGTGCCATTATATTGAGGTTTTACTGTACATTGCCCTACTTTCAGGCCCATCTTGCATAAATGAGCTATTGTTATTTAAAAAAAAAAAAAAAAAAAAAAAAAAAAAAAAAGTCTTGTGATGGAATCTGCTACAACAACACGGGATTGTGCAGATGAATCAATCACACATGCAGCCGGTGAGTCTTCACTGAGAATCACCATAGGCTGACCCCCCCCCCAGCCACTTTGTTCTATATTTTCCCATTTTCAGGGTGGTAAATGACCTTTTCCTGATGAAAATTTTCATTGTTATTATCATGTTCCTTATGACGTACAGTCTCCAGCAAAAATAGAGTGACCGGCTCGACGAGCAGGTTGGTATATGAGGCACCACTGCACCCCCAGTTCCACCCCACCCACCCTACATCCAAGTGCAAGACTCGTATTGTCTCAACTACTCTTCCATCATCCATTTGTCTTGGGAAATAATGGTTTTGTCATGATAACGAATAAAAACACATTACAGAGTGTTAATCCACAGTATAGTTATTTATACACCACGATCTGAACACAGGGTGATATATTGTAGTATATTCGTATGACAGTGAGGTTTTTAACCCCTTAACCGCGGGGCGTCACTTTCGTGACGTTTGGGAGCAAGGGATCATACCGCGGGGCGTCGCTTTTGTGACTCTGTGTTATTTTGAATTCACCTGGGCTTCCAAGTGGGGGCTTGTATCATCTATCAGTACTGCCAATGTCCAACACTAGTCAGCACTCCTAATCTCATCTGTACTCCCATCCATTGTTGATAATTTAGCCATTTCTCCCCGTTCTTGACTCCCCTCCCTACCCCCCCTCCATTACCCTATCCTCTCGCCTGCCCGGCCGTGCTACGCTAAGTAAATCTTCCCTGGAATTTTTCACTGATTTCATCCATTGAAATAAGCCCTATGCCCTATTCTTATACCAAATAATATATACAAGAAAGAAATAAGGTAAGTGAGAGTGCCATACACCTGGAATTGGCTAATTATCACCTGACAACACCTCACGTGCACTCGTTCGCTAATTTTCGCTGTTTTTTCCCCTTAAAATATGCCGTATAATCTATTTTCGTAATAAATGTACATATAAGGAGGGAAGGGAGAAGCCTAAGTGATATTTACATTCACCTGGAACTACCTAATTTATAATGTATTGTCTAGATTTCCTGCCAATCATTTCAGTGCTATACATAGCTGTTTCAAGAGCTAACGTTGGTAGTACAGTAATCCCGCATATTTCGCGGTAGTTACGTTCTTGTAACCCCCGCGAAGTCAATTTCGCGAATACTCTATTAACAACTGAATCTTACACTTGTGTCCACCATGCTGCCCATCACACAGTCCATGTCCATACTGACTGCGAGACAATTCGCCGTCAGACAATTCCCCGTCAAAACATGGACGATTCCCCTTCAGAACAATTCACACCGTGGACGATTCCCCGCCATTCTATAAATATACTAATCAATACTTTTATCAATATACTTATAATTAATTAATCAATACTTTAATAACTATATTTCAGGGGGATCCAGCAAAGTCTATGTTCAGTAGCGTAGGTTCTGGATATTATTTATTAGTTGCGCCTTTAGTCAATAATTAACTTGTTTCTTCCTCGCTGTAGTCGCCTTTGAATTATATTCTAGCGTCACCCATACCTATCTTCATTAATGAAGGCGAATTATTTTGCGTTTGTTGTGACTGCGAATTGTCCCGAAACCTCCATACTCATCCCGAAATACCTTCTTACAAGATTGAAAGCATATACTCCATTATGAAGGAAAAACGTAAACACCGTACTGTAGTACACAATTATCTACACATTTATTTACAAAACAGTACAAAATAAAAAGATGGATTAACTGGTGATAACAAACACTCGCACGGTCGTTTCTTAGCTTGTCCAGTAACACAATTTTCTCTGCTGTCATAACTTTTCTTGATCGTTTTGTCACTTTGGAGTTCTTACTAATTGTATTATTAGCCTTTGGTGAGGCTGGCTTACGTCCCGGGGCCATGTGGAAAGCAAGTGGGTGGCAAGAGGCTCATATCATAGTGCGGTTACAAACACACCAGACACGTAAGGCAGTCAGGCGTGGACTGAGGAATGCAGGGCAGACAGCAGTGTTGCCATATCCAAACAACGAAATTATGCTAGGGCAATGAAAAAATTATGCTAGATTGAGCAAATTTGTTCCAAGTAAAAAATGAATTATGCTGACTTGAAGCTAAGTGATAAAATTCTATACATATTTGTGCAACATATTAATTATGTACTGTTTACTATGAAAATATTAAAATGAACCTACATACAGTAAGAGAATAAATATCGGTTTTCTGCCCATACGCTTTTTCCCACGAAACTTACGTTTTTCTGATGGATTTTGATGTGATTCATTCGATTTTGAGCATCATTTCCGTCGGAAATAACCAGATTTTGAGATATGACCCCCCCATCCCCCTGCAATAATGGGGGATCTTTGGGGAATCAGGGGTTATAGGGAGGGGGGGAAACACAGAAAATGGTCATTTCCGACTGAAATGAAGCTGAAAATCGAATGAATCATACCAAAATCCATCGGAAAAACCTAGGTTTCATGGGTAAAGTACAAAGCTCAAACTTATCCTAACCTAACCTAACCGAACCTAACCTAACCTAATCCAACCTAACCTAACCTAATCCAACCTAACCTAACCTAATCCAACCTAACCTAACCTAATCCAACCTAACCTAACCTAACCTAATCCAACACAACCAAGCCCAAACTGAAAGTAACCAACTATTCAAACATCTTCTTACCTTATTCGTCTCTCTCTCTCTCTCTCTCTCTCTCTCTCTCTGATTTGTAGCTTTTATAAAATTATTCCAAAAATATTCCATTCCATTCTAAATTATGCTAGAATGATTCTAATATGCTAGAATATAAAAAATATTCCTGACTCGAAAATTTGATCAAAATTATGCTAAAAGAATAAAATTATGCTAGATATGGTAACACTGGCAGAGGGGCCGCGGGAAAGGGACAGAGGGTGGCGTGAGTTTACCGCGCTACAATTGGAAGCTGTGGGAATTTCAATTTTTTTTTTTTCTGTATATTCAAGGATATTTTAGTTAAACTTATTAATGCTAAGAAAATCCGCGAGAGGGCAAAACCATAGACAAAAAATCCGCAAAAAATGCGGGATTACTGTACTGAATATCCCCTGAGTAGGCCTCCACCCGGCCCTCCCTTATCAGTTCACGCTCATCTTCCGAAGTGGAGGTACGTCTGTTTCCTCTTGCTGACTTCAGGGACTTTTTCACCCCCATGCAAAGGGCCCTGTGACCTTTACCCCCTACTAAACCTCGTGTGGAAAGAGGTAAAGGGCTGACAATTGATAAAAGAGTGACTACGATCTTTCTATTGAGTAAAACAGAGCAAGTGGAATTGTAAATAATGTGTAAATAATGTGTAAACAGCAAGTGAAAGTAATGAATGTAAATATACATGAACAATGGAAAATAGTTTTATAAGTTACTTCAAGTGACAGTGCATAACAGTGTAAATAAAATAGAAATGTAAATAACGTAAATAAAATAGACAACGCAAATAGAAACGTAAATGAATAGTATTATAAGAATACGAGTATATACCCTAGGAGTAATGAAAGTGAAAGTTTCACTCTAGCATGTCTGAATACTATGAGTTATGAGAGTGAAGATGAAAGTGACATTCACTCTCAATGCTAGTATACAGGACGAGAAAGTGAATGCTACGTATTTTACTGAAAGAAATTGAATCCCTACAGTGACAATAAACTAATACTACTGAAGGAAACTTATGGATAAAGACTGTAGATATATATAAGTGTTATATAGTAATAGAAATATAAAGTGTGAGGGGTTTTATGAATAATAAATGACAGAGTACCGAGAGCGAACTAGCGCAAGTGCAACGGTCAGACGCGCTCATAATTTTCACTGCTTTCACAGTGGTTTTTTTTTTTTGGAGTATGGATCCCAAACTACTTGAAAATCATAGAGTAGTGTTTATAGTGTTAATATCTGGCTGTGGTAATCATATTACGGGTTGTCGGGAAGTGTAAAGTGGAGGCTTCGTTACCCAACTTCAGAGGTCTCCACAAGTCCTACGGTAACTGACGAAGGCTCAACAAACATTCCAGGAGAAAGTTGAAGGTATGTGCCATAAGCATATGTAATTTTAATATTCTAGGACTAATAACTGATTTTTGGCAAATATTTTTTGAGAGTCTGTCAGAGCCCGAATAACACCGCAGCACACGCAAAACATCGGTAAACATGCCCGCGGTGTAGGCGTTAATCATAGAATTTATCATTTTGACAGTTGTATCCAGTCAGTGTGTAACATTAAACAGTCGGAAGCTATAAGTTGATGTTTGTTGTGGTCGGTGGTGTGCCCCTTCCCTTACTCGACGTAATCACTGTTGCTTTACAAACTCTGTTTTCAGTGAGAACGTTTTCAACAAAGGTTTGACGAGTTACAGTTCACACTGGTCAGTGTTACTTACAGCAATGTAACAGATGTAGCAGTCAGGTTAACCTTATGATTATTTGCTCTTCAACTTGTGTCCCATGTCTGTTACTACTTTCCTCTATCTCTGTGTGGCCATGGTTTTTCCCATTAACTATCATCAGCCGAAACGTCAGTTGCCACAGAGAGGGAAGGATGTTAAAATGGAGAAACGGTTTTGGTTACACAAATACAGTATTTAATAAGGAAGACTAACTGACTACTGGTATATTTAAGAACACATTTTAAAACGATATGAAACAATGGGTCAGACAGTGGATTTATATGATAATGGAATGTTATGAGTAACTGGGGGAGTGATAAGGTAACCCTGTCAATACCAAGTAGGACCATCCACCACCTTTGCTATCGCCAGTTGCCCCACAATAACATGTGGACTAGTGACAATAACGAATGTTTTACTAGAGATCTGGTGTTATAGCCTGACTTACCCTGCAGAGTTAAGGGCTACATTCAAACTATTGTATTATAATCCACTATTGCACTGCATATCTGACTGAATAACATTCAGAAAATACAGTCTTACTGTGTACTGATCATTAAATGCTTATTTGCCATATCGTTACACATATAAATACTACTATTATATGGTGCAGTGGACAATATTGTAATACACTCTTCATGGTGATAATAACGACGGGTTTATGAGCATTGGTGGAAAACACACACACACACACACACACACACACACACACACACACACACACACACACACCCACTATCCACCCCGGTAGAGCCGTTGATCCCAGGCCCATCTCCACATGCCCCCACCACAACATGTGATGGCCAGCTATCCCCCCCCCACACACCACTGACCACTACAAACATTAACTTATAGCTTCCGACTGTTTAATGTTACACATTGACTGGATACAACTGTCAAAATGATAAATTGTATCATTACAGACCTCACTGTCTATATATCTATCTATTGCCAGACGCCTCAATCCCGTTTGGGGTGGCCACAAACAAATCGCCTCCAAGTCGCCCTGTCCCCCGCCATTTCACTGCCCTGCTCTCAACTCACACCCCCCTCTCTCATATACCTCTCCACCCCATCCCTCCATCTCATCCTCGGCCTCCCCCTCCCTCTTCCCCCCCCCACCTCACTCACATACACTCTCTTTGTCAGTCTTTCACCCTCCATCCTCTCCACATGGCCAAACCACCTCAGTGTGTTCCTCATAAAGCTTCCTATCACATCCACATCCACACCACAACGCTCCTTTATATCCTCATTCGTCAGCCTGTCTCTCCACGTGACTCCACAGGCTCCTCTTAAATAACTCATTTCCACTGCTCTCACTCTTGACTTGTGTCTTTCCAACAACGTCCAAGCTTCATTTCCATACGTTAGAGCTGGTATCACAATACTGTCATGTAGTAACTTTTTCACTTCCATGCTCACTTCCCTGTTTCTTATCACTGCTTTCAAAGAACCAGCAACCTTTCTTCCCTGCTGTACTCTTTCAAGCACTTCACCCTCCAAACCTCCATCCTTACTCAGCACACTACCCAAGTACTTAAACGTACTCACATTTTCCAATTCCTCACCATCCAACCTCGCTGTACATTCACTAACTTCACCTCTCTCAAAGACCATCACTTTACTCTTCCCTACATTCACCTTTAGATTCCGTTTCTTACACACTCTCCCAAACTCATCCACCAAGCCTTGCAGCTCCCCTTCATCTTCACTCAACAACACAGTATCATCTGCAAACAACAGTACAGGGAGTTTCCAAACACTATCCTCTCTCACCAGGGCCACTCCAACATCCACTACCCTACCTTGTACCTCTTTTATTACCCCATCCATGTACAGATTGAACAACCATGGAGACATGACACATCCCTGTTTCAAACCAACTTTCAAAGAGAAAAATTCACTCAGTTCACCATCCACACGCACTGCAGCCTTCGCACCATCGTACATACTCTTCACAGCATTCAACAACTTCCCATCTACTCCATATATTCTTAACACTTTCCACAATCCTTGTCTATCCACCCTGTCAGATATACTTTCTCCAAATCCATGAAAACCACATACAACTTCTTTCCCTTCTCTAGAAACTTTTCCACTAAAGATCTAAGAATGAATATCTGATCTACACAACCTCTTCCCTTCCTAAAGCCTCCTTGTTCTTCTCCAACTAATTTCTCTATTCTTTCTCTAACTCTGTCTATAAGTATCCTACCATACACTTTTCCTATTATACTAAGAAGACAAATGCCCCTATGATTACCACACACTTCTTTTTCCCCTTTTCCTTTGTACAAGGGAATAATTATACCTGACTTCCAATCCTCCGGGACCCTACCTTCCTCACAGGCCAATCTGCACATCCTCCACATCCATTCTACTACTATCTCTCCCCCATGCTTCAGCATTTCACCACACACTCCATCAATTCCTGGGGCTTTCCTCATTTTGACTTTCTTCATTGCTTCCACAACTTCTATCCTACTGATTTCTTCCTGTCTTCTCACCTCTCTCCTTCTCCCAGCCATTCCCCAGCCACTTATACTCGCATTACTTCCATCCTCTATGTTCAACAATGTTCTCTCCATCTGCTCACTTTTTCTCTCTTCTCCACTAGTAATCTACCATTTTTATCTTTCACTCCCCTGCTAACCTCATTTCCACCCTGTCTTACTCTCTTCACCTCTTTCCAAAACATTTTCTTACAGTCTCTCCACTTTACACTCAAATTCCTTCCAAATTCCTCATCCACTCTCTTCTTACTCTCTCTTACTAATCTTTTCACCTCTCTCTTTCTTTCTACATATAACTCTCTCTTCTGCCTCTCAACTTCTTCCACCCCCCTACTACTCATCCATTCATTGTATGCTTTCTTCTTTTGTGCCACAGCCTGTCTCACCTCTTCAGTCCACGACGCAGTTCCTTGCACCCCCCTCCGTCATCTCTTCCTCCCACACACCACATCACATGCTGCACATATTTCTTCTGTAAATATCCTGCACACACCTTCCACGTCCCCCATCTGCTCCAATTCATATTTGCCCAATCGTTCCTCCACTTCTCTCTTATACTCTGCCTTTTTCTCATCCTCCTGTAACCTTCCCACTCTCCTTGCAACTACTCCTCCCTCTCGTCTTTCCCTTCTTCTATTCCTCCATCTTACTTGGAACCTAATTCTGGCCACCACCAAGTAGTGGTCAGAAAGTCCACTCCCCCAACCTCTATAAGCTCTTGCATCCATTACACATCTTCGCATCCTTTCATCCACACACACATATTCAATCACTGCCTTCCTTTCATTCAGTTCACCACCCACCCTTCTCATCACTCGCCATGTATACCTGTGGATCATTTTATGCCTGAAGAGGGTATTGGCTATCACCAACCCCCTCCCATCACAAATGTCCACTAACGCACTGCCATTCTCATCTATCTCAGCAGGCACACCCCACTCACCAACTATTCCATCCACCTTCACATTCCCTACTTAACCATTCATATCACCGACCAAAAACACTCTCTCATTTCTCCCAAACTTTTCCATGCGTTATCATAACAAATCCATTATTTCCCAAGACAAATGGATGATGGAAGAGTGGTTGAGACAATACGAGTCTTGTACTTGGATGTGGGGACTGCGGAGGGTAGACGAATGAATGGGAACAAGGGAGGGGGGGGGGGAACTAGAGGTGCGGTGGTGCCACATATACCAACCTGCTCGTCGAGCCGGTCGCACTATTTTTGATGGAGACTGTACCTATGATTGTTTGCTTACGACATAATGGAAGAAATGTACCCAAAGGTCGATTTTGTTTCTCATTTCCCAACAGCAGGTTAGGTTAGGTTAGGTTTAGTTAAATAATAATTAAGTACAGTTAAGCTAAGTTTGGTTAGGATTAGTTAAACTGTTAGGTTAGGATAGTGGCATTAGGCGAAAAAACCAACCCCCTGCAGCTGCCTCGTGCCAAACAGACAGATTCATACACCTTCACAACTTATAAATTATCTTTGTACACATACTGAAAGCTGAACTTACCACTCTATCACGGTTATTTTATGATGTAGTCTTCGATGAGTACTGTTAAGCTGCCATGTATAGCAAACATCTTTGTGCTTAATAATGGATTGAAAAGTTTAAGCATTTTAACATCCACTTTCCTGTGGTAGTTTGCAACACTAAAATCATATGGCAAGGGGTGGGGGGTTGCTAAGGTAGCTAAGCGAGCACCTCATCTGACAGGCTAAGTTCACAGATGTCTTCTTAATTTACAATGGAGTCTCAGACCATCACTTAGTGATGGCCAAGGTAGAGCTGCAAAGAAAGTGGTTGAGGAGACGAAGGGGAAGACAGGAGGAAGCAGCTCCTGTGAGAAGAGTGGAGAAATTGCAAGATAGTGAGAAAATGACAGAGTATAAGAGCACAGTGGAAGAAAGAGTGGGAAGGTATGAGCTAGAGCAGATGGAAGGGGTGGAAGACGTATGTAAGATATTCACAGAAGAGATAAGCGCAGCGTGTGAGGCGGTTTGTGGAGTGAGGAGGAGATGCAAGGGTGTGCAAGGGACAGCATGGTGGAATGATGAGGTGAAACGAGCTGTGGAACAAAAGAAGAAGGCATATGGTGAATGGTTGGCGAGTAGAGGTAGGGGAGAAGATGAGAGAGAGAAGAGAGAGGTATATGTGAGCAGGAGAAGGGAGGTTAAGAGACTGGTGAAGGAGAGTAAGAAGAAAGTGGATGAAGAGTTTGGGAGGAATCTGAGTGTGAAATGGAGGGAGAGTAAGAAATTGTTTTGGAAGGAGGTAAAGAAAGTAAGGCAGTGTGAAAGGGGAAATAGTAGGGGAGTGAAAGATAGGAATAATAGATTGTTGGTGGAGAAAAGAGAGAAATTGAGGAGATGGAAGGAGCACTTTGAGGATTTGTTGAATGTAGAGAGCGAGAGCAGTGTGAGTATAAGTGGTTGGGGAATGGCTGGGAGAAGAAGAGATGAGAGGAGGGAGGAAGAGATCAGTAGGTCGGAAGTAGTGGAAGCGATGAAGAAGATTAAGCTGGGAAAGGCCCCAGGAATTGATGGAGTGTGTGGTGAAATGCTTAGGTATGGGGGTGAGATTGTTGTGGAGTGGATATGGAAGTTGTGTAGATTGGCTTGGGAAGAGAGAAGGGTTCCAGAGGACTGGAAATCAGGTATAATTGTTCCTCTGTACAAAGGAAAAGGGGAGAGAGAAGTATGTGGTAACCATAGGGGTATTTGCCTTCTTAGTGTGACTGGTAAAATATATGTTAGAATACTCGTTGATAGGGTTAGGCATATGACAGAGGAGCTAGTTGGAGAAGAACAAGGGAGATTTAGGAAGGGAAAAGGGTGTATAGATCAGATATTTGTTCTAAGATGTTTAGTGGAGAAGTATCTAGAGAAGGGAAGGAAAGTGTATGCTGCCTTCATGGACTTGGAGAAAGCTTATGACAGAATAGATAGGCAAGGTATGTGGAAGGTATTAAGAATATATGGAGTGGAGGGGAAATTGTTGAGTGCTGTGAAGAGTATGTATGAGGGAACTAGGGCTACAGTGCGAGTGGATAGTGAGCTGAGTGAGTTCTTTGATCTCAATGTGGGACTGAAACAGGGGTGTGTGATGTCTCCATGGCTGTTTAATATATATATGGATGGGGTTGTAAAGGAGGTGCAAGGTAGGGCAGTGGATGTGGGGGTGGCCGTAATGAATGAGGGTGAGATTTGGAAGCTTGCGGTGTTGCTGTTTGCTGATGATACAGTATTGTTGAGTGAAGATGAATGGGACTTGCAAGGTTTGGTGAATGAATTTGGGACAGTGTGTAGGAGGAGGAAGCTGAAAGTTAATGTAAACAAAAGTAAAGTTATGGTGTTTGAGAGGAATGAAGTCACAGAGTGTGCAGTGAGGTTGGATGGTGAGGATATGGAGAATGTGAGTGCATTCAAGTACTTGGGTAGTGTGATGAGTAAGGATGGAACTTCGGGGGATGAAGTACGTGAAAGGGTACAGCAGGGAAGAAAGGTTGTTGGTACACTGAAAGCAGTGATGAGAAATAGGGAGGTGAGTATAGAAGTTAAGAAGTCACTGCATGATGGTATTGTGATCCCTACCCTGATGTATGGAAGCGAGGCGTGGACCTTGCAAGAGGGGAACAAGTCAAGAGTGAGAGCAGTGGAAATGAGTTACTTGAGAGGAGCATGTGGAGTGACGTGGAGGGACAGGTTGATGAATGAAGGAACGTTGTGGGGTAGATGTGGATGTGGTTGAAAAGATTAGGAGAAATACACTGAGGTGGTCTGGACATGTGGAGAGAATGGAGAATGAAAGACTGACTAAGAGGGTGTATGTAGGTGAGGTGGAGGGAGGGAGAGGGAGGGGTAGATCGAGGATGAGGTGGAGGGATGGAGTTGAGAGGTATATGAGGGAGGGGGGGGTGAGTTGGGGGGAGGGGAGTCAAATGGTGGGTGACAGAGTGACTTGGAGGCGTTTTGTCTGCGGCCACCCTTTGCGGGATTAGGGCGTCGGGCTATAGATAGATAGATAGATTTTTTTTTTTTTTACGAAGAATTAATGTTTGGCCATCAGAATTTCCTAGAATCTGTTTAAATCAAAATTTATCAAGTACAGAAATCATCAGCACTGAATTTTTTTGGCATGAAATTATAAAACTGTGATGTGGTAGAAACAGGTGGCTAATGGTCCACTGTGTGGTACCTGAGTGACACTCATGCCTTGCACCTGGTAAGGAAGGTCTGCTGAGAGTTTACTAACCCCTTTACAATTTATGAAATAACAGTAATGTACTCACACTGTGCTTCCCACGATCACTGCTGTATGTACCATTTATAAACAATCTTCTAGTTTGAGTCGTGTCCGACGGCAGTTTTAGAGTTTTTCTTTTAGTTTCACCACATTCATTGTAATCACACTTTAAAGCAAGATGCCTAATTTTCCTTTTGTTTTTCTTGATGTCTGATACAGTTTGGTGATACCACACTTCTACCATGATCTTTCCAGCAGAAACACCAGCTTCTAATTTATCCACAATTTTCACTACCAGCATTACGTAATGTTACATGTTTCCTCTTGAAATCTTTAGTCTTCTCAGAGGATCCATTTGTATTAAGAACCATGGTAAGGAAAATTGACTTTTGAAATACTGTACAGGGGAAAAAAAAAAAAAAAAAATTGAACTAGTTGATGATACGAATGCTTGTGTGTGTTTAAACAAAGGGACCCTTGTTAATACCTAGTATGATTTGAGACCAAACAAATGACAGTCACTTTCCGTCCTACTTGTAAAAATGGTTTAAGAATTAGTTTATACATATTTTTGGAATTCACATTTTTAAAATTTTGTCTGAATTAACTGAAATCCAGACTAACGGGGTCTGAACCAAAGAGGTTCTACCGTATATGGTACAATTAATCATCCACTCACTTGATGTAGTGCTGCTTACTTCTTCGTTAGCCTTTATCATTCGTTTTCTGTGCCTACCCACCTCTCTTCCTATTTCTCCCATCTCTCCTGTCACTTCTTATTGCTTTTCTTTCCTTTACAGGTGGCTTTACATTGAGTGACAAGCCAAATGGTTTCCTGTAAGCCAAGAAACCATTTACAATGCTGGGTGGTAACCATATAACCAAACCATACATGCTCCCTACGTGTCAGTAAGTGGGTTGGTGAAGGGTTAGTGCCCCTCCCCGTAAAACAAATAACTCGAAGTCAAATGGCCACCCCTTAAGGGATTATGACGTCTGGCAATAGATAGATAGATAGACTACAGTGAGTCCTTGTTAACGAAAATCCGAAGTACGAATTTTCGATGTTACGAAAGCGATGAATATAGTACAAATTCCACAATACGAAAGTACGTCTCAATGATACGAAATGTGATACGAAAGGAAATACGAAAAATTCAAAAGGGGCGGTCGCTTGCAGCAAGGAAACGAACTTAACCCTCTCTGGTAAACAAATTTTTCGCGCATTTCTCGGTTGAGTCCATGGTTTCAGGATGATTCGCCATCAGGTCAGTTCGCCGTCACAACAATAACAAGACAATTCGCCATCAGGACTTTTTGCCGTCAGGATGATTCCCCGTCATTTGTTTACATATCAGTTTATTTAGCAAGCATATTAGTTTTTGGTGGTAGGTGGTGGCGACCATCATCCACTCACTTGATGTAGTGCTGCCTACTTCTTCCTTAGCCTTTATCATTCTTTTTCTGTACCTGTCGTCCTCTCTTCCTATTTCTCCCATCTCTCTTGTCACTTATTGCTTTTCTTTCCTTTACAGGTGGCTTTACATTGAGTGACAAGCCAAATGGTTTCCTGTAAGCCAAGAAACCATTAAGAACGCTGGGTGGTAACCACATAACCAAATCATACGTGCTCCCTGCGTGTCAGCAAGTGGGTTGGTGGAGGATTAGTGCCCCTCCCCGTAAAACAAATAACTCAAAGTCAAATGGCCACTCCTTACGGGATTATGGCATCTGGCAATAGATAGATAGATAGATAGATATTAGTTTTTGAGTTATATTTATACTAAATGTAAAATATGGCATCAAATAGTTGGTATTAACGGAAAAAAATATAAATACAGAGATAGCCCTATTATCCAGACTATATGGTGTGAAAGGGTGCCCGAAGTCCGAAATCACGATTAATCCAGCGGAAACGAGTACCGTTAGATTGATTTATTAACTGGTAAATGTACACTTCATGCAGCAGAAAGACCTTACCAATTCAATTCATAATCGTCCAGCTTGTTTCTGCATTTCTCTGACAACTTCAGTTTGGCAAATTACTTTTTCTTGCTAAAAAATTTTCTCCCTGTTATTATCGTCACTTTCCCTTACGATAGTTTCCAGCAAAGTGGAAGAAACTCATTGTGCTCAAAGGTGGGTATCGTTTCCCAAAATCCCAACTGGAGGTTTGGTTAGGTTAAATTATTAGCTACAGTTAAGCTAGTTTAGGCCAGGTTTAGTTAAACACTTAGGTTAGAACAGTCCTTTCCGCCATTAAGTTAACGAAATAAATAAGTTGTCGCACCAGAACAGCTAAAAACAACGGGGAAACAGATTTAACAAGAAACGTTTATTTACCAGCCGAGAAATAATCAGAAAAGTATAACAGACTAACAGGAAGAACTGATTTGGTAAGTTGCTTTTATTGCTTAAAGGAAAGCGTATGTTTAGCCCCCTCAATAGCGTTGAGTTCAGAAATTTGCGTGCTTCAATGGTCGGCCTCGGGACCATTTTTTCAAAGTTCTAAAATCAATTTCTTTTTCTTACACATGTGAAAAGATTCATCTGGCACACCATGCTTTTTTTCACCCCCTAAACCCATCCTGTAATTTGCTAAGATGTGTGAAAGAATTAATAAAATTAGGATGTGTGCTACATTAGCACGTAAACATTGGCGAAAACATCTGGGATGAAGTGAACTGTGAAGCTGTGAATGCCTGACTGCTTGGGATGGTACAGTAGGGTTGTGTAAACACACCAGTGACCTTCGTTCCCATCTCAAAATTGCTTGCAGTTTTTTATAGCTCTCCCTAACTCAACGTCATTGGCACTGTTACAGTAAAGAGTTGTTCAAGGCCGGCAGCTATGAAAGCGATAATGGCATACATTATTGTTTGTATCAGTTCTCTGTCTTTCATACATACACATAAGAACGAACAAAAAAAAAAAGCAGTAAATGTACACTAAATTTAATGAGCAGATATAACTGTGCTCACTTGGTCTAAAATATATTGGGATGAGCAATAGTGAGCAAAGAATGTGGAACTGAATGCTAACCTATAAGAACATGTGGGACGAAAGAGTAAGTTTTTTCTGGTTAGCAAATATTTTTGTTCCATATCGTCTCCTAAAATTGAGAAACCAATAATTTTTTGTGCAAGCATACAGCCTAAAGACCTTACCAATTCAGTTCATATTCCTCTAGTTTGTCTTCTGTATTTTTCTGACTATCTTGAGGGTGGTAAATTATCTACTCTTGCTGAAAGAAACTTACTCAAAATTAGGGTGCATGTAACATGAGCATGTAAACATCAGAGAAAACATCTGGCATGAACTGAAAGCCCAACTGCTTGGGATGGTAGAGCAGGGTTGTGTAAACATACCAGTGACCTTCATTCCCTTCTCATAATTGTTCGCAGTTTTTTATAGCTCACCCTAACTCAACATCACTGACACCGAAACAGTACAGTGTTGTTCAAGGCCGGCAGCTATGGAGGGGTTAATGGAATACATTATTGTTTATATCAGTATGCTCTCTTTCACACATACACATAAGAAAGAACAAAAGAATGAGCAGTAAATGTACACTTAACTTTAAGGAGCTGAAATAACTGTATGCTCAGTCGGTCCAAAATGTGTTGGGAACAGTGATATCGAATAAAGAATGTGGAACTAAATGTTGACTAAGAGTAATTTTTTTCTGATTAGCAAACATTTTTGTTCAATTTCGTCCCCTAAAATTGTGAAGCCCATTAATTGTCGTCTAAGCACACAGCCTAAAGACTTCATTAATTCAATTCGTATTCATATAGTTTCTTTTCTGTACTTTTCTATATTGAAGGTGGTAAATTACCTCCTCTTGTTGAAAGATTTCCTCCTTTATTGTCATCACTCTCTTTCAGCTGTACCTACGACTGTTTCCGGCATAATGGAAGAAACTTACTCAACATATTAAAAAGTGGATTTCGTTTCCCCATTTTCCAACTGGAACCCAGGTTAGGTTAGGTTAAATTATTAGGTAGTTACGCAAGTTTAGGCTAGTTATCAGTTGCCTAAACAAACTCCACCCTACCACCCTTGTGATCGAGTTGTGAGCAAGAGGTGTGGGTGGGGGCAGACTCACGCTCGTTTACCAGTTCCTTGCTCGCTAGCAACCAGATGCTTCCTATTTAAACTGGAACTGTTGTATGGATAATTCTATGTATTACTGTACCACTGAACCATTCAGTCATGACCCGGATATACCGAAACCTGGATAATCGAGCTTTCACTGTATACTGACACGAGAATCAGGTGACGTATGATGTTTCACTTCAACATTTAACATAAAGCTACATATGAGACACTGGCATTTATATAAATGCCTAATAGCCTCAAGTGAATGATCAACATACTCTAAAATTATACAAATAATCTTCATCTACATTCTCAGCTAATCAATCAATCTCAACCGACTGCATCCAAAAATTACAAGAAAAATTACTGAAGACAGCTATGGGCGACGCCAGATTATAATTCGAAGTTGACTTCAGCGAGGCAGAAGCATGTTAATTACTGACTGCAAGTGCAAATTATAAATACTGTAATATCCAAAGCCTACTCTGCTGAATGAACACACACCTTAATAGTTCCCCGTGAAATTAGTTATTATAGTATTACTGTAATCAATTAATATTAAGTATATTTATAAAATGACGGGGAATCGTCTTGGGTGCGAATTGTCCTGACACGGAATCATCCATGTTTTAATGGCGAATTGACTTCACGGTCAATTGTCCCAGAACCAAGTCCACATCCCTCCTCGCAGCTTCGCTGTATGTGAGGATACTTTTGCAGCTCTACATCTTTTTTGTACTATTTAGACATGCCTTCCAAGCGCCCTGCATCATCTCCAACATCGGGGGAGCCCATTACAAAGAAGCAGCAGCACCATACTCTAACTCTGGAGAGGAAATTGGAAATTATAAGACGCCACCAGAAGGGGCAGGGAGTCTTGGAGATTGGGCGTGCTTTAGGCCTTGCAGCTTCCACCGTTGGGACTGTGACCAAGAAAAAGGAGATGTACAAGAAAATGGCCACCTCGTTCTCTACATCTGCAGGTATTACTTATTTCAAAATAGGAGGGATAAAGTTTAGGTGGGGGGTCCGAGGGGGTCCTGGGACGCATTCCCCCATTTCTATGTATATTTTAATGGGGAAAATCGTTCCGATAAAAATTTCGGATTACGAAAGTTATTTTTGGTCCCTATCCCTTTCATATATTGAAGACTCACTGTATAGAGAAAGGAAGAGAGATATCAGAGGCCCTAATGAGTGATGAACAGGGTGGATTTAGGAGTGTCAGAGGATGTGTGGATCAAACATCTGCAATCAGACACAGAGTGGGGAAGGCTTGTGAGAAGGACCATAAGGTGTTTATGGCATTCATGGATCTAGAAAAGGCATACAGTATGACAAAGTAGACAGAGAAGGATTGTGGAAGGTTTTGCAAATGTAGGGTGTACATGGTAAGCTGCTAGGTGCCATCAAGAGTTCTTACGATGGTAGTGAGGCATGTGTAAGAGTAAATGGGCGTCTAAGTGAATGAATCACGATCAATGTGGGCATGCGACAAGGTCATGTGATGTCCCCATGGTTGTTCAATATATATTTATGGATGAGATGATGAGAGAAGTAAAAACACAAGTAATGGAGAGACAGATGATGCTGGTACTGAATGGATGGAATATCTCAAATTTGTTGTATGCTGATGATGCAGTGCTACTTGCAAATACTGGACAAAAACTTGGTAGACTAGCGCTGAGTTTTGCTGATGTCTGTGAACATCATGCCTTGAGAGTGAATGTAGAAAAGGGTAAAGTGATGGTAATCGAGAGAGAAGGTGGCCCCCAGGGTGATGTTGTAGTGAATGGAGAGAGACTGGAATTGGTGATTGAGTTCAACTACCTGGGTACAGTGATAGACGAGAGAGAAAAATGTGCAAAAGAAGTGAAAAATAGAGTGACACAAGGAAGGATAGTTGGTGTTATGAATGTCTTGATGAAACAGGCTTGAGTGTTGCAGCTGCACCAGGTTTCCATGAAGGAGCGTTAGTGCCAACTTTAACGTATGGATGTGAGACTATGGTGTGGCATGAAAATAAAAAGTCAAGAGTGAGAGCAGAGGAGATGGGACAGCTGAGAAATGCATGTGGAGTACAGAGAGTGGATAGGATACGAATAATGTGATTCGTGAAAGATGTGGGGTGAGGAAGCCTGTGGACACCAGAATCGAAGAGTGTACTGAGATGGTATGGTCATGTGGAGAGAACGGATAACACCAGAATGGTTAGAAAGGTATATTTAAGTGAATTTGAAGGAGTAAGGAGGCGGGGTAGGCCAAGGAGAAGGTGGAGGGATATGATGGATGAGTGTGTGAGGAAGAGAGGTATGGAGGTCCATGAGGCGAAGGGACTGACAAGATCGAGCTGGCTGGATAAATGATTTGAGAAGTGCATGATCAGGGATTTGGCATCCTTTTTCAATGTGACAGCATTTGGATTGACTAATTGGATATGTTTATGTGAAGCTACAAAATGTGTTGAAAAGTTTTTTGGCATATCAGACTGAGCTAGGATTCTGGGGGGTTTGAATGATGCGTGAATGGAAGTGTGACCCATTGGATTGGGCAAACTTGGGCTGTCTGGATGCTGCAACTCCTCACCCTATGCTATGGTGAGAAAGGAGGTCGTGATGATGATGATGATGATGATAAAGTACTGGTTCACTGGCTTCAACGGCTGGGAAACATATGGCAGAAGAAAGGGACACACCCAGCTCAAGAAACCTAATTGTGGACTGTGTCTCAAACAGATTCAGTGTCTTCACATTGCTAGTAAATGAATCTGCCCCAACCCAGACACAGTCACAGACAGGAAAGTACCTGAATGACAGTGCATTAAAAAAAAAAAAAAAAAAAAAAAAAAAAAGCCTCAGAAGCAACAGGCAATGAAGGTTATGAAAGGCAGCCTATTAAACATGAGCAGATTTTATCAGCTGGATGCCAATGAAACCTCCAGATATTCCTGATTGGTCATTCTCTGGTTCAAGGACAGGAGTCTCACCCTGGAAAGTTCTGTAGGTGTAGCAGGATGTTCAGGACCTTTCCAGGTGCTTACAGTGAAAGTTGCTAGAGAAGTAGAGAAAACTTGGATACGAGACATGGTGACTGCAATAACTGCCCAGGATAGTGGCAATGACGTCTTCCTCATGAACGAAGTTGGTGCTAAAGAAAAGATTATAGGTGATGCCACGACTCTATCTGATGAGATAAACCCCAAGACTGACACAGACATGATAACTGACATTTTGCCAGGGGTGTTTGACAGTAATTATCCCGTCAGTAAAGCAACAGGCATAAACTCCAGGTCAGCCAACTTGTGCACCAGGTAAGGGAGTAAATTTGTTAACTCATTTGACAATTTCCATGAGTGATAAAAATTTTTTGTGGTAGGAGGGGGGCTCACCGTTCACTCACTTGAGATAGTGTTGCTCTCACATGTCAGCCCTTTCCTCTCCTCCATCCTTCCTTCCTTTTCTGTCTTTCTTTTCTCGTCATTCTGCCTACGAGCGACTTTACACTCCCTCTTCTGTCTTTCTTTCCTTCATTATTTCCTCTTCCTTCTGCCTGTGGGTGACTACACCAAGTGACAAGCCAAATGGTTTCCTGTACACCAGGAAACCATTTACTACACTGGGTGGTAACCATATAACCAAATTTTGGTGCCTGGTGGTTTAGTGGGTAATTACGGTGCTCCAATCAGGGTGAGCCAGTGAAGGTTTATATCCAAGGGGGGGTTGGGATTTATTGGTTACATAATGCCACTCAGGGATGAGTGAGGCTGGCCACTCTCATCTTAAATGTCAGGAACAACTTGCTTAGCCCTGGGCTCCTATTATCCTCATGGGGCAACGTAGGATTGAATGATGGATGGATGGATGGATAAAAATTTTACCTTCGTGATGGAGTACTATTTAAGTGACTGTGTGAAGACTCAATTTGGTGACTTCCTCAACCAGCTCCTCATTAGTCTGTTCAGGTCAAGCCATGATGCAGTGGCAAGTGATCCAGTAGAGATGCAGCAGACATCAACAGATTCCCTTTCAAGATCAAAGAAATGGTTCTAGAGAAGAGATAAAGTTCTTTTCTCAGAAAATTGGAGGCTCCCCACCACATTTAGAATGCCCCTAAAGAGAGTGGGGTGACTATCATGGGAAAACACATCACTAGATGGCTCTACCTTATGGCAGCTGGCAGACTCCAGACCTTGCTGAGAAACAATCATCCTCCACAAGTTGCAGTAATAGAGTTTCTGAATTCTTCTTCTAATGGCAAGCAAGCAACTGGCACAAGAAAGAAAGAACTACCTCCAGATACATCACAGCCTCCAGGAAATGGGGACAGCTAAGGGGCACAAGAAAATGCTGGAGCTCCTTTACATTGTTCTCTCCAATGTTAGGTCTGCTAGACCCCAACAGTCTGAATTCAAGGCATTCATGGCTACAGAACATTTGGATGTTGTGGCCACTACAGTCATCGAATCATAGTGACTGTTGAAATTTTCTTGGAGCTTGAAATTCCAAGTTACAAAATGTTTCATAAAGACTGTTTCATAATGGAGGTCAGTGACAATTTAAATCCTATTAACTGTAAAACTAGGTCAGACCATAAATTATTATGTGTGGACCATCATTTAACCAAAACTACACAAAAGTTAGTTCTTGAATCCAGACGTTCAAATCAGCTCGTTCACATGGATGACGATATGTACAGAAGTCAGATCGGAAGAGTTAGTGGTAAAACTTGTCTTCTTGGTGACTTCATTTGTAATGTAGACTGGGACAACAAAACACCAGATGCTGAAGACAGGTGTCTTGTAGGCTTTGCTGATGAAATTTTTTTTGTCCCAGTGGGTAAAAAAACCAAGAGCCAATAGCATCCTGGATCTTGTATTCACTATGGAAAATGAAAGTGTTACTAGCTTATCTGTTGGTGAATCACTGGAAGTTAGTGATTATAACATGATAAGGTTCTTTCAATGCATTTTTTGTTAAAAGATAGGTTGTACCTCATAAAAGAAAACTAGACTTCTGTTGAGCTGACTCTGCAGGTTTTACTGATACAGTAGTTTTATGAGTGTTGGACTATATGGCAGTGATGTAAATGCAATGTATAACTCAAACCACAATTTTCAGCACAACAAGTGCTACTCATAACCTCAAATTCCACAAAGCCAAGATTAGTTTAACCAAAATGGCTTTGTAATGAGACAGCCACTGCAATAAGTGAGAACGGATGCATATGAAAGGGCAAACAGCAGCCAGGACCAGAATGATTAAGACCTCTTTAAGACTGTATGTAAGACTCTGATAAAGTTTGCTAGAAGAAATTTGGATATCAGGGTAGCATCGTGATGCAAAGATACCCATCCAGAGTTCTACAACCAAGTACAGTAATCCCTCCACTATCCAATGTAATAGAGCCAAAGGCATGTCCGGAAAGTGGTCCCGTCTGGAAAGTGGGCCCCTGGCTCCTGAACTGGTACTTAAGGACCCTAACTCAGCCTAACTTCGAAAGCCACCTAAGTAACTCCCTACAGGACATGCATAGCGCTTATTTAAACCTATTTAAGACCCTATTCACACCAATAATGGACATAAAGGGTGAAATAAATGAAAAGGAACCAGAGAATGAGAAATTAGAGGTGAGTATGGAAAATACTTAGGCCTAGCAGTGTACAGGGGACTGTACTTACAGCACGTCTGTGGCCGCCTCCTCTAACTCTCTAAGGCTCTGGTAGTTTTGAAAATATTCTTGAATCACGTACAGTAATCCAGTGTTGTGCTACACTTAATTCTTTGCACTGTGAGTTACAATTGTTTAACACTGCACATTCTTCTTAACTGCACCAAGCCAGTTTCAACCGCCACTTTGCACTCCACACTCACTCCACACTTAATCTTTTGCACTCTAAATTCTACTTTCTTAACTCTGCACAACACTGTAAATTCCCATGTGGTCTAGTGGCAAGATATTGCAGTTTATTCACTGTTTATTCATAAAAAACAAGCACACGTGGCATCCACTGCGATAGACGTCTTCCGTGAACGAAGGTTAGGCGGTAACTAGGGACAGGGTTGCCAGATCTGAACTTGGCCACATTACCAAACTCCTCAATTTTCATTACCAAATTTAACTTTTCATTACCAGATTCTTAAAGGAAGCATTTATTCTTCACTAATTATATGTACAAATGGAAATAATCACTCTCCTTATAATCAGCAGCATGTTTATTTTTGCACTATGTATGCTAGCAGATTAATCAAAGAAAGCAGACAGTCCACCGTCTCCATTCTCTATATCTTCATGCACGTGAAAAATCTGTTTGGTAATGGATCATGCTGATTCACCACCAAACGAACTTTTCAGTACCAAATTGGCCCACATTTGGTAAAGAAAAATACCAAATGGCAACCATGACTGGGGAGGGGGGAGGAAGGAAGGGGTGAAGGGGCCGTGGTGTAAACAGTTGCTTGGCGCTGCGCGGCAATTTCAAATTACAGTAAGGGTGGGAAAAAAATTCGGATTTGGGGGGGATTTTTTTCTTTTTTTTTGGCCATTTTTGGGTTCTGAAGGACCAGGCCCACAATGTCCGGTAAGTGGGCATCTGGAAAGTACAGGGATTACTGCAAACATTAGGAAACCTTTCAATGGAAGTAGTGGAACACTTAAGGATCAGTCAGGTGTAATACAAACCTCAGATTTGGATATGGCCAAATTCTAAACAGCTACAAGTATTTTGCTTTGGTTTTTAAAAAAGTTAGAAGATACTTGTGTCATGGCAAAGCCAGTACTGGCCCATAAGAGTGAAGAATTTGTCATCCTCAGATATACACCAAAGGAGGTGGCAAGAAAAATAGACAAGCAAACTCAAAGTCAAATGGCCACCCCTTACGGGACTGCGGCGTCTGGCAATAGAAAGATGGATAGAAAATACTTGCAAGTTGACCAGATAAAGTCCTTCCATAAGTTTTTAAAGACATACAGTAAACCCTCGATATAATGAACTAATTGGGGGGAAGGGTGGGTCGCTGTATCTGAGAGTCGTTATTATCCAAGGAATTACCGAAACTAGGTTGCTATATCCGTGGAGTCATTTGGTCCTACATGTGCAACCACAACCTAAACTTACTCTATGAAGCTTTACATGGAGAATTCAATGGTTTATGAAGATGTACATGTAAACACAATACTGTAGGATGTTGTACATATAAATACAATACCTATAAAAAGAATACAGTACATTGTAGTACTATTATAGTACACTTACCATGGGCTGATTCGCAAACTTCTCCCACATTTAGCGACCTTTGTTAGCAAAATCCGGGGGAGGTTCAGTCGCGATTTGGCTGTTCGCTATATCCAAAATTCGCAATACCGGGGTTTGTTATATTAAGAGTTTACTGTATGTGGCCATGTTGCTCCTTTACTCGCAGAAATCTTCAAGTCACTGAAAACAGGGGAAGTGACAGATGACAGGAAGATACCAGAGGCGACCCCAATCATTAAGAGAGGGAATGAAGAATGTCCTGAGCATTACATTTCAGTTAGCATGATCTATCATAGTAAAACTGTTTGATGTAGTAACTATTGACAGGATTGTTGAAAACCTAAACAATGACAGCTTGATTATGGATTCTAAGCATGGGTTCAGATGAAACAGATCATGCCTAACCAACTTGCGTGAGTTTTTCCATTAAATCTTGAGCAAGTATGACAGGAACAAAGCAACAAACATCTTTTACTTACACCTTCAAAAGACATTCGACAATGTGTCTAACCTCAAACCAATGTCAAAAGTATATGCACCTGGTATTAATGGGGAGACAGCACTCTGGACACAAAACAGGCTAACAGATAGGAAACCAAATCCTGATCAATGGAATTTCTTCTGACCAGGTGTCAGTCACTTCTGGAGTTCCACAAGGAACAGTCCTTGGTCCATTCCTGTTCATCAATTATAACACTGATACAGAAATTGGTCTGTGTGATATTAAAGTTTGCAGATGACACCAAACTTGGAGCAAATGTGAGTAGTCATGAAGGGACTGAAAAACTCAAGGTAGTGAAAATTTTGTTTGGTAGGCTGACAATTTCGTTTATAATGGCGTACGCTCCACAGGCTGGCATGGATGAAAAAAAAAGACTGATTTTAGCATGGCTTAATGTGTGTGGTAAGTGGTAAGGGAGATGATGAGATTGTAGTTTTGGGAGGTGACTTAGTCACGTGGATGAAGCAGCTCAAGGATAAGAAGGCATACGTGGAGGATGCGCATATGGTACAAGGAATGTAGAAGGGGAAAGGACATTCGAGTTTGGGGAGGCAATGAACATGGATGTGAGTAGCACACGTTTCAGGAAAAGCGAGTGTAAGTTGATTACATACATGTCAGGGAGAAACAGCAGCCATATATATAGATAGATAGATAGGTAGATAGATATTTTTTTTATGCAAGGAAGAAGGAAACAAAGGCCAGGAGCCCACAAACTGTTCCTTCCAAGAAAAAAAATAAAAACAATACAAAGGAGAGCCAAATTCAAGATCTGTTCATTTCAAGATGCCTGGACACACTGCACTTGAAAGACTGAGGATCATAGGAAGTAGGAAATACACACAGAGGAAGACAGTCCCAGAGTTGACCTGTTGCATAAATGAAGGACTGGGAGTAACGGTTAACTTTTGCATTTGAGAGTTGGACAAAAAAGGGATGAGAGTTTGTTGCTAGGAAGGTGCTATGTGCCTGTCGTAGAGGTGGAGAGATGCAAACAGATAGTTTAAAGGAGCAGTGACCATTGAAGTAGCGATAGAAAAGAGATAAAGATGCAACAGCGTGGCGAAGAGACAGATGTTGAAGGGAGCAAGTAAGAGGAGAGTTAATGAGATGAAAAGCCTTTGCTTCCACCCTACTCAGAGGAGCTGTAAGTGGGCAGCCTCCCCACACATGAGAGTTGCACTCCACACAGGGGCAAATAAAACCTGTGCATAAGGTCAACAACTGTACAGGGGTAAAGGAGGTACAGAGTTGGCCTAGCACACCTAATCTCTTGGAAGCAGATTTTACAAGAGATGTAATATGATCTTTCCAAGATAAGTCCTGAGTGAATGAAACCCCAAGCATGTTCAAGGATGATGCAGGATTGAGCTGGATATTATTAAACAATAGTGGGTGCTCCTGTGGAAGATTTCCTAGGGTTAATAAGTGTAAGAACTGAGTCTTTGATGCATTAAAAACAACAAGATTATTTCTACCCCAGTCAGAGATACGAGCCAAGTCAGACATTTGGTGTGCCATAGCCTCATCCCTTGTTTGTTGAAGTAACTGCTGAGATGGACGTTGTGGGAACCGAATGGAAAGGTGAAATCATCAGCATACTAGTGGATAGGGTTAGATGTACAGCTTAGAAGGTCACTGATGAATAAAAGGAAGAGAGCTGGTGATAGGACAGAGCCCTGAGGACCACCACTGTTGATAAATCTAGGAGAAGAATGATGGCCGTCTACAACAGCGGCTATAGAACCACCAGAAAGGACACTATAGATGAAGGCACAGACAGTAGGATAGAATCAGTAAGAGGGCAGTTTGGAAATTGAAGATTTATGCCAGACTCAATCGAAAGCGTTTGGGATGTCAAGTGCAATGGTAAAGCTTTCGCCAAAGTCCCAATAGGAGTATGACCAGGAGTCTGAAAGGCAGGTGAGAAGATCGTCAGTGGAGAGTCCCTGATGGAACCCACACTGACAATCAGAAAGAAGGTTGTGATAGGAAAGATGTTTTAAAATTTTTCTGTTAAGAACTGAATTGAAAACTTCAGAGACACGGGATGTTAAAGCAACTGGACGATAAGAGGGTTGGGAATGGTCACCCTTCTTTGGGACTGGCTGAATGAGAGCAAACATCCAGCAAGAAGGTAAGGTACAAGTTGACAGACAAAGGTACAAGAGTTTACCTAGGCAGGGTGTAGGTACAGAAGCACAGTTCTTGAGGACAACAGGAGGGACTCCATCAGACTTATATACCTTGTTATTATTGAGGCCAGTCATGGCAGAAAATACATCAGCTGAAGAAATTTTAATGTCGGCCATGAGGAAGTCAGAGAGGGGAAGCGATGGAGGAACAGCACCGGAATCGCCTAAGGTGGAATTGGAGGAGAAAGTCTGAGTGAAGAGATCTGTTTTATCAGTAAATAGCCACACAGCCATCAGAGTAGAAAAGAGGAGGGAAGGATGATGAGGTAAAGTCGTTAGAAAGGTTTTTGGCAAAGTGCCAGAAGGAGTGGGAAGAATTTGAGTTGGAGAGTTGAAAGCATTTAGTACGGATGAAATTATTTTTAGCACAGCGAAGAACAGAGTTCGCACGATTCTGGGCAGAAACATAAAAGGGTGTGATTCAGGGGTGAGTTGAATCTGGTACCTTTTATAGGCCCTCTCCTTGTGGACAGCATTAGAACAAGCATGATTAAACCAAGGCTTTCTTGCATTAGTCAAAGGATATAAGAAGGGAATGTATGCTTCCACGCCTGAGAGAATAACCTCCATAATGCGCAAGGCACGCTCAGAAGGCTCCTGGCCATGGAAGCAATAATCATTCCAGGGAAAATCAAGGAAGTACTGCCTGAGGGCTTCCCAATCTTCAGCTCTAAAGTGCCACAATCGACGTTTCTTTGGAGGGTCCACAGGCCGTACCGGAAAGATAGGGCAGGTTAAGGTAATAAGGTTGTGATCGGAGGAGCCCAACAGAGAGGAAAGTTTAACAGTGTAAGCAGAAGGATTAGTTGTAAGGAAGAGGTCAAGTATGTTGGAGCTCTCTCCAAGGCAGTCAGAGATACAGGTAGGGTGCTGTAGTAGCTGCTCTAGGTCATTACGGACAGAAAAGATGTAGGCTTGTTCACCAGGCGGATCAGTGAAAGGAGAGGAGAGCCAAAGGTGGTGGTGAACATTGAAATCTCCTAGAATGGAGATTTCAGAGAAAGGAGAAATGGATAGAATGTGTTCCATCGTAGAAGTAAGATAGCCGAAGAAGTTTTCATAGTCAGTAGGATTAGGAGATAAGTAAACAGCACAGATATATTTAGGTAGAGAATGACAGGAAAGCTGAAGCCAGAGAGTAAAGAATTCAGAAGAACTGAGTTCAGGAACACGAGAGCAAGATCAGTCGTTGAGTACATATACACAACAACCACTTTTGGCTTTGAAATGAGTATAAAGAAAGTGGGAGGGTAAAGAAAAGGGTTTGCCATCAGTTGCCTCAGACAGCTGAGTCTCAGTCAGGAAGAGAAGGTGAGGTTTTGAGGAGGAGAGGTGGTGCTGAACAGAGCGAAAGTTAGAGGAAAGGCTGCAAATGTTGCAGAAATGAAGAAGGCGTGAGACAGACAGTGGTTCCATGCAACTCGTTGAGTTGTCACAGGGAGAGGGGCAGATGGTGGGGGCATTTATGGTCCCCCCCCCCCCAAGACTCTGAGGCTTATTTTTTTTTTTTTTTTTTTTTTTTTTTTTTGAAAAGGTAGTGTAGTATGTACTGTGCATGTAGTTTGAAGTTTAGAGAAACTTGTATTGGAGAGCATGATGGCCTACTCTCTCTGTTACTGAAACACTGAAAAAGTTCAGCAAAAGGGGATGGTCAGGAACTAGTCCTGAGGGCTGATGAAATGGGAGTTCCAGCTCTCCCTGTCATCAGCTTTCCATCCTCCTTGGGAGTACTGCCCTGCTCAACTGATGCTACACTCTACTCCTCTAACATTTCCTGGTCAGGAGGGCTGATAGGAGGCTAGTGTAAAGTTATAGGGAGCGAAGAGTGTGTGCAGCAACAAAAAGTACTGATTTGGGACACGGTGCCCAAAGTGCTGGTGGTGCAGAAGAGGACCTATGCATCAGAGAGGAAAATATGGAAGTTGAAAAACCAAGCAAAAAGGGATGCCTTCTATAGTGAGATGAGAAGAGTGGTGGCTGAACAGGGATCTGCTGACAGAAGTGTTAAGGAACAGTACAGAGCTCAAGAGAACAATCTCCCAAGAGTTACTGATTCAGTATGTGGATGGACAAGTGGCCCTCCAAGACAAAGTAACATGGTGGTGGGATGAGGGTGTAGAAGCTGCAGTTAAGGAGAAAAGAAGGCTTTTCCGGGAATGGGAAAGGGGTGGTAACAAAGAGGAATACTTGGCTGGCTGGCATTGGGCTATAAATTAAGTACAGAGGACAAAATGTGAGTCTCGGAGACTTTTACTGGTTAACCAAAATAGTAAGGAAAGGAAGAATATGGTTTCTAAGGAGGTAAATCAGAAGAAGAGGGAAAACAGAGATATAATAGGTGAGCACTGTGTGAAGAATAATGATGGAAAGTAGTGGTGAACAGTATGGATATAAAAGACGCCTGGAGACGGCATTATAACCGGTTGCTGAATGAGGAGTTTCATTGGAACAGGGAAGGTTTGGAGTCAGCAGATCCAGTGTTTGGCCCATGGCCTTTGATTGACGCTGCTACTGTGAGCATGGGCAACACGCAGAATGCAGGTGGGGAAGGTGGCAGGTGTGTCTGGGTTGACTGCTGAAATGCAGAAGGCCTCAAGAGATACAGGAGTGGGGTTAGTTACTGATTTGATAAAAATGAGCACATATGAGTGCACTGTCCCAGATGACTGGCTCAAGAGTGTGATTGTAAATGTGTACATGGGACAGGGTGATGCCCTGGAAAGAGGAAATTCCAAAGGTAATGGAGAGAGTTCTAGAAAGTATGATTACAGAATGAGTGAAAATTGATGAGAAGCAGTTATGAGTTTATGCCAGGCAAGGTGACCACTGATGCCATATTCATCATTAGACATCTTCAGGAAAAATATACAAGAAAGAAAAGGGATCTGTACTTTTTGCTGATTTGGAGAAGGCCTTTGATAAAGTCCCTAGGGAAATGACAAAGTGGGCGACAAGAAAGCTTGGGATCAAGGAGTGTCTGGTTCTTGATTATGGCTGTGTATGTGGGTGCTTGCATCCAGGTGAGTGTGAATGGAGATTGAATGATAAGTCTTCTGTGAATGTTGGTGTGCATCATGGATCAGTCCTGAGACTCTTACTGTTTATCATGGTGCCTCATGTCCTCTCACGTGACTTCAGAAATGGACTCCTGTGGGAGCTGTATGCTGATGTTTGGTGTTGACTGCAGAGAACGAAAGGAAGGGGAAAGAAAGATTTAGGAGGTGGAGAGATGGTGTGGTGCACAAGAGCTTGGGAGTAAATGCACATTAAACAAAGGTGACAATATCTAGGGCTGATGGCAGTACTGTCAAAGAAGAGGGAGAGTGGCCATATGCAGTGTGCCACAAGGGTATGGGAAGTAATTCCATCTTGTGCAGTGTTTGTGATAAGTGGGTGCATAAGAAGTGTTGTGGTATTAGAGGAAGTCAAGGTAGTCTGTGAGATAATACTGATTTCATGTGTGCAATATGTCAGGGAGAGCATGTAGAGACTGTCAGGCATGAAAGGACTGATCTTGAGTCTCTCGAGTGTGTGGAAGAGCTTTGTTACTTGGGACCTGGGAGACATGTCATGTGCTGCAGGTGGGGCTGGAGCTAGCTCTGTGGCAGGAGTGAGGAGTGGCTGGAAGAAGCTCGGAGAGCTGCTGCCTCTTCTGACACTGAGAGGGCCCTCCCTCCATGCAAAGGGATCTTTGTATGCAGCATGTGTTAGGAGTGTAATGCTGTATGATAGAGACCTGGGCAATAAAGGAAGAGGATAATAACAGGCTCAAATGTGCAGAAATGATAATCATTAGGCGAGTGTGCAGTGTGTCCTTGAATGCGAGGCCTGGGGGGACTAGGTTTACGACGGAGGAGTAGGAAGGATGGGACTGGAGTGTATTGGTGTTGTTGATGGGGAGAGGCAAGAGGAAGGATGGGACTGGAGTGTATTGTTGTTGTGATGAGCAGAGGCAGAGTGTGATAGTTTGGACATGTGGAGAGGATGGGAGATGGCAATAGGGTGCAGAAAGGGAGAAGTGTTGATGTTGGGGGTAGAGTTGTGAAAGGGAAACTGAAAAAGACCCGGGCCTTGAGATCACCGAGTGCGACCTCAGGGATAAGAGACTGAATAGGGGAGCTTCTAGAGACTGAGCCGCATGGAGTCACCATCAGGTGACCACATCTGATGTATGTATGCATGATGGTGCCGTTATAAACGAAACGAAATGAAGGTGGAATTGTGTAAGCTAAGGAAATGGTCTGGGAGATAGCAAATGCCATTTAACTCGGAGAAATGCAAGAGGATGCAGACTGGCCATGCAAATTCCAGGTATGACTATTCACTTTTGGGATGAGCTCAGAGGATGACTGAGGATTTTTTTTTTTTTTTTTTTTTTTTAATGCAAGGAAGAAGGAACCACAGGCCACAAGCCTGCAAACTGTTCCTTCCAAGAAAAAAACAAAATACAAGAGAGAGCCAAATTCAAGATCCCATCATTTTGAAATGCCTGGACACACTGCATTTGAAAGATTTGAGATTATAGCTAGCAGGAAATACAGACAGAGGGAGACAGTTCCAGAGTTCACCTGTTGCATAAATGAAGGACTGGGAGTAATGGTTAACTCTTGCATTGGAGTTGGACAGAAAAGAGATGAGAGTTTGCTGCTAGACGGGAGCTAGTTGCCCGTCGTAGAGATGGAGGGATGCAAGCAGACAGTTCAGAGAAGGAGTGACCACTGAAGTAGTGACAGAAAAGAGATAAAGATGAAACAGTGCGGTGAAAAGACAGAGGCTGAAAGAAGCCAGTAAGAGGAGGAGAGCTAATGAGACGAAAAGCCTTTGACTCCACCCTATTGAGAAGAGGTGTATGTGGGGAGCCTTCCCACACATGAGAGTTGTACTCTACACAGGGGAGGATAAAACCTATGTATAAAGTCAACAACTGTGCACGGGTAAAGAAGGAATGGCGTTGGCTCCGTATTGCTCAGTAGTGACCTAAAATTTTCTAAACAGTGCATCAAAGTACAGATAAAGGGCCCAGAAACTGCTAGGCTATATCCAGAGGCAGTTTTGTTGTGAGAAAAAAGATTGTTCTTACTCTCTGTAACTCCAAAATATGTCCACTTCTTGAATTAGCTTTAAAAGACATAGATCAATGAGAGTTAAAGCTAGAGCTACAAATCTTATTCCATCCTTCAGATGACTTGAGTGATCCAGTATTGCTTAAGAGCTCTGGGACTACTTTCATTAGAAACTCATACAGCATGAGGTCAGCTTACTGAAGTTATTAAACTACTGAATAGTTTTCACAATCTCCATCCATCCATCATCCAATCCTATGTTGCCCTATAGAAAAGCGTAGGAATCAGAGGCTAGGCAAGTTGGTCCTGACATTAAAGATGAGAGTGACCAGCCTCACTCATCCCTGAGTGGCATTACGTGAGCAATAAACCCCAAACACCCCTTAGATATACACCCCAACCAGCCCTTACATATAAACCTACACAGGCTCAATCCAATGGTAGCACTTTAATTATCCAATAAACCACCAGATGAGATAATCTGGTTATATGGTTACCACCCAGCATAGTTAATGGTTTCTTAGTGTACAAGAAACCATTTGGCGTGTCAGTGTAGTCACCCAGAAGCAAAAGGAAGAGGAAAGAATGAAGGAAAGAAAGACAGAAGGGCGAGTGTAAAGTCACCCATAAGCAGAAGAAAGTGGAAAGAATGAAGGAAACCACAGAAATTTGTTTGGTCTTAACATGAACTAAACAGGCAACCATAGCCAGAAGCTGGAAATGGAAAGACTTAACACCAGCACATGTGAAGCGACTGGTTTGTGGCCACCCCATACAGGATTAAGGCGTCTGGCTGCTTTTTCACATACAAGACCTCCGCCTGGAACACATTCCCCATGGATGAAGTTAATACCAATACAGCAGTGCAGTGTGTGGTGAAATACTGAAGCATGGGGGAGAGACAATAGTAGAATGGATGTGGACGATGTGCAGATTGGCCTGGGAGGATGGTAAAGTCCCGGAGAATTGGAAGTCATGTATAATTATTCCCATGTACAAAAGAAAAGGGGAAAAAGAAGTTTGTGGCAATCATAGAGGCATTTGTCTTCTTAGTGTAATGGGAAAATATATGGTAGGATACTTATTGACAGAGTTAAGGGAAATAACAGCGGAATTAGTTGGACAAGAACAGGGAGATTTTAGGAAGGGAAGTGGTTGTGTAGATCAGATATTCATTCTTGGGCCTTTAGTGGAAAAGGTTCTAGAGCAGGGAAAAAAGTTGGATGAGGCCTTCATGGATCTGGAGAAAGCATATGACAAGGTGGACAGACAACGATTCTGGAAAGAAATAAGAATATAAGGAGTAAATGGGAAGTTGCTGAATGCTGTGAAGAGTATGTATGATGGTGGTAGGGCTGCAGTGCATGTAGATAGTGAAATGAGTGAATTTTTCTATTTGAGGGTTGGATTAAAACAGGGATGTGTCATGTCTCCATGGTTGTTTAATCTGTCTATGGATTGGGTTATAAATGAGATACAAGGTAGGGCAGTGGATGCTGGAGCGGCCCTAATGAGAGAGGGCAGTGTGTGGAAACTCCCTGTACTGTTATTTGCATGTGATACTGTGTTGTTAAGTGAAGACGAAGGGAAGCTGCAAGGCTTGGTGAATGAGCTTGGAAGAGTGTGTAAAAAACGGAATCTACAGGTGAATGTAGGGAAAAGTAAAGTTATGGTTTTTATAAGAAATGAGGTCACTATATGTAGTGTGAGGCTGGATGAGGAGGAAGTGGAAAATTTGTGTGCAACTAAGTACATGAGTAGTGTGATGAGTAAGGATGGAAGTTTAGAGGATGAAGTGCATGAAAGGGTACAACAAGGAAGAAAGGTTGCTTGTTCTTTGAAAGCAGTGATAAGACACAGGGAAGTAAGCATGGAAGTGAAAAAGTTGCTGCATGACAGTACAGTCACTGCTCACACAATGCGCGATCCCGGTGCACGAAACTCACATACCACGGAAGGCAAAATCTGAGGCCCCAGAATGGTCACAATGCGATAATGATAGACATAACATGGGTGGAGGAAGCGGGCAATTATTTTGAAAACTGTACTACACTGCAATGATAGAGATAACATGGCCAGTAGCCCCAAATTATGGTTCAAACAGTCATAACGTGGAAAAATAGGGTCATAATGTGGTGGGAACAGACATAACACGGCCAGTGACTGTCACAGAGTGGGTTGAATCAGCCAATGATGTATGGTCGTCATGTGTCTGGGGGTGGTGTCGTCATGGTCCACTGAACATTCCTGCCCCAGATGAGCCTACCCTTTCCCCTCGGTCTGGCTGCACATGAGCTCTGTGTGAGCTTGCTTTCTCTCTCTCCCTCTCTTTTTTGTGATGGAACTCCACTCCACCTCCCCCCAGCAAGCCCACAACCTATTCCATTCAAGGTGGGGAATCCTCTAGTTTTGTATGCAATGAAGTTTTTATTAGGCAGGTAAATGTCCTGGGAAAAAAAAACTAAAAACTGCTCCAAAAGGTGAACTTGAGGCTGGCTTGGGTACCATGAAACCCTATAACATGTAAACATATGGCCCAATAACGTGTTATTTTCATAAACTGGGAGCTTCTGCATACAATATTCCCGTGTTACGCGAGCGGTGACTGTACTGCGATATCAACTATAATGTATGAAAGTGAATCCTGGACCTTGCTGGGGGGACACAAGTCAAGAGGAGAGCAGTGGAACTGAGTTATTTGAGAAGAGCATGTGGAGTCACATGGAGAGACAGACTGACGAATGAGGAAGTGAAGGAGCATTGTGATGTGGATGTGACAGGAAGCATTAGGAGAAACACACCGAGGTAGATTGGCCACGTGGAGAGGATGGAGAGCGAGAGACTGATGGGGAGAGAGTATGTGAGTGAGATGGAGGCCAAGGATGAGATAGATGGATGGAGTGGAGAGGTATATGAGAGAGGGGGGGTGTGAGCTGGGAGCACGGCAGCGAAATGGCAGGGGACAGGGCGACATGGAGGCTATTTGTTTGTGGCCACCCCTAACATGATTAATGCATCTGGCAATAGATAGATAAATAGTTTTAAAAAAAACTCAAGAGGATCTTGCTCACTCTACAATGAATGTGAATGGATATGCATTCCCAGGCACACACACTAAGCTCACAAGTATCTGTCAGTGTATTAACCTTCCACTCACTTGATGTAGTGCTGCTTTAGGTGTCTGTCCTTTCCTCTTTTCCTTTCTTCCTCTTCTGTCTTTCCTTCATTCTTTCCTCTTCCTTCTGCCTACAGGAGACTTTACACTCCCTTTTCTGTCTTTCTTTCCTTCATTCTATCCTCTTACTTCAGCCTATGGGTGACTCTATGCTGAATGACAAGCCAAATGGTTTTCTGTACACCAGGAAACCATTTACTATGCTGGGTGGTAACCATAAAATCAAATTAAGGCACCTGGTGGTTTAGTGGGTAATAAAGGAGCCCCAGTGAGATTGACCCTTTGTAGGTTTATATCTATGGAGTGGTTGGGGTTTATTGCTCATGTAATGCCACTCAGGGATGAATGAGACTGGTCACTCTCATCTTAAATGTCAGGACCAACTTGCCTAGATAGGACAACATAGGATTGGATGATGGATGGCATTAACAAACATGCATCTTTAACACCAAATGGCAGAGTTTAACAAAACTCCCTGGGATGCCCAAATATTGAAATCCATGTTATTCTTCCTGTCAGTAAGAGAGAGTAAGAAGAGAGTGGATGAGGAATTTGGAAGGAATTTGAGTGTGAAGTGGAGGGAATGTAAGAAAATGTTTTGGAAAAAGGTAAAGAGAATTAGACAGGGTGGCAATGAAGTTAGTAGGGGAGTGAAAGATAAAAATTGTAGATTACTAGTTGAGAAGGGAGAAGAAGTGAGCAGATGGAGAGAACACTTTAATGAAAAGTTGAACATAGAGAATGAAAGTAATGCGAGTATATGTGGCTGGGGAATGGCTGGGAGGAAGGAGGTGAGAAGACAGGAAGGAATCAGTAGGATGGAAGTTGTGGAAGCACTGAAGAAAGTCAAAATGAGGAAAGTCCCAGGAATTGATGGAGTGTGTGGTGACATGCTGAAGCATGGGGGAGAGATAGTAGGTGGAATGGATGTGGAAGATGTGCAGATTGGCATGGGAGGAAAGTAAAGTCCCGGATGACTGGAAGTCAGGTATAATTATTCTCTTGTACAAAGGGAAAGGGGAAAAAGAAGTGTGTCGTAATCATAGGAGCATTTGTCTTCTTAGTGTAATAGGAAAAGTATACGGTAGGATACTTACTGACGGAGTTAGGGAAATAAGAGAAGAATTAATTGGAGGAGAACAGGGAGGCTTTAGGAAGGGAAGAGGTTGTGTAAATCAGATATTCATTCTTAGATCTTTAGTGGAAAAGTGCCTGGGGAAGGGAAAGAAGTTGTATGCAGCCTTCATGGATGTGGAGATAGCATATGACAGAGTGGATAGACAAGCATTGTGGAAAGTATTAAGAATATATGGAGTAGATGGGAAGCTATTCAATGCTGTGAAGAGTATGTATGAGGGTGCTAAGGCTGCAGTGCATGTGGATAGTGAACTGAGCGAGGTTTTCTATCTGAAGGTTGGGTTGAAACAGAAATGTGTCATGTCTTCATGGTTGTTCAATCTGTATATGGACAGGGTTATAAAAGTGGTACAAGGCAGGGCAGTGGATGTTGCAGTGGACGTAATGAGAGAGGGCAGTGTTTGGAAACTCCCTGTACTGTTGTTTGCAGATGATACTGTGTTGCTAAGTGAAGACGAAGTGGAGCTGCAAGGCTTGGTGGATGAATTTGGGATAGTGTGTAAAAAACGGAATTTAAGAGTGCATGTATGGAAGAGTAAAGTTATGGTCTTTGAGAGAGGTGAAGTCAGTGAATGTACAGTGAGGTTGGATGATGAGGAAATGGAAAATGTGAGTATGTTTAAGTACCTGGGTGGTGTGATGAGTAAGGATGGAAGTTTGGAGGGTGATGTGCTTGAAAGGGTACAACAAGGAAGAAAAGTTGCTGGTAAAACAGGGAAGTGAGAATGGAAGTGAAAAAGTTTTTACATGACAGTATTGTGATACCAACTCTGACGTATGGAAGTGAAGCTTGGACCTTGTTGGAGGGACACAAGTCAAGAGTGAGAGCAGTGGAAATGAGTTATTGGAGAGGAGCCTGTGGAGTCACATGGAGAAACAGACTGACCAATGAGGATGTGAAGGAGCATTGTGGTGTGGATGTGGATGTAATGGGAAGCATTTGGACAAACACACTGAGGTGGTTTGACCATGTGGAGAGGATGGAGAGTGAGAGACTGGCGAGGAGAATGTACAGTGCTCGACAAAAGTATTGCACGCCCTGCGTCCCTCCTATGAAACAAACCTTTCAACTATGGAAAAACATGTAAATAATGCATTATAATTATCTTTAATGCTTGGTAGGGTATCCTTTGCGCTTCTTCATGGACCTAAGACGTTGTGAAAGTGAAAGGATGAGGTTTCTCAGGTGCTGGGGTGATATACTTGCCCAGGACTCATGAACAGCTGCTTCCAGCTCAGGCAGAGAGCTCACGTCCTTCCCTTGGAGATTCTTCTTTACAAGGTACCAGAGGTTTTCTATCAGACTGAGGTCCGGGCTATTGCCTAGCCAGTCTTTCATGAAGGAGACCTCGCAGTCACGAAGCCAGTTGGTGACAGATTTGGCTTTATGAGCAGGTGCACTGTCCTGCTGAAACACTCGTGCACCTGTGAGCTCGAAGGACTCAGGTAAATGATCACAAAGCAACTCCAGGTAAACGTCCTGATTCACTCTGCAGTTCTTGGGAAGCACAACAAGCTTCCCCAAACCCTTCCCAGAGAAACAACCCCATACCATTTGTGAATCAGGGTGTTTAACTGTGCTCTCCACGTAACGGGGGTCAAGCGGATCACTACCTCTGCGCCAGTACATGCACGCACATCAATTACAGGTAACGGTAAACGTTGCCTCATCAGACCACAACACTGACAACCATTGGTCCTCACCGCAGGTAAGGTACTTTTTAGCAAAGGCAAGCCTACGAAGTCGCTGGTTACATATTAGAAGAGGCTTTCTCACAGGCCTGTGGCTTGTGTAACCAAGTTCATGGACTCGTCAAGAAACCGTGCGCACTGAAACCTCGCCACACACTTCCGGGTTGCTCTCCTTAATTTTCCTTGCACTCACACGAGGATTTGACTCCACTGCACGTTTTAGCACATTAACAGACCTCGGGGAAGTTTTCCTGGGACTAGCAGACCATGGTTTCTTTGTAGGAACGTCACCACTATTTTCCACTCAGTAACGGGCACACCACCTCCGCACTGTCAACTGAGACACACCAACCAAATCACTAATTTCCTTCGTGGGGTGGCCTGCCTCCTTTAGAGAGATGATCTGTGATATTATTTCACTTGACAATTCACGGGTAGGGGCCACAGAAAAGTAGCGAAAGCCAAAGCACTGCGGGTCACTAGGTAAAAAATGGCGCAACAAGAGAGGGAGGAGCGGCCGGGTTCCTCTCTCTCACGCAGCCCGCAGGCAACTGAGGCGCCAGCCAACCAGTGCGCAGTAAGGCCTCAGGCTCCCGTGACGTCATGTTAGCGGCCAAAACTTCTGGCTCAATTTTTTTCTCCCAAAAAAAAGGTGATTCTTTTTTAGCCAAAAGTATTCCGTGGCCTGATATAAGCGTGCAATACTTTTGTTGAGCACTGTACGTGAGTGAGGTGGAGGGGGAGAGTGGGAGGCGGAGGCCAAGGATAAGACGGAGGGATGGAGTGGAGAGGTATATGAGACAGGGGTGTGTGAATTAGGAGCAGGGCAGTGAAATGGCGGGGGACAGGGTGACATGGAGGCGATTTGTTTGTGGCCACCTCCTATAAGGGACTGAGGTGTCTGGCAATAGATAGATAGATAGAAATTCTGCCTCATATCAGATTGTTTCATTTCATCCTTGTTACCATATGAAATGAATCAGATGGATACAAGCTGTTTATGTTTTAGGCTTCAATTGCACAGGACCGATTTTCCATTCCCCCCCCCCCCAGTGCTTAGACTGTGCACCAAAACATGTGATCTGAGGCTCAATTGTATTTCTACTGTTACTGGGCACTGTTATTACTGAAACAAACAAATGAACATATCTTTGCGAGTTCAGTTTATATACTTAAAAAAAAAAAAAAAAAAAAAAAAAAAAAAAACTAGGCATTAGCATTCTCGGATTCCCCTACATCATTATCTCTTATTCTTCAGGAAAAATCACTGCAGGGCCATATTTAGGCAAAAATTTCAAACACTTGCACCTCCACACGAGAGAGAGAGAGAGAGAGAGAGAGAGAGAGAGAGAGAGGGAGGGAGGGAGGGGGGGCCTTGGTCACCTAATGGCAGCTCTCCACACTTCACAATCTCTGACAGCCTCCCTATTCAGTCCCTTATCTTTGAAGTCATACTCTATGATCTCGTCCCAGATCTTTTCTGGTCTGCCTTTCACAACTTCACCCCTGACGTTCACAACTGAAATGTCCCCCAAATAACAAAACTCCTCCAAACTACCACAAAACTCTCCAGCAAGATCAATTCTTTCACATCTGTCAATCTCTACATGGTCACTCAGAAAGAAGATCAAGCAACTGTTCTTATGACCAAATGTTTCCTGCCCAACAGTGTGGACTGTGTGGCTAGTTACCAAGCTTGTAACCACAATTCATTCTCATGGCACTAGTTCCCAGGGTCGATGATAGCCACTCATCTACTACCAATAACAATCAGGAAAATAGATTGTAGGGTATCTAAAATGCACATACAGCTAATACACTATCAGTTTCAAGCCAAGTCTGAGACCATAACACAACAAACTGGTAGGCAAAATGGAATATGGACAGTCAATAGCTCTCGCTATCCATAGTGAACATGGCAATATTTTTTTTTTCTTTTTTTCAAAGAACTCATAATGCAATTAATGAGTACTGAAAGTGTGTAATGTTTAAAATAGTTTCACAGTTTTCATGATAAGTGTTAGAAATCTTACCAGTATGTGTATGCCGTAAAGCAAAAAGCATATAAGCTAACTGCAATATGACAGATTACTGGCAAATTCCTCTTTCATTTTGATACTGATATTAATTGGCCTTTGCCTGACAAATTAATGCATTATATGGATGACTCTACTGGGCTAAGATACTCTGGAGAAGGTTAATACGGTAAAGTTTCTTGCTAATGTTTTTTTTATCAGACATTCTTCTCTGCTAACCAAACTGCAGTGCCCTAGGCCTTACAGAGGATAGGTATGAGAATAACAGTTTTCATCTTTCGAGTTGGAAAATTAGGGTTTTATTCAAAAACCTCCTATTACAGTACTAATACAGACGCTAAACACTATTTAAATGAGAGACCTCCTTTTAAAATACGGAGTGATTTACTGGGTTTTAAAAATTAAAAGAAATATATAGCAAAACAGAACAATGTCTGCAACTTTTCAAGTAACTGGACAGCATTTTGCAACCTTACCCTAATAAGTGACCAGTCACTACTGGCTGAACAATTGATTATAATAAGTACCTTAATGAACTTCAGTTCTACCAGCATGCCTTCCATGTTGGTTCGGCCTGAGCACCAGAGAGTGTACACGTTTTCTGACTCCTTCTGCAGTCCAGCACTCTCCACTTGCTGCCTCCCATCATCACCTTTAACACATTTGACCATATCAGAATGCTTTACGAAGCTGACATGAATTATTTAATAAATACACTGTCAATCCATACTATCTCCCTTTAGGTGTAGAAGCCAAAGGCTAAGCTACCATATTCAATCAATTTAGGGGTCGATCTATGACTAGTAGGGTGCTTGTAAAAACTGAATATGAAAAATACAAGTGTCAGAACCCAGCATATGATGAGGTTCCTGGGGAAAATAAATCACATGGATTTTTTTTTTTTTCTCAAATTGTCAAACATTTAGAGGTTGCGCAAAGACTGCAAAGTTTTCCCTTTTACTAACATTGGCTTCACACAGAGGAGCAGTGAGTATAGTCTATCTAAATCCAAATACTACTCAAATTACAATCTTGTGATTATACAACATGCTTACATTTACAAACAATACATTCTATTAAAAAAAAAAAAAAAAAAAAAAAAAAAAAAAATTATATAATCAAATGTCCTCATTTGTGGTAGGTGGAGGTGACCATCATCCACTCAATTGATGTAGTGCTGCCTACTTCTCCCTTCATCTTTATCATACTTTCTGTGTCTGCCCTCCTGTCTTTCTGCTTTTCTCATCTTTCCTGTCACTTTTAAGTACCCTTCGTTCCATTTCAAGTGGCTTTGCACTGAATGACACAACTAATGGTTTCCTGTAAGCTAGGAAACCATTTACAATGCTTAGTAGTAACCATTTAACCAACCCATGCATGTTCTCTACATGTCAACATGTGGGTTGGCAGAGGATTAATGCCCCTCCCCTTAAAACCACTAAATCAAAGACAAACGGACACCCATTATGGGATTATGGCATCTGGCTATAGGTAGACAGATAGATGTCCTCATCATTCAACATCACAGATAAAGTACCTCTCAGCATGGCAGCCTGGAGCTCTGTTTTCTAACAGTTACTTGTCATTGTGGCTAGGTTACTGTCACTTGCTGCTATTATTGCAGTATTTATGAGAAGGAGTTGCTTTGATGATAAATGAGGTGTGGCAGAGTGGAATGAGAGAATACAAATGTGTCAGCTAGAGGTGTATGTATGTCAAGTTCAAGTTTGAGAAGGTGAAAGTGGCAGTTATTGTAGTATATGCACCATGTGAGGACAAGAGTAAGAGAGAGAAAGACAGGTTTTGGGATAAGCTGGGTGAAGTAATGGGAGAAATGCCCAGGAGCTATAAAGTGACTGTAATGGGGGATATGAATGGAAGAGTAGGCACTGGTCCTGAGAATGACATAATGCGTTGTTATGGAGTACCAGGAGAAAATGACAATGGGAAGAGAGTAAAGGATATGTGTCAGGAGAGAAGGTTGTGCATTTGTAACTCGTATTTCAAACACAGAGATGCACATAAATATACATGGTACAGAGGGAATGGGGATCGTGTTGAAAGAAGCCTGATTGATTACGTGCTCATAGAAAGGTCAATGATGGGAATGGTTGCTGATATGAGAGCCATGAAAGGATGATGTGGAGGTCTGTCAGATCATGTGATTATGGTATGCAAGATCATGCTGAGAGGAGTGAGGTGGATCATGAGAGAGAGGAGCAGTTAGGGAGAAAGACTGAATGTTGAGACACTGAGGATCAAAGAAATGGGAGATGATTACAGGACCAAAGTAGAGGAGGAGTTAGAATTACTGAATTGGATTGAAATGGGTCTGAAAGGCCTGTGGAATGCATAGAGGGACTGCTTAGCTAGGAATGCTAAAGCGGTGTGTGGTGTGGCAAGAGTAACAACAAAGAAAGGTACGGCATGGTGGGATGAGGAGGTAAAGACAGCGGTGGAGGAAAAGAGAAGAAGTGGCTAAAATGGTTACAGAACAGGGGTTCAGGTGAAATAAAAACTGAATACGTTGGGAGCAAGAAGCACGTAAAGAGACTAGAGAAGAGGAAATGAAAGGGGTAAATGAGGATCTAGGAAGAAAAATGAATGTGAACTACTCTGAATATAGGAAGTTATTCTGGAAAGAGGTGCGGAAATGTAGAAGTGAACGCGGAAAGAAATGTGATGGTGTGAAGGATGTACGTGTATTTTGAAAGCCTGATGCATGGGAATAGAAAGAGCTGAGCGGCTGTAAACATGATTGGTTTTGGGGGTGTGCAGGGAAGGAATGCAGTATCAAGAAACGTGACACTTGCACAGGTGAAGAGTGCTGTGAAGCGACTGAAAAATGGGAAAGCATCTAAAAGCAGTTACAACAAGACCCCCCTGCAGAAGTCAGTGCTACTGTTGCAGAAAACATCATGATCTGGAATACCATTATCTTTGGGCAGACAACACTCCCTTTGAACCTGGTACTTTGGTGTAGTGCTGCCAATCTGTCACCATGAAGTTGGTCAGCAAGATGTTCCAGGCCAATGTTTACTTGGATGGTGGCATTTGCTGGGGCATTCTTATTTGATGGTAAATTAGACTGAACTGATTCTACGTCCCCTGGAGTTAACATGGGTGTGAGTTAGGGGGGAGGACAGCAAGATATCAAAAAACAGCATGACCATACATGTTCCCTAACTGTCAACAAGTGGGTTGGTGGAGGGTTAGTGCCCCTCCCCGTAAAACAAATACCTCAAAGTCAAATGGTCACCCCTCACGGGATAAAGGCGTCTGGCAATAGATAGGTAGATAAATAGCTGGGGTTGATGAGGTGTATGCAGAGATGCTTAAATGTAGTGGAGAGAGTGGAATGAAGTGCTTGTTGGATGTATGTAAGAGGGCATGGATGAGTGAAACTGTGCCTGCAGAGTGGAAGAAGGCTGTGATTGTACCCCTGTAAAAAAATAAAGGTGAGCGAAGTGAGTGCATGAATTATCGTGGCGTAAGGTTACTGAGTGTGGTAGGGAAGGTATATTATAAAGTAAGAGAGATATCAGAAGTCCTAGTAAGTGATGAACAGGGTGGCTTTAGGAGTGGCAGAGGATGTGTGAACCAAATATTTGCAGTGAGACAGATAGCAAAGGCTTGTGAGAATTACCATGAGGTGTTTGTGGCATTCATGGATCTGGAAAAAGCATATGACAAAGTGCACAGCGAAGGATTGTGGAAAGTTCTGCACATGTAAGGTGTAGAGTGTAAGCTGCTAGGTGCCGTCAAGAGTTTTTAATGATGGTAGTGAAGTATGCGTAAGGGTTAATGGGTATCTAAGTGAATGGTTCACGATTGGTGTGGGCGTGCGACAAGGTTGTGTGATGTCCCCATGGTTGTTCAATAAATATATATGGATGAGGTGATGAGAGAAGTAAAAACACGAGTAATGGAGAGAGGGATGGCATTGGTAATGAATAGTGATAGATGGAATATCTCAAATTTGTTGTATGCTGATGATGCAGTACAGCTTGCAAGTACCGGACAAGAACTTGGTAGGCTAGTGCAGAGTTTTGCTGATGTCTGTAAGCGTCGTACCTCGACAGTATGTGTAGAAAAAAGTAAAGTGATGGTTACTGAGAGAGAGGGTGACTCCCAGTGTGATGTAACAATGAATGGAGAGAGACTGGAATTGGTAAGAGAGTTCAAATACCTGGGTACAGTGATAGAAAAAGAGAGGAAAATGTGTAAAAGAAGTTGAAAATAGAGTGACACAAGGAAGAAAAGTAGCTGGTGCAATGAAGGCCTTGATAAGAAACAGAGGCTTGAGTGTTGCAGCTGCATGAGGCTTACATGAAGGAGTGTTAGTGCCAACTTTAACATAGGGATGTGAGACTATGGTGTGGCATGAAAATGAAAAGTCATGAGTAAGAGCAGTAGAGATGGGACTGCTGAGGAATGTATGTGGAGTACAGAGGGTGGATAGGATATGAAATACACTCAACCCCCTGCTATCGTGCCTAACTGGTCACAGGAAACGCGCGCGATAACTGAATACGCGATAGCTGAACTGAACAATCAATGGGAAAATTTCTAATTGGTTTTTCGGTGGCCCATTTTTCTAACTCTTAACCACTTTATGTCTATGATTTCCTGCCAATCTCTCTTCTAACATGAAATAAAGCATTACTGTATTAATAATAACAGTATAATGAATAAATAAACAACATAAAAGGCCATCAAACTTTTATAAGGATTACAGCTTGGGTGGTTTGATGGGTTCCGAGGCTTGGGAGTGGCTCAGTTGCCGCCAGATCTCTTTGGCTGTCTCGATTTCTTTAGTGTCCACAGCTAAAGGGGGTATCACATGGTACCTTATATCAGGAATGGCTGAGGAACATTTAAATGGAACAAAACTTGGGCACTATCACACACGTTCCTCACACTGTCGTCAGAGCCCCATCTCAGTTGTAAACACGTGATTACTTTATCGACATCACAGTTTTTTAGGCATAAGAAATATTAACTCTTTATAAGGGTTTCAAAACGACTGATATTTATTCTAAAATACAATATTAATAAGTATTCAGTGTTAGGCTAAATTTCAATGCTGTAGTACGATATATTCTTTCGAGCCGAATGGGTTTTGGTCACTGTTTTGCCCGTCGTGTCCTCGGCAGTAATCCGTTCAGATGCATTCCAAATGACCGTGCTATAATCGGGAATTTTACCACATTACCATTCCGATTAACCATCGTATCCTCTGCAAACCTCTTATGAATTGCCGTGTGAATAAGTTTCGCTTAGCCTGTCTTCAAACTCGTCGCATGATAGCGGTCTTGGGGTGCGTGATAGCATGTATGGTTGTGCTTTGATGTATGCGTGATAGCAGATAAATGTGATAGCTGAACGCGCGATAGCAGGGGGTTGAGTGTAATGTGATTCGCGAAAGATGCTGAGTGAGGAAGTCAGTGGACACCAGAATCGAAGAGAGTGTACTGAGATGGTATGGTCATGTGGAGAGAATGGATAACAATAGAGTGGAGAAAAAGGTATATCTGAGTGAAATCGAAGGAGGAAGGAGGCGAGGTAGGCCAGGAAGAAGGTGGAGAGATATGGTGGATGAATGTGTGAGGAAGAGAGGTTTGGAAGTCGGTGAGACTAGGGAAATGACAGGAGATCGAGTTGGCTGGATGACTAACGTTAGGAGAAGTGCGTGATCAGGGATTTTGGCACCCCTTTTAACAAGGCAGCATCTGGATTGACTCCACTGGATATGATAATGTGAAACTACAGAACTGGTGAATGTTTTTGGCATATCCGACAGAGCCAGGATTCTGGGGACTTGGATGACGAGTGAATGGAAACGTGGCCCAATGGACTGGGCAAATTTGGGCTGTCTGGACAATGTTACTCCTCACCCTGCCCTAGGGTGGGAAAGGAGGTCCGAATGATGATGATGATGATGATGACAAATTCCACTGACCCATGTTTTCCTTGTTCTTAGATGATGAATACTAGTGATGGCAGTTTGCAGAAGATCAAAAAAATCCATATGACTTGTAAGGTCATCCAGTGCCACTCTCCCTGGACAGATGTGGCCTTGAAGGGGTGATGTTCTGAAGTATTTATTCCATCTGCACAAGGAAGAGAAGAAATCCCTGGCTGACAGTGTGTCTGCAACATCTGAAACCATCACTGAAATTTGGGTGAGAGAAGGTCTACCAAAGAAGCATCTTCATGACATCAAAAAGCACGTCAAGTAACTACACAATAAATGGCAGTGTCTCAAGAAAAGCCTTTTGCAGAATGCACAGACAAATCTTGAAAACCAGGCAGCATTCAAGTCTACCCTGAACAATGTTTTTGACAGCACTCATCAAGATGCCTTAACTATGATAAAAGTTCACAAAGGGGGAGGAGGGTAGAAGAGGCAAAACTGGCAATGATTACAAGCAGCCATGAAAGCCAAGAAAGCCCGCGAAAGAAATGCTTAAAAATTAAAGCGGAAGGTGAAGCACAATGTACATGAACCAATGTCCCTCAACTTCTAGCAAACAATGCAGGTTTAATCACCTGGTTTCTGGCGTATGGGACTTTTGCATATTCGTCACCCAATATTACGTTCTTCCCTCGGTTTTCAGCAAGACAAGCAACACATGCTCCACGATGTGACCTTGCCCTCTTTCAAGAGCTTCATGAAACCAACATCACTGGGTAAAACAATGACAGCTTCCATGGTTATGTTTGTGATGATGCCCTACCTTCTGCAGGCCTTAACCTTCCTCTGTGGTATTCTCGTGTGTGTGAGGACGGCTCCACCATTACCCGAGAAACACAAGAAGAAGGTTTTACCTCTGGAGAAGAAGCGTGAGATATTGGGCAAGGTTAATGCAGGCTGGCCAACTTCACGCATTCTGTGTAAACATGACTTGGCCCATTCAACCCTGTTTGATAAGAAATCACGGGACAAGATGACTCAGTATGGACAGGACTACAGCCATACCACTCAAAACGGCGACCAGAAGACGATGTCCCAGCCCCGTCATGCCAGCATCAACCAGTCGACTTTGGATTGGTTCCGCCAGCATGCTTGTACGTGGAACTAAGTTGAAGGCTCCAGCCGAGAAGTTTACAAGCCTACACAACGTGCACAACTTGAAGGTATCCAAGGGTTGACTCTTCTGGTTCAAACTTCTGCGTTGACTTACAGACCATAATGCACATGGCAAGGCTTTGGACATGGCAATGAAGGATTTTGAGCCGTTTTGCCATAAAGTGCTGTGACTGATCGAGGAGGGTCTTGCTCTCAGTCTGGTGTACAATGCTGATGAAACTGGCCTGTTCTTCCACTCCTTGTCCACAAACACCCTGGCAAAAGAGACAAAGAAGACTGTGCCTGGTCGGAAGTTCACCAAACAAAGTGTCTCGGTGTTGTGCTGTGCCAATGCTAACGGGATGCACCGCCTAAAACCCATTATTGCTGGATGCACAAAACAGTTATGTTATCTCCTCAGGTTAATGGACGCCTGCCTGTTGTGTGGTACCAATCTGCGATGGCCTGGTTTACCTTAAAGATCTTCAGAGACTGGTTCCACAGACACTTTGTCAAGGAGGTTATTTGTTATGAAACAAAGGAACTTGGTATCCCTCGCGACCAGGTAAAAGCTCTCCTGATCCAGGCGATGCCTCAGCACATTCGTTGGAAAAGGATTTGGTTGCTGATAATGATCGTATTACCGTATTTGCCGGTGTACAAGGCCGACCTGTGTATAAGACTACTCCCGATATTTCTATACGAAATGTGGGTTTAGAGGTATACCCTGTGCATAAGACGAGTACCAACTCTTTAGACACTGGGAGCTTGCTGCCCCAGTAATCCCAGTCCTTTACCACTCTTCCCACTGACCACTGAAGTGACACCATTAACATGTTGCTAAGCAACATAGTCTTTGGTCAGGTTTTACTTTAAACCAGCTTCTTCTATGGGTTTAACAGGCTATCAAGGCTGCATGTGCCACCTCCGATATCAAAATGGGTTATATGTATAATATTCGAGTATAAAATCATACTGTATTAAAAGCTTACAATCATGTGACTGTGAATTTTATAAAATAGGTTAAAGGAAAGTTACAGTATATTTTAATAAAGTCATCACATCAACTGTCAGTGATTAAAAACCTTCAAAATCAGTATCATCCACATCTGACATCATCAGTTCATAAACTTCATTTTGCATTAAAGTTTGCAGTTCGTTGTAAGGATCAAACTCTGTATTCAAAGGTATAGCTTCGGCATCGGCTTCCTCTTCCTCATCCGCCCAGGAAATGTCATCATCTATGTCATCCACTGAACTGGATATTCCATATTTCTTGAATGAGTTGATGACTGTTTCACAAAAATATCATTCCACACCTTGATAATAAAATCACGGCTCATACAGACCTGCAGCATGCATATTCCGACCAATTGTATACGACTTTTTACCGCTGATCATTCACTCATTCCATTGCTCACAGATGTGGCCTTTGAATGGTTTATTCAGACAGACATCAAATGGTTGTAGGACTGAAGTTAATCCACCAGGAACAATGGCAATGTCACTGTTCTTTATCACTCTTGGTAATAAGCCCTGCTTCATACATGGGAGTCCTGCACTCGATGGTAATTTGTAAACAACCCAGCCAGTTGCTACCGAGACACATGATGGTGTTCATGGCATGGGCTCAACAGGTTACTCATCTTTCTTATGTCCATGGGGATATTTTTAATAAAAGTTTGCTTTCATATAGAAAACAAGTTGTGTTTGATGATGATGTTAGTAATTTCAACATTTTTTGCCAGTATATGTACTATATTCAAGGAAACAAGGGTCAAGGTGAGTGTTTGGTGATGTTCCCTATCACAACCATGGATCCCATAACCAAAGGATTTAGAGATAAGGATTTTATACCCGATGTTTAGGATGACCCCCCAATTTTGGGTATCTCTTTTTGAGGTTCAAGAGTTGCCCTATACACCGGCAAAAACAGTAGGTGCATGTTTCTGACACACAATTTGACTGCTCTCATTAAACCAATTGAAACAAGGTGTTATCATGGCAGCCAAGAGACTGATCCGTTGGACGTTCCTCGATGAGGTGATGGTGGTGCTTCAGGATGAGGAAGGGGTCGCCACAAGTGGGGAGTGGACCTTGGAGAATCTGCAACGTTACAACATCAAGTCTGAGGTGTCAACTGGACCAATGCTTAGAAGGAATCTCCATCAAAACCCTGGAAAGTGGTTGGTCTCATCTCCTACAGGAATGCAAGGCCTCACCCAAATTTAAAGGATATGACGTGGACGATTTCCACCTTATGCTACGAAACGCAGGCGAGGATGTGGACGTCAACGTCATGAGGATTTGATTGGCCAACAACAGTGGCAATCCAAGTTACCAGATGTTGTCTGATGAGAAGATTGCCACTGCTGTTCCTGTGGGGCCGAAAGCAGAAAGCGATGAGGATGAGGACCCTGATTCTGGCAACCCCGCCACTCCATCACTCCCTCGTCTTGGTGCGCTAAGGGCCAGCATTGAGCAGGTGCTCGAATATACTGAGCACTCTCAATGCGACATGGAGATGGTGCCACAGAAGCTGGAGATCGATCTGCGAGCAGTTAGGGACACTGCCATCTTCCAGCAGAATTTCTGCACTTATGTATATATACACTAGGCCCTCCACATTCGCGGGGGTTAGGGGACACAGACCCCCCAGAAAGTGGAATTTCCGCAAATGTTTCGTGCACCCTCCAATAAATGCCTCTACAGCCAAAAATCACCCCCTGTGAGCAAGTATGCAAATACTGTAAATAATAAACCACATTTGGCACCTGAAACCAGCATAAAATATCACAAATAGCTGATGACTTGCAACATGTGAGTGTGGGCAAGTCATTAGCTATATATATACCCCAGCTTCATGCAATCATACCTATTAAATTCAGTCCTAGGCCCACAGAGGGACAATCCCCAAATGTGTGGTAGGTGGGGGCACCCATCATCCACCCACTTAGTGTAGTGATACTTTGATTTTAGGTTATCTCTACACTGAGTGGCAAGCCAAATGCTTTCCTATAAACCAGGAAAGCATTTACAACGCTGGGTGGTAACCTTATAACCAACCAACAAGTGTTCCCTATGTGACCCAAGTGGGTTGGCGGAGGGTTAATGTCCCTCCCTGGAAAACAAGTAACTAAAAATATGAACAAGAAGCCTTGGACCTGGACTGACCAAAAGTTGATGACAAAGGACTGAACAAAGGACATGATACGGATGGCGACTTGGAATGTAAGTGGTGCAAATGATGAGATGGAAGAAAGAGAGATTGTCCAGGTGCTTGAGGGTGCGAAAGTGGATGTATGTGGGTTAATGGACACTAAATGAAGAGGTGAGAGCGCGAGGGAATGGGAGTATGGAAGGGGTATAAGAACAGATGTAGGTGAGAATGAGAGGGCAAAAGAAGGAGTGTGTATTGTTGTGAGCAACAGATGGAAGGAGAATATAAGAGAGTATGGATCAGTTGGCTCAAGGATTGTGTGGATAAGGCTGAAAGTTGGACTACAAATGCGTGCGACTGTGTGTGTGTATGCGTCAACACAAGATCATGCAAGTAGAGTGAGAGAAGAGTTCTGGACGAATGTGAAAGTGTGCATGGAAAAGTTTGAAAGGAATGACAGAGTGTTTTGGATTGGAGATATGAATGGAAAGGTAGGGAATGGGAAGGTGGATGGAGTAGTTGGTGAGTGGGGTGTGCTGCAGAGATGGCTAAGAATGGCTGTGCTTTAGTGGACATTTGTGCCAGGAGGGGGTTGGTGATAGCTAATACCCTCTTCAGGCACAAAATGATCCACAGGTATACATGGCAAGTGATGAGAAGGGTGGGTGGTAAACTGAATGAACGGAAGGCAATGAGTGATTATGTGTGTGTGGATGAAAGGATGAGGTGTATAATGGATGCAAGAGTATATAGAGGTTGGGGGAGTGGACTTTCAGACCACCATTTGGTGGTGGTCAGAATTAAAGTTAAAATAAAATGGAGAAATAGAAGAAGGGAAGGACAGGAGGAAGTAGTACAAACAAGGAGAGTGGAAAAGTTACAAGAGGATGCAAAAAAGGCAGAATATAAGAGGGAAGTGGAAGAGCGATTGGGTAAATATAGATTGGTGCAGATGGGGGATGTGGAAGGTAAGTGCAAGACATTCACAAAAGAAATCTGTGCAGCATGTGAGGTGGTGTGTGGGGTGAAGAGAAAATGAAAAGGGGTGAAGGGATCAGCATGGTGGACTGAAGAGGTGAGAGAGGCTGTGACACAAAAGAAGAAAGCATATAGTGAGTGGATTAGAAACAGAGACGTGGAAGAAGTTGACAGACGGAAGAAAGTTATATGTAGAGAGGAAGAGAGAGGTGAAAAGATTAGTAAGAGAAAGTAAGAAGAGAGTGGATGAGGAATTTGCAAGGAACTTGAGTGTAAAGTGGAGGGAATGTAACAAAATGTTCTGGAACGAGGTAGAGAAATTTAGACAGGGTGCCAAAGAAGTTAGCTGGGGAGTGAAAGATAAAAATGGTGGATTACTAATGAAGAAGGGAGAAAAAGTGAGCAGATGGAGAGAACACTATAAGGAATCGCTGAACATAGAGAATGAAAGTAATGGAAGCCTAAGTGGTTGGGGAATGGCTGGGAAAGGGAGGGATGTGAGAAGAGAGGAAGAAATCAGTAGGATGGAAGTTGTGGAAGCAATGAAGAAAGTTAAAATGGGGAAAGCCCCAGGAATTGATGGAGTGTGTGGCAGTGGATGATGGAGTGGCCCTAGTGAGAGAGGGCATGGGGAAGAGGTAGTAGTAGAATGGCTGGGGAAGATGTGCAGATTGGTCTGGGAGGAAGGTAGAGTCCTGGAGGATTGGAAGTCAAGTATAATTATTCCCCTGTACAAACGAAAAGGGGGAAAAACAAGTATGTGGTAATCGTATGTGTATTTGTCTTCTTAGTGTAATAGGAAAAGTATATGGTAGGGTACTTATTGACGGAGTAAGGGAAATAACAGGGGAATTAGTTGGAGAAGAATAGGGAGGTTTTAGGAAGAGAAGAGGTTGTGTAAATCAGATATTCATTCTTATATTTTTAGTGGAAAAGTTTCTAGAGAATGGAAAGAAGTTGTATGCACCCTTCATGGATCTGGAGAAAGCATATGACAGGGTGCATAGACAAGGATTGTGCAAAGTATTACGAATATATAGATGGGAAGTTGTTGAAGGCCGTAAAGAGTATGTATGAGGGTGCTCAGGGTGCAGTGCGTGTGAATAGTGAACTGAGTGAGTTTTTCTATTTGAAGACTGGATTGAAACAAGGATGTGTCATGTCTCCATGTTTGTTCAATCTGAATATGGATGGAGTTACAAGAGAAATGCAAGGTAGGGCAGTTGGAGTGGCCTGGAGAGGCCCTAGTGAAAGAGGGCTGTGTTTGGAAGCTACCTGTGCTGTTGTTGCAGATGATACTGTGTTGTTAAGTGAAGACAAAGGGGAGCTTCAAGGCTTGGTGAATGAATTTGGGAGTGTGTATAAGAAATGGAATCTAAAGGTGAATCTAGGGAAGAGCAAAGTTATGGTCTTCGTGAGAAATGAAGTCAGTGAATGTACAGTGAGGTTGGATGAGGAGGAAATGGAAAATGTGAGTGCATTTAAGTACCTGGGTAGTAAGACGAGTAAGGGTGGAAGTTTGGAGGGGGAAGTGCTTGAAAGGGTGCAAAAAGGAAGAAAGGTTGCTGGTTCCTTGAAAACAATGATAAGAAACAGGGAAGTGAGCATGGAAGTCAAAAAGCTACTACATGACAGCATTGTGATACCAACTCTAACGTATGAAACTGAAGCTTGGACCTTGTTAGAGGGACACAAGTCAAGAGTGAGAGCTATGGAAATGAGTTATTTGAGAGGAGCCTGTGAAGTCACATGGAGAGACAGGCTTACAAATGAGGAAGTGAAGGAGCGTTGTGGTGTGGATGTGGATGTGATAGGAAATGTTAGGAGAAACACACTGAAGTGGTTTGGACATATGGAGAGGATGGGGAGCGAGAGACTGATGAGGAGAGCGTATGAGTGTGAGGTGGAGGCCAAGGATGAGATAGAGGGATGGAATGGAGACGTATAAGAGAGTGGGGTGTGAGCTTGGAGCAGGCAGTGAAATGGCGGGGGACAGGACAACATGGAGGCGATTTGTTTGTGGACACCCCTTACTGGATTAAGGCATCTGGCAACAGATAGATAAATAGATAGACAGATAGTGTGAAGCCCGTGAAACTAGAATCCGTGAATGTGGAGGGCCTGGTGTACTGTGTATGTGCTGTATATATATATATATATATATATATATATATATATATATATATATAAAACAGGTGGTACGTAGGGGCGCCAATCATCCACCCACTTAGTGTAGTGGTACAGTCCTCTGTTTTCAGGGTAGCTCTACATTGAGTGGCAAGCCAAATGATTCCTGTAAACCAGGAAAGCATTTACAATGCTGGGTGGTAACCTTACAACCAACCAACACGTGTTCCTTACATGACGACAAGTAGGTTGGAGGAGGGTTAGTGCCCCTCCCCGGAAAACATATAACTAAAAATACGAATAACAAGCCTCGGACCAGGACTGTCCAAAAGGTGACAACTAAGGACCGAACAAAGGACATGGTATGGATAGCTACATGGAATGTAAGGGATCCAAATGATGAAGTGAAAGAGAGATTGTCCAAGTGCTTGAGTTTGCAAAAATAGATGTATATGGATTAACTGAAACTAAATGAAGAGGTGAGAGTGTGAGAGAATTGAAGTATGGATGAGGTATATGCGCGGGAGTAGGTGAGAATGAGATGGCAAAAGAAGGAGTGTGTATTGTTGTGAGTAACAAAAAGAAGAAGAATATAAGAGAGTATGGATCGGCTGGCCCATGGATTGTGTGGGTAACACTGAAAGATGGACTACAAATGTGGGTGATTGTGTGTGTGTATGCGCCACCGCAAGATCGTGCAAGCAGAGTGAGAGAAGAGTTCTGGACAAATGTGAAAGCGTGCATGGAAATGTTTGAAAGGAATGACAGTGTTTTTGACTGGAGATATGACTGGAAAAGTAGGGAATGTGAAGGTGGATGGAGTAGTTGGTGGTGGGGTGTGCCTGCAGAGATGAATGAGAATGGCAGTGCTTTAGTGGACATTCTTGCCGGGAGGGGGTTGGTGACAGCTAATACCCTCTTTGGGCACAAAATGATCCATAGGTATACATGGCGAGTGATGAGAAGGGTGGGTGGTGAACTGAATGAATGGAAGGCAATGACTGATTGTGTGTGAGTGGACGAAAGGATGAGAAGGTGTGTAATGGATGCAAGAGTATATAGAGGTTGGGGGAAAAGACTTTCGAACCCGCATTTGGTGGTGGTCAGAATCAAAGTCCAAAGGAAATGGGAGAAATAGAAGAAGGGAAGAACAGGAGAAAGTACTTCATAAAAGGGGGGTGGAAAAGTTAGGAGAGGATGAGAAAAAAGCCAGAATATAAGAGAGAAGTGGAGGGGCAATTGGGTAAATATAGATTGGAGCAGATGGGGGATGCGGAAGGCAAGTGGAAGATATTCACAGAAAAAATCTGTGCATGTAAGGTGGTGTGTGGAGTGAAGAGAAGATGAAAGGGGGTGAAGGGAACAGCATGGTGGACTGGAGAGGTGAGAGAGGCTGTGACACAAAAAAAAAAGCATATAGTGAGGGGATGAGAAACAGGGGCTTGGAAGAAGTTGACAGACAGAAGAAAGAGTTATATGTAGAGGGGAAGAGAGAGGTGAAAAGATTAGTAAGAGACAGTAGGAAGAGAGTGGATGAGGAATTTGGAAGGAACATGAGTGTAAAGTGCAGGGAATGTAAGAAACTGTTCTGGAAAGAGGTAAAGAGTGTTAGACAGGGTGCCAAAGAAGTTAGTTGGCGAGTGAAAGATAAAAATGGTAGACAACTGGTTGAAAAGGGAGAAAAAGTGAGCAGATGGAGAGAACACTGAAAAGCTGAACAAAGAGAATGAAAGTAATGCAAGTATAAGTGGCTGGGGAATGGCTGGGAGGAGGAGGGATGTGAGAAGAGAGGAAGAAATCAGTAGGATGGAAGTTGTGGAAGCAATGATGAAAGTTAAAATGGGGAAAGCCCTTGGAATTGATGAGGTGTGTGGCAAAATGCTGAAGCATGGGGAAGAGATAGTAGTAGAATGGATGCAGAAGATGTATGGATTGGTCTGGGAGGAAAGGTAGAGTCCCGATGGATTGGAAGTCAGGTATAATTATTCCCCTGTACAAAGGAAAAAGGTAAAAAAAAAGTAAAGTATGAGGTAATCATAGGGGCATCTGTTTCCTTGGTGTAACGGGAAAAGTATATGGAAAGATACTTATTGAAAGAGTTGGGGAAATACCAGAGGAATTAGTTGGAGAAGAACAGGGAGGTTTTAGGAAGGGAAAAGGTTGTGTAGATCAGATATTGCTTCTCAGATCTTTAGTGAAAAACTTCTAGAGAAGGGAAAGAAGTTGTATGCGGCCTTCATGGTTTTGGAGAAAGCATATGACAGGGTAGACAGAGATGGATTGTGGAAAGTAATAAGAATATATGGAGTATATGGGAAGTTGCTGAATGCCGTGAAGAACATATGAGGGTGATAAGGCTGCAGAGCGTGTGGATGGTGAACTGAGTGAATTTTTCTCTTTGAAAGGTTGAATTGAAACAGGGATGTGTCATAGGGCAGTGGATGTTGAAGTGGCTCTAATATGAGAGGGCAGTGTCTGGAAACTCCCTGTACTGTTGTTTGCAAATTAATACTGTGTTGTTAAGTGAAGACAAAGGGGAGCTGGAAGGCTTGGTGGATGAGTTTGGGAAAGTGTGCAAGAAACGGAATTTAAAGATGAATGTAGGGAAGGGTAAAGTTGTGGTCTTTGAAAGAACTGAAGTCAGTGAATGTACAAAGAGGCTGGATGAGGAGGAAATGGAAAATGTGCGTTTAAGTACTTGGGTAGTATGATGAGTAAGGATAGAAGTTTAGAGGGTGAAGTGCTTGAAAGGGGCAGTGATAAGAAACAGGGATGTGAGCACAGAAGTGAAAAAAGTTACTAAATGACAGTATTGCGATATCAACTCTAACGTATGAAAGTGAAGCTTGGGCCTTGTTGAAGGGATAGAAGTCAAGAGTGACAGCAGTGGAAATGAGTTATTTGAGAGGAGCATATGGAGTCACATGGAGAGACAGTCTGAGGCGGTGGCTCAATCGGTAGAGAGGTGGCCTGGAGTCCTAACGGACCCAGGTTCGAATCCCGGCTGGGGCAGGGAACAGTTTAAGGATTTGAATTTCATTAAATCAGGCTTTACTGATCTACCAGAAGACCCGCCGACATGTCGTAAAAATACCCCCGCTAATACCAATACACCAGTCCTGTATGAGACAGCCCTAGCATGTATTCAATATGGACGGTGGGTGTTAGCGCCAAAGTGGTGACATGTAGAGGTGTATGGTATGTAGGAGGACTGCTGGGCCTTGATAGCAGGCTGTGAAGTCTATGCCCAGAGTTGGACACACACACACACACACACACACACACACACAAAAAGAAAGAAAGTGAAGGAGTGTTGTGGTGTGGATGTGATAGGAAGCGTTAGGAGAAACACACTGAGGTGGTCTGGCCATGTGGAGAGGATGGAGAGTGAGAGACTGATGAGGAGAGTGTATGTGAGTGAGGTGGAGGGGGGGGGGAGAGGAGGGGGGAGGCTGAGGAAGAGATAAAGGGATGGAGTGGAGAGGTATATTAGAGAAGGGGGTCTGAGCTGGGAGCAGGCCAGTGAAATGGCAGGGGACAGGGCAACAAGGAGGCGATATGTTTGTGGTCACTCCTTACAGGATTAGGGCGTCTGGCAATAGATATATTGAGTTAATATGCATTATACAAGTAAAGCTTATATTAGCCCTACACAATAAAAAAACATTTTCAGAATACTTCAATCAAACACAAACACCATTTCTGTGTAGACTTTGAGAAGTGTGGTGTGAAAGTGAGGTGGTGTGATTACTGAATTTTCATACGTCTATGGTTAGGCATTTCATGTTTCTCCATAAAAATAATATGACATTGAAAAGTTTAACTACATCAGTGTTACATTTTTGTGCAATAAGTCTTAGTTAATGCACTTGCTGAATATTTTACACGAAGTTTTAGCATTTCACTGTTGGCGTCATAATGATCACGCAGTACAAAAAGGAATTTTTAATGTAGCGAGGTTATATATCACCGTCCATGTTGCATTCTAATGCAGATACTTCCTTTATCATCTCAATGCCCAAATTTCATAAATTATGCTTGTCTTTCATGAAATATTGTAATATTAATGTCCAGTAACTATGGAGATAATATCACTGAATTCGGAGATTACAATCTTCACCGTGGACTATGATCCCAAAGCTTGAAGCTCAAGAGCTGAGTTTGTTTGCTCAGATTAGTATCCGTGTTTATAATTCCTCCGTGTAGCCTACCACATATCGGTGAGTGAGGGGATGTGTCAGTGCCACAGTAAACGCTGTCTTGTCCACATCCCTAGAACATTTGCATGGGTGAAGGGGATGTGTCACTGCCAGTGTGAACGCTAGCCTGGCCACGTCTCTACTACATATGCGTGGGTTCAAGAGATGTGTCACTACCAGTATGAACGCTAGCCAGGCAACGTCTCTACTACATATGCGTGGGTTCAAGAGATGTGTCAGTGCCAAAACGAACACTAGCCTGACCACATTTCTACTACATCTGCATGGGTTGAGGGGATATCTCACAATCAGAGCAACAGCTAGCCTGGCCACATCTCTGCCACATATGCATGGGTGAAAGGACTTATCAGTCCTAAATCACATGTTAATCTGACCATATATCTGCCACATATGTGTCGATGAGAGAAAGTGATAGTGCCTGATTATTTCTTTATCTGGTCACATCTCTGTCACATACAAGTTCATGGGTACCGTAGTAGTGCACACACGAATTTCAGAAAGCTTAAGCTCAAAAGAGCGGAGGATATACTCATGTGCTGGTTCAGTTTGCCCCATGTCCTACTTTTGGTGGCGGTAGGCCACACATGCACACATACATGGACACCCTTGCACACCCACGCACGCACACGCACACACACACACACACACAGTTGAGGCGGCAGAGAGACAACACGCATATCACCTCACTCTGCGTTGGCCACACTTGGCCACACCTGGCCATACCTAAACAGTATCTTTATATGAGTCAAGCTCTTTACTATGTAAAACTAAATGGCATTCTAATATAGTAGAGCAACTATGAGCAAAAGTGTTGTCCAAATAACACAATACAGTACAGCCAATTAGTGCAGGAATGCGCTGATCGAGCTTAAAGCTGTTTTGTCTGCCTCAGGTGAGTACCAAGGTAATGCATACTTTTAAGTAGAATTTTTTTCCCAGTAATAACACAAGATGACCGCCATTTCTAAAAAAGTGAATATGGAAGGAGTTAAGAAAAGGGATAAAGGTAGAAAACAGGATGATGATTTCTGCCAGGAATTGGTTAAAATGGAAACATATAACAAACTAGTAGAGAGGGTGTACAAATTGAAGAAGGCACTTCAGAGTGAAATGAATGAAATTAAGGAGCAGTTGCACATGCAGAAGGAGGAAAATGAGAAATAACTAGAGGAGTTAAACAAGAAAGACACAACAATAGATGAGCTGTCAGTTGAGGTGGATTCACTTAGAAGGAATATTAGTGAAATGGAAAGTACAGTTGTCAACCATGAGAGTATTATGGAGGAGTTCAGAAATGATACAATCAGGCAAGCAAGCAGTCTGAGACCAAAGCGGTGATATTGAAGAGAAGATAACCCAGGTGAATGAAGTGATGCAAAGTTACAAAGATGATGTGGAAACTGTGTATGCTGAAATGGTGAAAGTAAAGAAAGACGTACAAACAAGAGTTGAAGTTTTAGCATTAGAAAGGAAGAGAAAAAAAAAAAAATCCAAAACAACCTAAAATTGGTTAAAGATTCAGCAGATATCAACAAATTTATAGTAATCATTGGTATTGATAACGAAGAAAAAAAAAAAAAAATTGAGACAAAAAGGAGGTGGCAAATATAATAAGCATATTGAAGGAAGTATCGGAGGAAATCTGTAATAAAGACACGGAGGAACACAAAAGGCTAGGGAAATATGAGAGAAATAAGTCAAGGCCTTTGGAAGTACCCTTCTAAAGTGTGAACACTGTGGAGGAAATACCATAAAATGCAAATAAACTCATAGAAAAAGAGAAATTTAAGAAAGTATGGATAAAAATATGAATAACTCGAGGAACTGGGAATATTAAAAGAGAAGAGGAAGGAGGCAAAAACAAAGAACGAGGGAAGATCAGAGGAAGAGAACATTTTTTTACAAAATAATTGGCTTGCAGGTAAGAAAATGATACATAACCAACAGGGAATAAAAGGAGGAAGGTAGTAGACTCAAGTTATGACAAGTATGTAAACAAGAGGATTAAGTTGATGCACTCAAATGTAGATGGAATGGTGTTTAAATTATCAGAGAAGAACAAGTGCTTGTGGGTCCTTTGGGCCCCTCGCACTGCTGTTGCTATGGGCAAAAAATTCTACGGAGGTCCTATGCCAGGCACCGAGAGTGGCGTTTTTTTGGTAAAAATGTGATTGCTCATTAAATATAGTAAAAGTTTTTCAATCGTGATGGGACCAAGTTTTTTCACATCAGCAAATTTTCTGTGACTTTTGTGATAATTTTGGTGCGATTTGAATTTGTAGTTTTGGCTGCCCTAAATACACACACACACACACACACACACACACACACACACACACACACACACACACACACACACACACACACACACACACACACACACACACACACACACCTCTATAATTTGGGAGTGGAAAAATTTGTACCAAGGGTAAGGGGGAGAGAAAACAGGAAAAAGGAGTGGTTTAATGGAAGGTGTATGATAGCAAAATAAAAAAGAGAGAGATAAGGTGTGAAACAATTGGAGAAAGAGAGGTAACAAGAGAACAAAGGAAGAATATAAAAGAACTTGAAATGAATACACAAGAATACGTAAAGAAGAAGAAAGGAATTTTGAAAAAGGTATAATAAACAAATGCAAGGATGAACCCAAACTGTTTTATAGATTTGTTAAAGGCAAACTGAAACATAAGCAAGGAATCGCCAAATTGAAAGTAGAAGGAGAGGTCTATAAAGATGCAGCAGTGCATGCTGAAATAATGAACAAATGTTTCCAATCGGTTTTCACTAATGAAAAGGAGTTTGTGGAAGGGGAGGGATTAGAAATGTACAGGTGATAAAAGATATAAAAGTGGAGGTACAGGAAGTGTATAAACTTCTGAAAACTCAAGATGTAAGGAGAGCCCCAGGACCGAATGGAATTTCTAATTGGGTACTGAAGGAATGCAGAGAACAACTGGCGGATAAAATTCACAGTTTAATTGTGTGTTCTCTGGAAGAGGGGAAAGTGCCTCAAGAATGGAAGAGGGCAAATGTGGTACCAATTTATAAGCCAGGATACAGGGAAGAACCCCTGAATTATAGACCGGTGTCTCTAACCAGCATGGTCGCAAAATTGTGTGAGAGAATTCTGAAAGATAGATGGATAAAATATCTAGAAGAGATCAATATTCTGGCTGAATATCAGTTTGGATTCAGAAGTGGAAGGTCATGTGTTTTCAACTTGTTGAGCTTTTACTCAAGAGCAATTGACGTGCTACAGGAGAGAGACGGTTGGGTGGATTGTGTGTATTTAGACTTGGAAACAGCCTTCGACAAGGTACCTCAAAGAGACTGTTGTGGAAACTAGAGTATATAGGAGGACTGAAGGGAAACCTCCTGGAATGGATGAGAGACTTCCTAAGAGACAGACAAATGAGGACAGTAATAAAGGACAGGATGTCTGGATGGAGGGAAGTAATAAGTGGAGTCCCCCAGGGGTCTGCGTTGGCGCCAGTAATGTTCTTGATTTACGTTAATGACATGGTAGAGGGAGTGAACAATTAGGCAAGTCTGTTTGCTGATGATGCAAAGATCCTGAGGAAGGTAGAGGCAGAGGAGGACTGTAAAATGCTGCTGGAGGATCTGGATAGGATCCTCCTGCAGCATTCAGTGCAAAGAAGTGTAAAATACTGGAAATGTGTAAAAGTACCAAGAGGCCATCGCTGAATTATTTGATGGGTTATGAACCTATCACAAAAGTGAAAGAAGAGAAAGACTTGGGAGTGCTGGTCCAGGATAGTTTCTCTTCTGAAAAACATATTAACAAGTCAGTTAGAGAGACATATAAACTTCTAACATAAGTGTAGCATTTCATTACATGGATGAGAAGATGATGAAAAAATTAACAGCGGCCATGATCCGCCCTAGGTCAGAATATGCAATACTGTGCTCCCCACACAAAAAGAAAGATATAAACAAGATTGAAAGAATACAATGAACAGCAACTAAGATAGGCCCAAGTCTGGCAGATCTGTCATACAGAGAGAGGCTGAAAAAGATGGATTTGCCTTCCTTAGACGAAAGGAGAGAGACGGGCGACATGATTGCAGTGTTCAAGACCATGATGGGAGTAGATAAAACTGACAGAGAAGATCTGTTTTTATGGGATAAGAGAGTAACATGAGGACACGGAATGAAACTGAAGAAGCCAAGCTGCTTGAAAAGTATCAAGAAATATAATTTTCCTTATACATGTATAGACCTGTGGAATAACCTGGACAAAGAGATCGTCCAGTCTAAACACTTAAATGAGTTTAAAGCAAAATTTGACTTATTGAGAAACAGAGACGGGTGTCAGGACTCTAAAATATCTTAATACATAATAACTAGCAACATACATAAATAGTCTAGAGGTTAGGTCAATGTCAAACCTAGGGGCCAAAAGGAAATGGCATTAGCACCTCTCCAGAATGCCTCTCACCAGCAAAATAGCCCACGAACAGTGCCTCGTGACCATACACACACACAGGCTTCTAGAACATTTCAACAACAGTGTAACACACGTGACACAACCCCTGCTACACCAGAATGTAGGATTCTGAGATCAGGAGGAGACTGGCTGTAGGACCGGTGGGTAGTGGAGAGAGTGAATAAGAAGAGGGGTCCAACTAGACTTACTTAGTATATTAAAGTCTCTGTATAATACATACGCTGCTCAACTTAGATTTTCTCTGAAGATAATAAATCAAGATCAACTCCCTGTATTCATCTTTAACTGCTCCTGCTCTTCAATTAACTCAAGACTCACCTATTACAAGAACTAAGAGTTACATATACAAAAGATGTTGGCTACAAAGTTTTAACATTAAATGGTGGCAGTAACGAACGAGTCTACGAGCCTACAAGTCTAGGAGCATACAGTAGCAACGACGAGTTATGAGTGAGGATCAACAAGCTCTACGATTAACTACACATAGCAAGTCTACAAGACAACTCTATAATCTTCATGCAACTTCAAGTAGCAGGGGAAAAAAAAAAGCAAGTAAAGGAAAAGAAAGACCAGAGCAACAAGCACGAAAAACCCCAACACTCTCTCCCGCCTACCTCCATCGGCGATGCAAAGGTCAAGACACACAGCAAAACACCAGAGCCACATTTATAATGCATCTTACTCACCTTTCCTCACCAAGGTTACTCATTGCTACCCAGTTACTCACCACAGTTACCAGTGTGGGAAGCCGACGTCACAATGTGTATCTGCTGAGACAACGCCACGCCAATCAACGTGCGACTGACACCAGGCACCTCTCACCCACTACTCATTACTCATTATTCATATAGTTCCTACTCATACTCATCTATTTCCACAGTACTGAGTTGGAAATTCGACGTTCTATGATGAGGTTTGCCTGTGACTACAGCTGTTAACCACTACATTCATCAGACCATGGAATTTCCTGAACAATATCGTCCATCAACACAGCCCTAGAATTAACGAGAGGAGATCTTCATTCAACTCTGCATTTATCTTTCGAGATCAACAGTTGCTTCGACACGCCTCTCCGAACTGTATCAGGTGGGTGTAATTATACTTACTCATTTCTTCTCAGTGCTAAAATTAGGTATATTCAACTCCTTTACTTATTTTTATATATACACTTATACACTCACTATCTATCATTTATTGCAACTCATTTACTCATTTATTTAGTAAAAACATAAACAAAAGATGTATTTCATAACACCATACCTTAGCAACATGAATTCTTTTTAGCTAAGTGATATGACAGCGATATTTTCGCCCTCACCCGTGATAATACCAGATGATACACAGTTAGTGCCCACAGCGGATACACAACTAGGAGAGCACCAAGGCAACGCACCCATTGTACAAAATTCACCAAAAACTAAAGATCAAGAAACAAATACGTCAGTTCTAGATGATAAGTGGCAAACCCCCTCTGAGGTAGCGAGTGAGGACTTTGTCTCTGACTTGCATACCTATGTAAATATACTTAACAGGGTTCATCGCTCAGGCAAAATCTATTTCACTGTTCCCTCACACAACGATAAACAAGTCCAAGTAAAATTAACAGAGCAACCGGTGAAAATGAACACCACAGGTAAAGCTCGGATATTTGTTTATCACGAGGATAAAACTGCCCCGAAATTCTGTGGCACAGAAAAAGATCGTATTGACGTCATTTTATTGGACAATCATGTTCTGGTGTCAACGTCTTTTTCCATAAGAAGTTGTAGTATCACACATTTTACATAATAATTTTTAAAGCTGTTTAGTCATAATTAACAGTGTGTCATGAAGTGTGAATGATGAACAACCAAATATCATTTTGCTGTTAGCTGTGGTATAGAAAGAAGGTAGATGGCAGACCACAAGAGCAACCCTGTTTCAATTATAAAATGAAGGTTAGGAGAAGTGAAAAGATATCTGAATTGTGCGTAAGTGTAAAGTCCTGGGGAACCATTTATTATGTTGGTATATGTGAATGTACTTAATACCATTCTATAGAGGTGTATAATGTGCTAGTAGAGTTGTCATTTATCTCTACTTTTTGCATAAGCCCAGAGTATATGTAAATGCTTGGCACCTCACTTAGCTGACCTCAGCACCGCGCCCAAGTCGGCACGGTGAGTGTACAGCACCAGAAGAAGTCATATAGGTATCAAGGGAGGTGGTATCGCTCTTACATATCTCTCAGGTCGCAGTTATAGTATTCTGTGCCCAATAAAGAGAGATTTAATCTGCTCATTTCTGTCACCTTATGCTACCACTTAATACAACAGACCAGCTTCCACCTTCTAGTGGCAGAGGACCTTTGGTGGAAAGTGTCGGGCAGTGACGGCGAGTGGCTGACGTGTACTACAGACAGTGTCATCAATCTCCAACACGGTGGACTAGTTATACTATAACAGCAGAACGCTAATATGTAGTCAGCTGCGCTATTCCATATAACGGCTACATAAATTGGTGGATCCGGTGGAATTAGCAGCTAAACTGACAAATTAATTTGGTGCTAGCGGTGGCACGATATTTGGTGCTAGCGGTGGCATGATACATTAAATTGGTGCTCAGTGCTGGGATACGGTACAAGTGCTAAAGGGATATGCTGTGAACCAGTAACCCTTGCAATTGCTTGTTCCTGAAGGTGAAACAGAAAGTCTTACTCTACTGTTGTAAGAGGACTAATTACCAGTGAGTTAAGTAGAGCAGATAAACTGCAGTGGTGAATATTAATTCCTCCCATTATTCTGCCAGAGAGATTCCTATCTTAAGCATAAACTGGCAGTTATCTCGCCCTGTGGTGTGCGAGATATCTCCATCTTCAAACGCAAACTGGCAAGAATCTCGCTCTCGTGTGTGAGAGGCGAGATAAGGAGAGTTCAAGCCAATGCAGTGAGAAGTGGGTCAACTAGCAACTTCTAGCAACTCCAGAGGCGCGGACGGCCAAGGCGAGCTGAGGGAAAGCGAGCGTGGGCTGTGGTGGTGCCACGATCGTGTGTGGTGCATCGTGTGATGTGCCTGGCGTTCTGCAAGGCGAACCAGTCGCTTGCTAACTCCCACAGCGAGCGGGCTGCCGTGTATGGTTGGAGGAGTCTGGTGGAGTGTGGAACGCGGAATGTGGAACATCATCATGGACTTTCATATCTAGGTAGTGTCCATGCATTAGTAATCCACACACACACACACTTTGATCAACACACGTTAGTTAGTTAATGTGTGGAAATAAAGGTTTCTCAGAATTCCCTTGAAATAAATATACTTTCTGTGTATTTTATATGTGTTCCGTTCTCTGTCACTTACCGTAACTATCCTTTTTTTATGTCAGTTTATCTTCCTGTAACTGGGAGGGGAATATTACTGACAAGGTTGGATGGATACAGTGAAAAAGTGGAGATGCAGAATTAGGGGAAATAGAGATCAGCCAACCCCACTAGACTCAGAAGTTTATGAGTGGGTTGGTACATCAAATAAAAGTGCTCAGACATATTAAATGAGTGAAGGACATATTGAGGATCAAGGTGATGAGGATATTTCTGAAAGACTGGATGAGGATTTGAACGCTTTGCATTTGCGTTCTGGTCATACTTATTCAACAGTCCCAAAGCAATCAGTTAGATCCAAAATGGCCACTAGTATTGCTAATGAGGGTATTCCTAGTGAGGAGACCGTGGAAGTTGAGACTACAACAGTACCTTTGGTCACTCAGGATATGCAAAATCCAGTCATTACTGATAGTACTACAACCACTCACATACCTGTTTATACTTCAGATGTTTTCAGTACACCACAAGGTTTTGGACAGAATTTATTTTCTGTTCCTTATTCAAATGCATGGGGTATAAACACAGATGGTATTGGCATGCGAACCCAGAATCCTAATCAATGGGGCATGAATACTAATATTGGCATGCAAACCCAGGGCCCTTATCCAAATACCTGGGGCAAGACTAACAATATGGGCGTGCAAAGTCAGACTAACCCTCCTCCTTTGTGGCAGATACCTGTACCTAATATGGCACCCACTAACCTGGCTACTGATATAGCACAGCAGCATCCTAACTGTACTGAAAATCAGGCTTTGGCAAAGGCAGGCATATGCTATGCAGAAGCTAGCAAAGCCTTGCAAACTTCGGGCTAGAGAGATACAGCTACTAGTTCTCCACAGCAAAGGACCAAGGCTGTTAAGTCAAAGGTGAAAAGATGGTGCGCCATACATGGGCATTGTCCTCATGAAACGGACTATTGCCCCTTTGTCATTGAAAAGAGGAAGAAGCTAGGGAACCAAGCTAGTTCGGGGGAAGCTCAGGGCCGCACGCAAAAGTAATTAAAATAGTACAATCCACCGATGCGTGTGTGGCAGCTATTACTAAGGTGGACTTATTATCTATTCCTTGGATCATAGGGAAAGGTCAAGTGTCCCTGATCATAGATACAGGGGCATGTACAAACATTAATTCTAGTAAAGCGTTGGAAAGACTTAAAAGTGAAATGCCTCTAACAAACTGGACATTATCAGCACCTGATGTAATGTTGACAGGTGTGACAGGGAGTAGAATGAAGATTGTAAGCCAGGTGCCATTGACACTGAGGGCAGATAAACGATCTCCTGTGTTACGTGCTACATTTTATGTGGTTGAGGATTTTCCTCTGCCAGCTGATGGGCAGGCTTTGAAACCATGGAGGAGTATGACATAGTAATACACCCTCAAAGACATTCCATTTCCTTTAATGGAAAGAGTTTGTAGGCCTTAATCCCTCAGCGACATGAACTGGAACTGGCATCCAATCAGGAGCCGTTCAACCAGTTGTGACCCCGACAAGTGAAGCGTCAAGGGAGTCCCCGGATGCACACGAAGCAGAGGGTATGGACTGGAAGAAAGTCAGGGCTATAGTGAGTGGTAATCACCACTTACCCAGTCGAACTGTCAGTAAAATTCCTGTCCAAGTACCTGACATGTCGGTGGGAACTGATGTAGCATGCTTAACTGAGACTCTAAAACATAAGGCATTGTCGCTGGAATCGACTCTGACTAGCGTTGGCCAAGACCAGAAGATGCCCCTCTTCATCACAAATATGAGTGGTGGCGCAGTTAAGCTCAGAGATGGTTGTTATATAGGCGACTTGATGTGCTATGGTGCCCCCATAAAGGAAGTCGACGACGTGCCAGTGATCTCTCCTGTAGTTACATCTCAAGCAACGACTCAGTCGGAACCCATACGTCTGGCTAGGGAAAAACAGCTGGAGCAATATATGAAGGTCAAGGATAATGTAGACCATAAAACACGACTCCTGGCACTCCTTAGAGAATTTTCCGACGTAGTAGCACTTCCAGGAGAAGCGCTGGGTAGGAGGGATAGGGTGAAGTATCATATTGGTTTGTGCCCTGGTACAAATCCAGTTTATGTGCCTGCATACCATCTACCGCAAAGGCAAAGGGAAGCAGTGGATGAGGAAGTTGAAAGGATGCTTCATGATGTAAGTTATCCAGCCTTCCTCCTCGCCATGGAATGCACCACTCTTTCTAGTGCCTAAGAAGAACGGTGGTGTGAGATCTGTTGTGGATTTTCGGCAAGTGAACAAGGTAACAGTACCGGATCGTTATCTGCTTCCGCATCTGCGATACTTACTTCAATCATTAGGTAAAGGAAATACTGTGTTTACTTGTCTGGATCTAGCGTCAGGGTATTGGCAGGTGGAGCTGACCGAAGAGTCACGTCCCAATACTGCTTTTAGCACTCACCATGGGCACTTTGAATTTCTCCGGATGCCTTTTGGACTGAGTAATGCTCCTTTAACATTTCAGCGGATGATAAACCAATTGTTTGGCGAGATGTTAGGGCAAGACGTCTTAGCGTATCTAGATGACCTAATCATCATGAGTAACAATGTTAACAGTCATTTTAACCAGTTAAAACGAGTGATGGAAACCTTGAGATCCGTAGGTCTGAAAATCAAGCTGTCAAAGTGTGAATTTTTGAGGTCCAGTATTAGATTTTTAGGACACCTCGTTGATGGTAATGGCATCAAGACTGTGCTGGACAAGGTAAGGCCAATGTTAAATTTTTCTACACCACAGAACAAGGATCAGATAAGATCGTTCCTAGGCCTCACTGGCTTTTATAGGAGTTTTGTCCACAGATATGCCATCATAGAATCACCTTTAACAACACTACTTAAGAAGGATGCTGCATGGAAATGGGGACCCTCAGAAGAGAAAAGCTTCAACGAGCTCAAACAAGCCATGTCAGAAGCACCCGTATTAGCGTTTCGTGATTATACTCAACCTTTCTATCTGTGCACGGACGCCTCAGGTCTGAGTCTGGGAGCGGTGTTACAGCAGAAGGATGAGCAAGGCAAGACACATACCATAGTGTATGCTAGTAGGGCACTAAGACCCCCAGAGAAGAACTATTCGACGACACATTTGGAGACATTAGCAGTCATGTGGGCGTTAGGACATTTCTGGGATATTATCTTTGGCTACTGGATAATTGTTTTAACTGACCATGCACCCATATGCGACTTATTTAAAGAAGAGAACTTGCACGGTAAGGTTGCGCGTTGGTTTGGCAAGGTAATGGAGTCTGATCCAGAGGTCAGATATTTACCGGGCCATCAAAATGTCGTAGCCGACACGCTGAGTAGAAACATTGCTGCTACCATAGCCAAGGATGTTGCTCTTGCTGAGTATTCCTCAGACACGGTAAAAGCGGAACAACGTAATGATATAATGTGGTCTCAAGTCATCTATGCCTTGGAGTCTGGCGACGAGACTTGTCTACCTGAACTCCCAGTACCGATGACTCACTTCCATCTTCAACAGGGTCTTTTGAATAAGCAACCCCCAGGGAAGGACACTGCATATCAATTGGTTGTTCCTGCTACCTTAAAGCAAGCCATGCTACAGTTAGTTCATGACATACCTCAAGCGGGTCATCCCGGTTGCGATAGATGCATACGTGAGGCGAGAAAGAAATACTATAGGCCGACCATGAGGAAGGACATAGAAGCCCAAGTCAGTCAATGTGTCAAATGTGCGGAAATACGAGGAACGACGGGACTTCCGACTCCCATCTTAGAGTATCCTTTACCGGAAAACCCCTGGGATACAGTCTCCATTGATCTCTTAGCGTTGCCAAGAAGTTGTCAAGGTTCGCGTTATGAACTGGTGGCAGTGGACCATTTCTCACGATTCACTGTTTTAGCACTTTTACAGACGAAAACTGCAGAGGAGGTGGTGCACACTTTTGTGACTTCAGTGATTTGTCCATACTCTATACCTAAGGTATTGCTCAGCGATAATGGCAGTGAATTTCGTAACCAGGTGTTACAAGAAATCTGTCGTATGTATGGAGTAAAGCAAGTTTTTGTAACGCCTTACAGTCCTAAGAGCAATGGCCTGGTGGAGTGGACAAACAGGAAGATACTGGAAGTCTTGAGACCAGTAATAACCTCAAATCAGGAGGATAACTGGGAAGACTGGTTATCACATGTAGCGGCGACCATCAACTCCTCAGAAAATTCATCAACTGGGAAGTCTCCTCATTATATCCTTTATGGAGAAGAGAAAGTGTTACCCTACGATTTGTTGGCTGGACCTCCAACTCCAGTATACAACGAAGAAGACTCCACAAAGGTACAGTTGTTGAAATTCCAACGTATACACAGTGAAGTACGGAAAAGATTAAAAGCCTCAAGAGCGGAGATGATGGCGAAACAACACAAAGGTAGTCAAGAAAAGACGTTACAGGCAGGCCAGAAGGTCATGATCCACAACCCTGAGAGAATTTCCAAGCTCAGACCTAAGTTCCGCGGACCATATACCGTTGTGGAACGAGTACGTGGAAATACTTATAGAATAAAGGATGAAGCTAATGGAACTCAGGAGGTAGTACATGCTGATAGGATCAAACTAGTAAGTCAAGAGCTAGGCCTATCATCTGATGTGTTGTCCCCTCTGTCTTCATCGCAGTCTATGTCGTCATCCGTACCTGTCCCTAACCAAGAGTATCGCAGCAATCTACGATCCCACAACAAGAGTGATTAAGGGAGTATCTACTCTTGCAGAAAACAATGTGGCTGTGGCTCATACTCCTCATGCATTGCTTGGGGTGGACCTATGGAACGACGTCGGACATGGACACGACTGCGTTAATGCCAGGAGCACTGAAGAACCCACTTGGAGAAGTCGTGGTAGTGGAAGATACAGTATGCGTCTACTATCCAATGGAAGGCTATCTCCAAACGCCAGATACTGTCAAGGTCTCCAAAGGCTTGTCGAATCTCAGACAGCAACTGTTGGAAGTGGGAATGATGTTTAATCGAAACCCACAATTGACGAACTCTGACAATGAAGCTTTGGAATGAACCTTGCATGGAATTGTTGAGCTTCAGACTAGGCATATAGACAGGCTTACCGACAGGCTCACTAACTTGCATGTTGCTTTACCTAACGTACACTCTGATCTTTCCAAGCATGTCCATGCACGTACTAAGAGAGGACTTGTGGATTTTCTAGGAATCCTGTCTCAACAACTCTTTGGTACAGCATTAGATAAGGACGTAGTGCAATTGGGTAGACAGATGCATGACTTGACACTGGCCGCTAAAACCAATAATAGATTAATCATGCATGTGTATAACCAGTTAGATGAGTTCACTAACAAAGCTAACGAGATAATTAGGACTACCAACCATCTAATAGAGCTTGTGAACAACATCCGAATTAACCTACCAACCCTAGCTAACTTCGTGTTATTCGCTGAGTACTTATATGCTCTCGATGAGTCAACCACTGCTTTGGAGAAGCATGCAGCCGATATGGTGGACGGCTTAATCGATGCAAGTTTGAACAGGGTTAATGCTTTATTGCTTCCTACTAATATACTAACAAATGCACTTGATATAGCTATGTGGAAGCATGGACTTATGCCACTTTTTGATCTGAGTCAACTGGAATATTATTACCCATTGTTAGAGGCCCAGTTGACCCATGAAGGCATCCTGATATTGGTACCTATGAGGAATGCTGAAACATACCAGGCATGGAAGTTCATTTCCTTCCCTTTTGCTACTGCTAATAATACACGTTGTTATTGAAGAGGGTCCAGAGGTGCTAGTTGTCTCAGATGACAAGAAATATGTAGCAGAAACGACTGTGGATGAATTTGAGAAGTGTAAGGCCTCATTTCTTGATCTCCATGTATGTCCTGCTGTCCATTTTGTCTTCGTGCCATTAAAGGTAGAGGAGTGTAAGCGGGCCTTGTTGGACACAAATATTTCCTCTGCTCTGCAACGTTGCACCTTCCAACCCATTCAATTGAAGTCAGTTTTCCATGCTCATATTCATGCGAAACAGTACTTTTACTTTCCTGAGACAGAGGATGTAACTGTGACTTGTGCCTCACAGAATCAATTCCTTACAGTAAAGGAGTACTATGTTGCACCTGATTTTTGTGAGTTACACAGAAAAGAGATAGCAGTTTTGCCTAGCAAGCATCATTTAGCTTTGTCAGTGAACTTCTCATCCAAGTTACGACACTTCTTACCTTCATTCAATGTTACTTCCTTGAATGTGAATAGGCTGTCTCATGTATTAAAGGAGCTTACCTTCCTCTCCCACCTGAACAGGACCGATTTAGAGCCTTATGTACTGTCCTATCTTCCTTCATACCTTTCTCCTTCCTATTTTGGTCCTGGTGTTGGTCTTCTTGTTGTGGTCTTGTCCTGTGTTTGTGGTTTAGGCTACTATTTAAGGTGCCAATTAAGGAACCCACTGAGACCATGTGTCCGTATTCGCGGATTGCAAGTGGATGTTCCTGAATAGTTAGCTACCCTACACTCTGGTTAGGCTACATGGTAGTTAGGACAACAATGTCGACAAGGACGTCAATGGTGTGGCCAAGCGATGTTCTGGTGTCATCTTTTTCCATAAGAAGTTGTAGTATCACACATTTTACATAATAATTTTTAAAGCTGTTTAGTCATAATTGACAGTGTGTAATGAAGTGTGAATGATGAACAACCAAATATCATTTCGCTGTTAGCTGTGGTATAGAAAGAAGGTGGATGGCAGACCACAAGAGCCACCCTGTTTCAATTATAAAATGAAGGTTAGGAGAAGTGAAAAGATATCTGAATTGTGCATAAGTGTAAAGTCCTGGGGAACCATTTATTATGTTGGTATATGTGAATGTACTTCATACTATTCTACAGAGGTATATAATGTACTAGTAGAGTTGTCATTTATCTCTACTTTTTGCATAAGCCTAGAGTATATGTAAATGCTTGGCACCTCACTTAGCTGACCTCAGCACCGAGCCCAAGTCGGCACGGTGAGCACACAGCGTCAGAGGAAGTCATATGGTTATCAAGGGAGGTGGTATCGCTCTTACGTATCTTTTGGGTCGCAGTTATATTATTCTGTGCCCAATAAAGAGAGATTTAATCTGCTCATTTCTGTCACCTTACGTTAACACTTAATATAACAGACCAGCTTCCACCTTCTAGTGGCAGAGGACCTTTGGTGGAAAGTGTCGGGCAGTGACGGCGAGTGGCTGACGTGTACTACAGACAGTGTCGTCGATCTCCAACACGGTGGTCTAGTTATATTATTACAGCAGAACACTAATATGTAGTCAGCTGCGCTATTCCATATAACGGCTACATAAATTGGTGGATCCGGTGGAATTAGCAGCTAAACTGACAAATAAATTTGGTTCTAGCGGTGGCACAATACAATCAGTGCGAACAGATCTTCATCAAGAGACATATTCAAGATGAACAAGAGAAAAATTGCTATTTTTTTCCTCTTGCATTAGCCAGGAAAGATGTCCGGCAGGCGACTTACTAAGGTAAGATAAGCTCCTCAGAGCTAAGACATATGATGAATTTAAAACTGAATTTTTGAAGAATTTTCTGGAGGTACAAGCTTCTTGCCAGGTATAATCCCAGAATTACATAAGATTGTAGATCTTGTAAGGGAGCACACTACAAATCATGTGCTCAGTGAAATAACTGCAGATGTCTCCACGATCAAAAGGACATTATTAGCTACCTTAGAAAACTCAAACTGGATAACAGGAGATGGAAAGATGTCCACAGTCCTCATCGTGGACATCATTGGTTATGTAGCTGCATTGTGTAAATTACCTGATAGGACCCCTAAGATCACCAAGACGATCACGTACACCCCAGGCATGTGCTTACTAGCCTTAATGAATGAGGTAGAGATGCAGTGTAGCAAAGCAGGGATGGTTGAAACACAATCACATTCTAGTTGAATGAGAGTGTCTGAGACAGTATCAGCTGTGAAAACAGCTACAACTACCCCAAACAGAGAACAAAATCGATCGCGAACCAAAAGCAGGCAGAGCAAACAACTAAACGTGTCAAGGGTACGATCACAAACACCAGGCTACAAGCAGTTTCACAAGTTTCCGCGCAGCCCGAGCAGATCTCGCGCCACAGACACCACTAAATATGGGATATCACCTCGTAGATCACAGTCAGGAGATAGGTCCATTCTATGTCATTATTGTGCAAAACCAGGACACACTAGGAATGAATGCTTTATCAAAACAAAAGTGGATAGACAAAAGACACAAGGATTTGGTCCATACTATAGACATCGTAGGTGCAAAGGGCACTAGACCAGTAACTGCAAAACACTAAAAAAATTAGTGCCTTTGTTCAAATCGGGGGAAGACCAAGTCATGGCAAAAAACGAACAAACGTAAAGAAAAGCAAGTCCAAAATTCACATGGGGGGCATATTGGGAAATGAATGGAATAGACTTTGACAATGAATTCATAGAGGAAATATCATCAGAGCCCTCACCGATTAGTAAAAGAGAACCAAAAGGAATTGGTAATATTAAAAGCTTAACCCCTTAAACGCGGCTGTGTACAGTCGTTCCCCCCCGAGTGGCGGGGTTGTATCGCGGTCTGAGTACCTGTAGGAAAATATTCGCCAAAAATCAGAGATTAACCCTAGAACATTATACTTGGTATGGCAGATAGTACTTACATTCAGCTTTCTCCAGAGACAGGTGATGAGCCTTCGTGGACTACCCAAGGACTTGTGGAGACTTGCAAAGTTGGGTAACCAAATCTTCACTTTCACACCTCCAGCAACCCGGTTTCCCCTCTACCACAGCCTCATTCTGTCACAGTAAACTTTATACTACAACGTAAAGGTAGTTAGGAATCCGTATTTGTACAATAAGCACTGAAAATAAGGCTAAAATCAACGAAGCGTACGGCCGACATGCACTGTGGCGGCGGTCTTCCCGTCACTCAACAAATGTTTCCATTTTCACAGCTAAAAACATGTATACTACATTATTTTCAATCATATTACTTCCCAAAAGATCACCACGGCGCGCTTTTTATTCTGCCTTACGCCCGCCACTTTATTCTCGTTCCTGTCGGCCGCTTGCACTGACTGGGAAGAGCTAGAACTCGCCATAATGTCACTTTGAAAGCCTGCAGTAAACTGACGCTAAACAGGGGCAAACCGTGAGAAAAAAAGCTAGTGTTACAACTGGGGAAACAAGCGTTTCCTAGTAGCATAAACTGCTTGTGAGAGGAGAACGCAGATTTACAGTTCTGAGCGCTCAGAGTGCTGCCATGTATCACAGTCAGGCTGGCCGGGCCGTGGTGGGGGGGGGACGGGGGGAAAACGCGATACTTGGCAACAACTGAGGTCAGTAGTACAAAGGTAAAGTATGCTAGTTGTAGCTAGAGGGTGGTGGTACTGATAGACAATACCAGCTGGAGCCTGCTTGCCCGCGGTTATTCAAAATTTACTAGAATCGCAAATGCGACGCTCCGCCGTTATGTCCTTTTTGCCAAGCGTCGCAAACGAGACGATCCGCGTTTAAGGGGTTAAACAAACATACACAAACAGATGAGTGTATAGATTCACTCACACCACCATCCCCAGCCTCCAGGATTAGAGACCTAGGTAACAGCACTGATTTATCAGTTTGTCCCGCCCATCTCACCAATGATTTAGTTATACCACCTAATTCCTATATGAAAGTTACCGTTAAGAGCAAATTACGGAACAGTACTGTTCTTGTCTTAGAAAAATTATGTAAAGTAAAAGGATTGTCAATAGAAAACGCATTATGTCAGATGAACGACGAAGGGCAAACTCAGATATTCATAATTAATCACATGAATGGTGAAGTACAGTTGAAGATGGGGGACTTGCATAGTTAATATTGAAAAATGTTCCACCCCTGTGAAGGAAATAGTTGTAGCTGGAGTGACAAGTGAGATAAAATCTACGAATAGAGAAACCATAAAAGAGAATTTAATTCACTCAGATGAATTTGATGAGGAAAATGATTTGTTAACCCTGTTGGACACACACAGGGACACTGTAGCATTACCCGGAGAACAATTAGGGTGTACTAACCTGATTAATCACAAGATTAATGTGCACCCACATACACCACCAATTTTCATACGGGCCTACTGGATCCCACAATCTCAACGTACACTCGCAAACCAGTATGTCGATGAAATGTTAAAACTTAGAATTACTGAACCATCAGTCTCCCTGTGGAATGCCCCATTATTCTTCGTGCCCAAACGAAATGGAGAAATGCGTGCGGTAGTAGATTACCGTAAACTAAACAATCACACAATCCCAGACCGATTTCCCATGCCACTAGTAACTGACATCCTACAGAATATTGGACTAGAAAATAATGTATTTTCTACGATCAATCTGCTAAGTGGATATTATCAAATTCCGGTAAAACAGGAGTCACGTAAATACACTGCCTTTTCCGCAAATAGAGGACACTATCAGAATAGAAGGATGCCCATGGGACTGAGGACAGCCCCGGGCACATTCCAGCGTCTTATGAATTACGTATTGTCTGGAATTTTAGGACAAGGAATATTTGTTTATCTTGACGATATTATAATCGCAACGAAAGATATCACAGAACATCTCAAGAAATTAGACCTACTCTTACAAAAGCTTCGTGATGCTGGTTTAAAAATTAAGCTTTCTAAATGCAAATTTTGCTTTAAGGAAATAAATTTCTTAGGCCACAAATGAAGTTCTAATGGTATTCACACCACTGATGACAAAATACAGGCAGTGAGAGATTTTCCTGAACCCACTACGACTGACGTAGTTAGACAACTTTTAGGTCTAGCTGGGTACTATAGGTCATTCGTACCACAATTCTCTCGTATAGCCTTTCTTCTATTCCAACTACTCAAAAAAGATGCTATATTCCAATGGGAAGAAGAACAAAAACAAGTTTACAAAACTAAAAAAAAACTAAAAATTAAACTAACAAATGCACCTTGTTTGGCATATCCGGATTTCACAAAATCAATTATTATATGTACAGATGCATCAGTTAAAGGATTAGGGGCTGTACTGATGCAGGAAGATAAAAGAGGAAAGTATCAACCAATAGCACTTGCCAGCAGACAAACAAAAGTTGCAGAGAAAAATTATTGCACTACAGACTTAGAGGCACTTGCAGTGGTTTTTGCATTACAAAAGTTTCGAGATTTGGTATATGGTTACGAAATACACTTATTCACCGACCATAAACCACTAGTGGGTATGTTTAAAGAAAAACTCCTCTCTGGGAGGAGAGCAAGATGGAAATGTACAGTCAAAAACTACAATGTACATATTCATTATATACAAGGCAAAATGAATATAGTAACCAAAGCATTATCTAGGAACCTGAACACAATTCAGGTCGCGGCTTTAGATTTCAAAGGAGACATCCCAAACCACTATGATATCGCAAAAGCACAAACACTTGCCCCAATATGGTCTAAAGTTATATACAAGTTAGAAAGTGGAGATGACATGCAATTACCCAAACTGCATGTACCACTCGAACAATTCACAATAGTCAATAATACTTTATACAAGATCAACCCAGAACAACCAAAATGCCACAGAAATACTAACCAATTGGTAGTACCTAATGACATGATACCCCAAGTATTACGAACGATACACGATAACCCACATGCAGGAGATCCTGGAAAGGATAGGACATTCAAACAAGCCCAGTTGTTATATTACTGGCCTTCATTATGAAAAGATATAAACAAGCATACTGACAGATGTGAATCATGTGCAAAACACAAAGGATACCCAATTTCACCTGCACCGATGGGTAATTACCCTGTACCACATCAACCATGGGACATTGTCGATTTACTCAAGCTGCCATTATCATACAATAACCAATACCTATTCTTAGCAAAGGATAATTTTTCCCGCTTTGTAATTTTAACTTCAATTAACCCCTAAACCGCGGGGTTGTTTTGCTTTGACTTCTGTGTCTCGCGGGCATATTTGCGTTCCGACAGACTATCTAAAAATATTTGCCAAAAATCAGTTATTAGCCTTAGAATATGAAAATTAAATAAGCATATGGCACATACCTTCAGCTTTCTCCTGGGATGTTTGATGAGCCTTCGCTGAGTACCGTAGGACTTGTGGAGACCTCTGAAGTTGGGTAACAAAGTCTCCACTTTACACTTCCCGAACCCGTAATATGATTACCACAGCCTGATATCATCACTAGAAACACTATTCTATGATTCTCAAATAGTTTGAAATCCATACTCAAAAAAAAAAAAAAAAAAAAAAAACACTGTGAAAGCAATGAAAATTACGAGGGCGTATGACCTTCCCACTTGCACTCGTTTGCCGCTGGTGTTCTGTCATTTATTATTCATGAAAACACTCACACTTTATATTTCTATTACTATATAACACTTATATATATCTACAGTCTTTATCCATAAGTTTCCTTCAGTAATAGTAGTTTATTGTCACTGTAGCCATTCAATTTCTCTTTCAGTAAAATACACAGCATTCACTTTCTCGTCCTGTATACTAGCGTTGACAGTGAATCTGTCACTTTCATTTCCACTTTCATAACTCATAGTATTCATACATGCTAGAGTGAAACTTTCACTTTCATTACTCCTAGTATATATACTCGTATTCTTATGTTACTACTCATTTACATTTCTATTTACATTCTCTATTTTATTTACATTATTTACATTTCTATTTTATTTACACTGTGTTATGCACTGTCACTTGCAGTAACTTATAAAACTATTTTCCACTGTTCACTTATATTTACATTCATTGCTTTCACTTGGTGTTTACACATTATTTACATTTCCACTTGCACTGTTTTACTCACCAGAAAGATTGGAGTCACTGTCTATCATTTTCATTGACAAATTAGCCAGTTGACATTCCACAGTAGTCACTTAGCCCTTTACCCCTTTCCACACAAGGTTTAGTAGGGGGTAGAGGTCACAGGGCCCTTTGCATGAGGCTAAAAAGTGGCGGAATTGGACAGGCGCAAATCCGACGTGGTTTCACCTTGAAAGATGACAGTAAACTGAATACAGTGTGGTGGCCTAGCCGCCTAGGGGGAGTGCAATGCTGCCAATGTCTGTGTGGTGACAGCTGCTAATATATACGCTATGAAATGATTGACAGGAAATCTAGACAATGCATAATAAATTAGGTAGTTCCAGGTGAATGTAAATATCACTTAGGCTTCTCCCTTCCTTTCTTATATAAATTTTTATTACGAGAATAGATTATACGACATATTTCAAGGGGAAATAAACAGCGAAAATTAGCAAACGAGTGCACGTGAGGTGTTGTCAGGTGATAATTAGCCAATTCCAGGTGTATGGCACTATCACTTACCTTATTTCTTTTTTGTATATATTATTTGGTATAAGAATAGGGCATAGGGCTTATTTCAATGGATGAAATCAGTGGAAAATTCCAGGGAAGATTTACTTAGTGTAGCACAGCTGGGCAGGCGAGAGGAGAGGGTAATGGAGGGAAGGTAGGGAGGGGAGTCAAGAACGGGAAGAAATGGCTAAATTATCAACAATGGATGGGAGTACAGATGAGATCAGGAGTGCTGACTAGTGTTGGACATTGGCAGTACTGACAGATGATACAAGCCACCACTTGAAAGCCCGGGCGAATTCAAAATAACACAGAAACACAAAAGTGATGCCCCACGGTATGATCCCTTGCTCCCAAGCACCACAAAAGTGACACCCCACGGTTAAGGGGCGTCACTTTTGTCACAATTAATTTCCCTTCAGATGTGTTAATCTCCAATGCAATCAGTTCTATTTGTAAGGGTATATCTAGTTTTATTTCTCTGACTTGTAGATTTTCCTTTGTTAAGATTATAATTCCTCCTCCCTTTCTTAAATTTCTGTCTCTTCTCCATATATTGTATTCCTGCAAGTTTAGGATACCATTTGATATAGTTAGGGTTAATTCTGATTCAGCTAGGCAAATAATATGTGGTTCCATTCTTTGGTGTAGTCTTCTAATATACTATAGCACTAACCGTCTGTGTGTGTGTGTGTGTGTGTGTGTGTGTGTTTGTTTACCTATTTGTGGTATAGAGCCCTCAAGAACAATTTCTTGAGAGTTACTGATGTAACATGCGGCTGGACAAGAGGACCACCAAAACATAAAGTAACTTGGTGGTGGGATGAGGGTGTAGAAGCTGCAATTAAGGAGAAAAGAAGGGTGGGATGAGGGTGTAGAAGCTGCAATTAAGGAGAAAAGAAGGCTTTTCCGGGAATGGAAGAAGGGTGGTAGCAAAGAGGAATATTTGGCTGCCAAGCATAGGGCTAGGAGAGAGGTATACAGGGCAAAGTCTGAGTCACAGAGACAATTACTTGATAACCTAAATCATGGGGAAAGGAAAAATATATTTAGGGTGGCAGGTCAGGTGAAGAGGGATAATCGGGATATCATAGGTGAGCAGTGTGTGAAGAATGATGAAGGAAGGGTAGTGGTGAACAGTGAGGATATTAAAGATGCATGGAGAGAGCATTATAACCGGTTGTTGAATGAGGAGTTTGACTGGGACAGGGAAGGTTTGGAGCCAGCAGATCCAGTGTCTGGCCCTTGGCCTTTGATTGATACTGCTACTGTGAGTGAGGCAATAGGCAGGATGAGGGTGGGGAAGGCAGCAGGTGTGTCTGGGTTGACTGCCAAAATGTTGAAGGCCTCAGGCGATATCGGGGTGAGTTTAGTCACTGACCTGATAAATACGATTATTTATGAGTGTGTTGTCCCAGATGATTGGCTGAGGAGTGTAATTGTAAATGTGTATAAAGGGAAGAGTGATGCCCTGGAAAGAGGAAATTATAGAGGTATAAAGCTTTTAGATCAGATAATGAAGGTAATGGAGAGAGTTTTAGAAGGTATGATTAGAGAAAGAGTGAATATTGATGAGATGCAGTTTGGGTTTATGCCAGGTGGGGGGACCACTGATGCCATATTCATTGTTCGACAGCTTCAGGAAAAATATATTGGTAGGAGAAGGGATCTTTATTTTGTTTTTGTTGATTTGGAAAAGGCCTTTGACAGAGTCCCTAGAGAGGTGGTGAAGTGGGCAATGAGAAAGCTTGGCTTGGAGGAGTGGCTGGTTAGGGTGGTTATGGCCATGTATGTGGGTGCTCACACCCAGGTGAGAGTGAATGGAGATTTGAGTGATGAGTTTTCCGTGAATGTTGGTGTGCATCAGGGGTCAGTCTTGAGTCCCATGTTGTTTATCATGGTACTTGAAGCCCTTTCACGTGACTTTAGAAACGGACTCCCGTGGGAGTTGTTGTATGTTGATGATTTGGTATTGATTGCAGAGAATGAAAGGGAGGCGGAGGAAAGGTTTAGGAAGTGGAGAGATGGTATGGGGCAAAAGGGTTTAAGGGTAAATGCAGATAAAACAAAAGTGATGATATCTAGGGTTGGTGGCGGTACTGTCAAAGACGAGGGAGAGTGGCCATGTGCAGTTTGCCACAAAGGCGTGGGAAGTAATTCCATCTTGTGAGGTGTGTGTGATAAATGGGTTCATAAGAGATGTAGTGGTATCAGAGGTAGACTGCGAGATAATGCTGATTTTATGTGTACGACGTGCCGGGGTGAGCAGGTGGAGATCGTCAGACATGAAACGATTGAACTTGCTGGTGAATCTCTTGAGTGTGTGGAAGAGTTTTGTTATTTGGGAGACATGTTGTGTGCTGGAGGTGGGGCTGGAGCTAGCTCTGTGGCTAGGGTGAGAAGTGGTTGGAAGAAGTTCAGGGAGCTCTTGCCTCTCCTGACATTGAGAGGGCTCTCCCTACGTGCTAAGGGGCCTTTGTATGCAGCATGTGTTAGGAGTGTAATGCTGTATGGCAGTGAGACCTGGGCAGTGAAGGAGGAAGACATTCGCCGGCTCAGACGTACAGAAATGACAATGATTAGGTAGATGTGCAGTGCGTCCCTGCGTCCAAGGCCTGGAGGGGCTGGGTTTACAATGGAAGAGTTGAGAGGAAGGATGGGACTGGAGTGTATTGGTGTTGTGATGAGGAGAGGTAGATTGAGATGGTTTGGACATGTGGAGAGGATGGGGGATGATAATTGGGTGAGGAAGGTGAGAAGTGTTAATATTGAGGGTGGGGTTACGAGGGGTAGACCGAGAAAGACATGGGACGAGGTCATTAAGTGTGACCTTAGGGTTAAGGGACTGAACAGGGAGGCTGCAATGGATCGTGCAGCGTGGAGAGCCGCCATTAGGTGACCAAGGCCGACACATGCAAGTATTTTGGAGCCTTTAAAAACGAAACGAAAAACGAAACGAGGAACTAAGCAATGCTCCTGTTGTCCTGTCTCCACACCCACATTTATCTAGTCTACTTTTACACACATAAATGTTTTATGCTCGCACCACCTCGTCGTCTAAGTCGTTCCAAATACTTACGTATTTACCTAATATACCTAACTCTGATATACAGGAAATGAGCTATGCTCATGGGATCTCATCTCTGTTTCTCAATAAGTCATGTTTAGCTTTAAACTTGTTTAAATTTATGGACTGGATGATCTCTTTGTCCAAGCTATTCCACAGATCTATACTTCTATAAGGAAAACTATATTTCTTGATATCTTTCAAGCAGCTTGGTTTCTTCAGTTTCATTCCGTGTCCTCTTGTTGCTCTCTTATCCCATACAAAAGGATCTTCTCAGTCAATTTTATCTACTCCTATAATAGTCCTGAACACTGCGATCATGTCTCCCCTCTTTCTCCTTTCCTCTAAGGAAGGCAAGTCCAGCTTTTCCAGCCTCTCTCTGTATGACAGAGCTGCCAGACTGGGGACCATCTTGGTTGCTGTTCTTTGTATTCTCTCAATCTTGTTTATATCTTTCTTTTTGTGTGGGGACCACACTATCGCTGGATACAGTAATCCCTCTAATATCCGGACGCCCAATAACCGAACATCCCCACTAACCGAACCTTATCGTCCTGGGATCAAACATTCCCAAAATGGTCCGAAAATCCAAAAAAATTGGAAAAAAAATCGATTTTTTGCCGTCAGTAATTTGAACTTGTCGCGCGCGCCGCGTGAGAGCATTGTTTTGGTTCATCATTCCTCCGACGTCCGATAGAGCGCCGCTGCATCCTCCCCACTTCCCGCCTGTCTCTCACTGCGACAAGACCTACGCTCTTCGTCATGGCTGCCCACGTGCTCGCTTTTGTGGTGGTGCCGTACTTGCTGCAAGGCCTCCTGCTGCTCTCTGCCCTACTCTTAGTGTGTGTGATGATGGCCCCGCCTCCTGAGAAAAGGAAGAGAGTGGTGTTGACTCTGGAGAAGAAACGGGAGATATTGGAGAAGGTTGATGCGGGTTGGTCTTCCTCTCGCATTCTCCGCGAGTTCAACCTGGCCCGGTCGACTTTGTTTGATATCAAGCGTTCCCGAGACAAGCTCATGCAGTACACGGCTGACTTCTCGTCGAGAAGCAAACGCAACGTGGAGAGGAAGGTTATGTTTACTCCCAAGTATGCAGAGATCGACCGCTCCACGTTGATTTGGTATCGACAGCAACGTGCAGCTGGTGTGATGGTACGTGGAACGGAGCTGAAGGCTGCTGCTGAGAAGTTTGCAAGGCTTCACGACGCCCTAGACTTCAAGGCATCCGAGGGTTGGCTCTTCGCGTTCAAGTTGCGACATGGCCTTACTAACCGTAAAGCACATGGCGAAGCATTGGACGCTAACGAGGATGGAGTGGACGAGTTTCGGCACAAGGTGAAAGGCTTGATCGACAGGGAGGGCCTCACTCTCGGTCAAGTCTATAACGCTGACGAAACTGGCCTATTCTATCGCTCGGTGCCAACGAACACTCTCGCCGATGAGACGGAGAAACGTGTACCTGGCCGCAAGCTTTCTAAGGAACGGATATCTGCTTTGTGTTGTGCCAATGCTAACGGCATGCACCGGCTTAAGCCCGTTATTGTTGGCCGTGCAAAGCAGCCTCGGTGCCTTCGTGGGGTGATGGATGTCCTTCCTGTCGTATGGTACCATTCTTTGAAAGCATGGTTCACAGCTGAGATTTTCAAAGACTGGTTTCACCATCACTTCGTCAAGGAGGTCATACATTACCAGACGAAGACACTGGGAATTCCTCGCGACCAGGTAAAGGCTCTCCTTCTCCTCGACAATGCACCTGCCCACCCGTGCGACAAGGACTTGGTTGCTGAGAATGGCCGTATTAGGTGCATGTTTCTGCCACCTAATACGACTGCTCTCATTCAACCAATGGACCAAGGAGTGATCGTGGCAACAAAGCGCCTGTACCGTCGGAAGTTCCTGGACGAGGTGATGGTGGTTCTCGAGGACGAGGACGAGCGCAGGGAAGGACGTGACACTCGAGGCAAGCGGACTTTTGAAAACCTTCGCCGCTACAACATCAAGTCTGCGCTGTACAACTGGGCTAGTGCATGGAAGGAAGTCCCTGTGAAAACTCTTGAAAATGGTTGGTCTCGTCTGCTTCTCGGAACAGATGTGGAGTACGATTTCCTAGGGTTTGACGTGGATGACTTCCATGCACGGCTACGTACGCACGGCGACGATGTTGATGTGGACGATGTTCGTGAGTGGTTGGACGACGACGAGGGCGATCCTGGGTATCAGACGTTGTCTGATATCGAGATCGCGTCTTCGGTTGCTGGTGTCAGTCCCGAACTTGAAGATTCCGACGACGAAGGCGATGATGATGCAGACTCCGCCCAGCAGGACACTACTCTAGCCATCCCCAAGCTGAGCGCACTCCGGGAACATCTAGAGTTCGTCCTAGACTACCTGGAACACCCGGACTGCGACAGGGAGATGGGGCCCTCGGGACTCGTGGAGGAAGTGCGTGCTTTCCGGCAGCGCATCATCAATCGCCAGAATCGTCGGTCCTTGCGTCAGTCAACGATTGACAGTTTTTTCAGGCCCGTGACCCCCGCTGTGCCAAGCCCTGGTTCCACTCCGTTGCCTCCCCAAGACAGGCCCTCATGCTCCGAGCCACAGCCCAGCACATCAGCTACAGTGGAGTCACCGCTCGACGTGAGTTTGCGGCTATCTTCAGAGTCTTCTGTAGTCGGTACGCCATCACCACTACCCACCGATGCACCCCTTGGACGCCTGCCAGAGATACTCTCGGGCTCTGACAGTGAATAAACAGCAAGAACTTTTCCACTAGACCACACGGGAATTTTGAGTGTTGTGCAGTGAAAAAAACGGTGTGTTGTGTTAAGGTTTTCAAGTTGGGAGAAAAGACTAAGTAGAAAAGAAATTTAACGTAACTAACCTTCTTTGTTTTGGCTTTGGAATCTTAAAAAAACTTGGGAAAAGTTAATGTGCAACACTTAAATTTAATGGAACATTATTTGGACTAAAGTGAACACTGTGAAAAGAACGGACTTCTGTGTGTTAGTGACTAAGTTCAGTGCAAGACTTCAGGAAGAGTGTAGTGCAAGTGCTTCAGGAAATCGTTCTTACTGTCAGAGTCCGAGAGGAGGCGGTTATTCATCGAGGTGGCCAGGGACTTGCTGTAAGTAGCCAAAATGTTTCATGTTGTACTATTTTCCATACTATATTTACCAGAATGTTTCATATTGTATTTTTTCCCATACTATACTTACCAGAAAGTGTCATACTGTACTTCTTTCCATACTAAACTTACCTCATGCATGTGCAGTAGGAATGTGTTTTTCAGAGTTCGGTTAGGTTTGGTTAGGTTAGGTTCGGTTAGAGTCCATAAGTACCAGAATGTTTATTAATGTATGAACATACTTCTAAACCCACATTTTATGTGTCTATTGCATTTATTTCAGTCATTTATGTGCCTTATTGGTGTGATTTGGGTGTTAAATAGGTGCTATGCATGTCCGGAGGGAGTTGTATAGGTGTTTCTCTGTGTTAGGGTCCGTAAGTACAAGTCCATAAGCTGGGGCCCAATATCCGGACAAAACCAATATCCGAACCTACCGATGGCTCTATTGATCCGGATATTGGAGTGATTACTGTATTCTAACCTGGGGCGGATCATGGCCACTATCAATTTTTTCATCATCTCGTCATCCATGTAATGAAATGCTACTATTATGTTAGTCGAGAGTTTATACGTCTCTCTAACTACAGTATCTTGTTAATATGTTTTTCAGGTGAAAAACTATCCTGGACAAGCATTCTCAAATCTTTCTCTTCTCTCGCTATTGTGATTGATTCATTACCCAACAAATAATTCAGTGATGTCCTCTTGGTACTTTTACTCATTTCCAATATTTTACATTTCTTTGCATTAACCCACCCCATCCCGACGTTTTCTGGGCAGTGGTACGCCCCGGTCCCGACATTTTTGAACCTTTTTTTTTTTTTTTCCGCTCAAACATCCGCTTTTGGTGAGAAACATCGAAAATTCATAGAGAAATCACTAACCTGAGGTTTAAAATACTCGATTCAGGTACAAGTACCTCCTTACCTGACTGGGTTTTCTAACAGGCTGGCATCAAAGAAAACGAGTTCTATGGGAGGGTAACTATTTTATCCACTCATAAACAGTACTTATTTATTTACTTGGTAAGAATTTATATGTAGTACAAGAGTATATTGGTTTTCAAACAGTAATATAGGCATTATAAGCATTGTTTCACTCACTAACTCATCACCATTCATGACCTTTTTTCCCCCATATTACCTGATCATCATTTCTGACTGTTTCTTCCTCTAATGCTATGTAAACTTTGTCCTCCACATTGTCGTCGATTGGGGAATCACTGTGGCTCTCAATGTCTTTATTGGCCAGGTCACTGGTAACAGGTGAATTGCCGAGACAATGGCGTGCAGGGGGGAGGGGATAGGTTATGCGGTGTAAGGCATTGCCCCTGCTTGGCATCTTGTAGAGGAATAGAGGAAGGTGTCCTGGGTATACGTACCAAAAATCACTCGCGAAATCACTCGCGAAGAAAATTGTGCAAATTAGGGATCTTGCAATTTTGCCGCATTAATTCACGTCGCCGGGACATGAGTGCACATCATGTGCGGACGTTAATTCACGTCATCAGGACGGCGTGGGTTAAATATCATTTCCCACATCCGGTTCCAATCATGTATCCAGTCCAGATCCTCTTGCAACATTTTACAATCCCCCTCACCCTCTACCTTCCTCAAGATCTTTACATCATCAGCAAAGACTTGCATAACTGTTCACTCCATTTACCAAATCGTTTACATAAATCAGGAACATTACTGGCACCAACACCGAGCCTTGAGGGACTCCACTTGTTACTTCCCTCCATCCAGACATCCTATCCTATATTACTGTCCACATTTGTCTGTCTCTTAAAAAGTCTCTCATCCATTCCAGGAGTTTCCCCTTCAGTCCTCCTATATATTCTAGTTTCCACATTAGTCTCTTATGGGGTACCTTGTCGAAGGCCTTCTTCAAGTCTAAATACACACAATCCACTCAACCGTCTCTTCTGTACCACGTCAATCGCTCTTGTGCAAAAGCTCAACAAGTTGGAAACACTTGACCTTCCACTTCTGAATCCAAATTCATATTCAGCCAGAATATTCATCTCTTCTAGAAATTTTATCCATCTGTCTTTCAGAATTCTCTCACACAATTTTGCGACCATGCTGGTTAGAGACACCGGTCTATAATTCAGGGGTTCTTCCCTGTTCCATCGCTTATAAACTGGTACCACATTTGCCCTCTTCCATTCTTGAGGCACATTTCCCTCTTCCAGAGAACACACAATTAAACTGTGAGTTTTATCTGCCAGTTGAACTCTGCATTCCTTCAGTACCCAATTAGAAACTCCATTCGGTCCTGGGGCTTTCCTTACATCTTGAGTTTCCACTACACTTCCTGTACCTCCACTTTTATATCTTTTATCACCTGTACATTTCCAATCTCTCCCCTTCCACAAACTCCGTTTCATTAGTGAAAACTGATTGAAAACATTTGTTCATAATTTCAGCTTGCACTGCCGCATCTTTATAGACCTCTACTTCTACTTTCATTTTGGTGATTCCTTCCTTTTGTTTCAGTTTGCCATTAACAAATCTATAAAACAGTTTGGGTTCATCCTTGCATTTGTCTATTATACCTTTTTCAAAACTCCTTTCTTCTTCTCTACGTATTCTTGTGTATTCATTTCTAGTTCTTTTATATTCTTCCTTTGTTCTGTTGTTACCTCTCTTTCTCCAATTGTTCCACACCTTATCTATCTATCTATCTATTGCCAGACGCCTCAATCCCGTTTGGGGTGGCCACATACAAATCGCCTCCAAGTCGCCCTGTCCCCCACCATTTCACTGCCCTGCTCCCAACTCACACCCCCCTCTCTCATATACCTCTCCACCCTATCCCTCCATCTCATCCTCGGCCTCCCCCTCCCTCTTCCCCCCTCCACCTCACTCACATACACTCTTTTCGTCAGCCTTTCACCCTCCATCCTCTCCACATGGCCAAACCACCTCAGTGTGTTCCTCATAATGCTTCCTATCACATCCACATCCACACCACAACGCTCCTTTATATCCTCATTCGTCAGCCTGTCTCTCCATGTGACTCCACAGGCTCCTCTTAAATAACTCATTTCCACTGCTCTCACTCTTGACTTGTATCCTTCCAACAACATCCAAGCTTCACTTCCATACGTTAGAGTTGGTATCACAATACTGATATGTAGTAACTTTTTCACTTCCATGCTCACTCCCCTGTTTCTTAACACTGCTTTCAAAGAACCAGCAACCTTTCTTCCCTGCTGTACCCTTTCAAGCACTTCACCCTCCAAACCTCCATCCTTACTCATCACACTACCCAAGTACTTAAACGTACTCACATTTTCCAATTCCTCACCATCCAACCTCGCTGTACATTCACTGACTTCACCTCTCTCAAAGACCATCACTTTACTCTTCCCTACGTTCACCTTTAGATTCCATTTCTTACACACTCTCCCAAACTCATCCACCAAGCCTTGCGCTCCCCTTCGTCTTCACTCAACAACACAGTATCATTTGCAAACAACAGTACAGGGAGTTTCCAAACACTATCCTCTCTCACCAGGGCCACTCCAACATCCACTACCCTACCTTGTACCTCTTTTATTACCCCATCCATGTAAAGATTGAACAACCATGGAGACATGACACATCCCTGTTTCATCTCAACTTTCAAAGAGAAAAATTCACTTAGTTCACCATCCACACGCACTGCAGCCTTAGCATCGTCGTACATACTCTTCACAGCATTCAACAACTTCCCATCTACTCCATATATTCTTAACACTTTCCACAATCCTTGTCTATCCACCCTGTCATGTGCTTTCTCCAAATCCATGAAAGCCGCATACAACTTCTCTCCCTTCTCTAGAAACTTTTCCACTAAAGATCTAAGAATGAATATCTGATCTACACAACCTCTTCCCTTCCTAAAGCCTCCCTGTTCTTCTCCAACTAATTTCTCTGTTTTTTCTCTAACTCTGTCAATAAATATCCTACCATACACTTTTCCTATTATACTAAGAAGACAAATCCCCTATGATTACTACATACCTTATCTCTCTCTCTTTTTTTTTTTTTCTATCATACACCATTAAACCACTCCTTTTTCCTGTTTTCTTTCCCCCTTACTCTTGGTACAAATTTTTCCACTCCCAAATTATAGAGGTGTGTGTGTGTGTTTTGGGCAGCCAAAACTAGACATTCAAAATCGCACCAAAATTGGCACAAAAATCACACAAAAGAAATTTCGCTGACGTGAAAAAACTTGGTCCCATCACAACTGGAAAACTTTTACTATATTTAATGAGCGATCACATTTTGATCAAAAAAAGAAAAACGCCACTCTCAGTGCCTGGCATTGGATCTCCATAGAATTCTTTGCCCATAGCAACAGCAGCGTGAGAGCCCTCCGCTAGAGCAAGTGCGAGGGGCCCAAAGGACCCACGAACACTTGTTCATCTCTAATAATTTAAACACCTTTCCTTCTACATTTGAGTGCATCAACTTAATCATCTTGTTTACATACTTGTCATAACTTGAGTCTACCTTCCTTCTTTTTATTCCCTGTTGGTTATGTACCGTTTTCTTACCTGCAAGCCAATTACTTCGTAAAAAAAAATGTTCTCTTCCTCTGATCTTCCCTCGTTCTTTGTTTTTGCCTCCTTCCTCTTCTCTTTTAGTATTCCCAATTCCTCTTGAGTTACGCATATTTTTATTCATATTTTTTTAAATTCCTCTTTTTCCATGAGTTTGTTTGCATTTTATGGCATTTCCCCCACAGTGTTCAAACTCTAGAATGTTACTTCCAAGGGCCTTGACTTATTTCTCTCATATTTCCCTAGCCTTTTGTGTTCCTCTATGTCTTTATTACAAATTTCCTCCAAGCCTTCCTTCAATATGCTTATTATATTTGCCACCTCCTTTTTGTCTCAAAATTTTTTTTATTTCTTCCTCATCTATACCAATGATTACTATAGATTTGTTGATATCTGCTGAATCTTTGACCAAGTTTAGGTTGTTTTGGATTATTTTTTTCACTTCCTTTCTAATGCTAAAACTTCAACTCTTGTTTCTAAGTCTTTCTTTACTTTCACCATTTTAGCATACACTGTTTCCACATCATCTTTGTAACTTTGCATCACTTCATTCACCTGGGTTATATTCTCTTCAATATCACTGCTCTGGCCTTTCAGACTGCTTACTTGCCTGACTATCATTTCTGAACTCCTCCATAATACTCTCATGGTTGACAACTGTGCTGGCCATTTCACTAATCTTCCTTCTAAGTGAATCCACCTCAAATGACAGCTCATCTATTGTTATGTCTTTCTTGTTTAATTCCTTTAGTAATTTCTCATTTTCCTCCTTCTGCATGTGCAAATGTTTCTTAATTTCATTCATTTCACTCTGAAATGCCTTCTCCGATTTGTACACCCTCTCAACTAATTTGTTATATGTTTCCATTTCAACCAACTCCTGGCAGAAATCATCATCCTGTTTTCTACCTTTATCCCTTTTCTTAACTCCTTCCATATTCACTTTATTAGAGATGGTGGTCATCTTGTGTTATTACTGGGAAAAAAATTCTACTTAAAAGTATGCATTACCTTGGTACTTACCTGAGGCAGACAAAACAGCTTTAAGCTTAATAAGCGCATTCCTGCACTAATCGGCTGTATTCTGTTATTTGGATAACATTTTTGCTTAGACTCGCTCTACTATATTAGAATGCCATTTAGTTTAACCTAGTAAAGATCTTGACTCATATAAAGATACTGTTTAGGTATGACCAGTTGTTGCCAAGGCGCGGTGCGAGGCGATATGCGTGTTGTCTCTCTGACGCCTCAACTGTGTGTCAGTGTGTATTTACCTATTTACCTAATTGTAGTATACAGGAATTGAGCGATGCTCGTGTTGTCCTGTCTCCATATCCACATTTATCTAGTCTACCTTTACACACATGAATGTTTTTCTCCTGCACCACCTTTTTGTCTTAAGTCGTTCCAAATACTTATGTATTTACCCAATATACATAATTGTGATACACACAAAATATGCTATGCTCGTGGGTTCCCATCGCTGTAACTCAGTAAGTCAAATTTAGCTATAAACTCATTTAAGATTTTAGACTGGACAATCTCTTTGTCCAGGCTATTCCATAAGTCTATACTTCTGTAAGGAAAGCTATATTTCTTGATGTCCTTCAAGCAGCTTGACTTTTTCAATTTCATTCCATGACCTCTTGCTCTCTTATTCCATAAAAACAGACCTCGGTCAGTTTTATCTACTCCCACTATGGTCCTCAACACTGCAATCATGTCTCCCCTCTTTCTCCTTTCCTCTAAGGAAGGCAAATCCAGCTTTTCCAGCCTCTCTCTGTATGACAGATCTGCCAGATTGGGGACCATCTTGGTTGCTGTTCTTTGTATTCTCTCAATCTTGTTTATACCTTTCTTTTTGTGTGGAGACCACACTACTGCTGCATATTCTAACCTGGGGCGGATCATGGCCACTATCAATTTTTTCATCATCTCCTCATCCATATAATGAAATGCTACTCTTATGTTAGTCAAGAGTTTATAAGTCTCTCTAACTATCTTGTTAATGTGCTTTTCAGGTGACAAACTATCTTGGACCAGCACTTCCAAATCTTTCTCTTCTTTCATTTTTGTGATTAATTCATTACCCAACCAATAACCGGTAGTTCAGTGATGGCCTCCTGGTACTTTTACCCATTTCCAATATTTTACACTTCTTTACGTTAAATTTCATTTCCCATGTCCGGTTCCAATCATGTATCCTATCCAGATCCTCCAGCAGCATTTTACAATCCTCCTCACCCTTTACCTTCCTCAAGATCTTTACATCATCAGCAAACAGACTTCCATAACTGTTCACTCCATCTACCATATCATTTACGTAAATCAGGAACATTACTGGCGCCAACACCGAGCCTTGAGGGACTCCACTTGCTACTTCCCTCCATCCAGACATCCTATCTTTTATTACTGTCCTCATTTGTCTGTCTCTCAGAAAGTCTTTCATCCATTCCAGGAGTTTCCCCTTCAGTCCTCCTATATATTCTAGTTTCCACATTAGTCTCTTATGAGGTACCTTGTCAAAGGCCTTCTCTAAGTCTAAGTACACACAATCCACCCAACCATCTCTCTCCTGTACCTCGTCAATCGCTCTTGAGTAAAAGCTCAACAAGTTAGAAACACATGACATTCCACTTCTGAATCCAAACTGACATTCAGCCAAAATATTCATCTCTTCTAGATATTTTATCCATCTGTCTTTCAGGATTCTCTCGCAAATTTTGCAACCTTGCTGGTTAGAGACACTGGTCTATAATTCAGAGGTTCTTCCCTGTTTCCTCCCTTATAAATTGGTACCACATTTGCCCTCTTCCATTCTTGTGGCACTTTCCCCTCTTTCAGAGAGCACACGATTAAACTGTGAATTTTATCCACCAGTTGTTCTCTGCATTCCTTCAGTACCCAATTAGAGATTCCATCAGGTCCTGGGGCTTTCCTTACATCTTGGGTTTCCAGTAATTTATACACTTCCTGTACCTCCACTTTTATACCTTTTAGCACCGGTACATTTCTAATCACTCCCTCCCCTTCCACAAACTCTTTTTCATTAGTGAAAACCGATTGGAAACATTTGTTCATTATTTCAGCTTGCATTGCTGCATCTTTATAGACTTCTCCTTTTACTTTCAATTTGGTGATTCCTTCCTTTTGTTTCAGTTTGGCATTAACAAATATATAAAACAGTTTGGGTTCATCCTTGCATTTGTCTATTATACCTTTTTCAAAATTCCTTTCTTCTTCTCTACGTATTCTTGTGTATTCATTTCTAGTTCTTTTATATTCTTCCTTTGTTCTGTTGTTCTCTCCTTCTCCAGTTATTCCACGCCTTATCTCTCTCTTTTTTTGCTATCAAACACCTTTATTAAACCACACCTTTTTCCTGTTTTCTTTCCCTCTTACTCTTGGTACAAATTTTTCCACACCCAAATTATAGAGTTCTAGAAAGATATCCCACTTCCTTTGTATCTCTCGTTTCACTGAATTTTCTCCAGTCCGCATTTTCAAAAATTTGTCTCAATCCTGTGAAATTTGCTTTCCCAAAATTGTATCTTCCCTGTCTATGAAGCTCGTCTCTTGGCTCGACACTCCCTATTATCATCTGGAACACAATGACCACATGATCACTTTCAATGATTCTATTACATCGGATTCTTTGGTAAACAGTAAATCTAACCTTGCTGGTGTGTTCTCACCTTGGAACCGTCTCTTCTCTGACCCACTGCATTATCACATTATTCATTATTATATTTAATAATATAGTGCCCCACGAATCCTCGCTGCCTCCTGAGTCCCATTCCTCCCAGTTCACCTCTTTACAGTTAAAGTCACCCACCAAAATTATATTGTTGCTTTTCTCAATTATTTTTTGTAAATAACTAGCCACATCTGACAACATCTGGTATTCGTCATCATTCCATGCTCTCGTCTTAGGGGGAACATACACTACCACCGTATCACTCTTGACATTCTCTCCAGTTTCTAATTTCATATATATCACTTCAGCCCTGCCTTCTCCCATTCCCACAGTATCTACATTTATGTTGTTCTTCACTGCTATCATCACTCCTCCACCCATTTTTTCTTTTCTGTCTCCTCTCCATAGTTTGTATTTACCATCTCCCAAATGAACATCAATATCTTCTCTTAATTTGGTCTCTACAAAGCACATGACATCAGGTTCAGGTTCTCTCAAGAAATCGTTAATTTCAAGCTTTGCCGATATTAAATCATCAACATAAGTGTATATCGCCTTCAAATTAGTTTTGATGCTTTTTATACCCTCTTCTCTCCTTCTCTCCGTCAGTACCACTTCCTCAATTTCTGATCTTTCACAGCCATCCCCCTTAGTTTCCTTCGCTTCTATTTCCATACATACCACTTCCTTACTTTCATATCCATCACTCTCCAAAAAAAAAGTATTACATTCTTCCTCTGTCCTCTTATCATTTTTTTCCTTTACTTGTTCCTTCAATGATTTTAACACTTCTCTTTCTTCTTCATTCAAGTCTTTTCTTATTATAATATTTTCCATTCCTGCCTCTTTGCTTAATATCCAGGTCACTTTAAGTATATAATTTATTACACATTCCGATGAAAACTTGACTCTCATTGGTCTTGTTTCCCCTTTCTTATAAGGCCCTATCCTCCTTACTTCCTCAATTTCTTTTACCCACTTGTCTCCTTCGGGGTCAATCTTGCCTAATATTCCTCTCACCAAGTTCGTGTCTCTCTCGAGTCTCATGGATCTAAAATTTTCTTCCTCCTCCGATTCCAAATATTACCACGCGTCTGTTCCTTTCTACAGTTTCTCTCACTATTTTCTCTTTTTTCTTCAGTATTTTCACTACATTTTCTTCCATTTTTTCTTGTTCATTTCCCTTTCTTCCTGAATGATTTCTCTTAAGCTAACCACTTCTTTCTGTTCTTCTTCTACGTGTGCCCACTTTGCCTTATGCTCTTCTAATACACTACTCACCTTCTCCATTTTATTAGTACTCTCTTCTAGTTTTCTCCTCAATTCGATATTTTCTAGCTTCAAATTTCTAATCTCCTCATTCGCCGTCTCGTTGGACTGGATCAGACTCTGTATAGTAATCTCCGTATTCTCAGACACACTCTTTAACACTAGATTCTCAACTTTCTTTTCAAGTTCACTAATCCTCATAATCAATCTTTTAACCAGATCCATGACATTAGTATTTCTATCAAATCCTGGAATTCGAGTCCTTCAGTGTTTACATTTTCTGCCATATTTGAGGTTGGTTACACTACCAAAAACAGCTGTTATCGAAAAATACTACAAACATTCATGTATACTCTTGCCAATAAATCTTTACATTTTTGGTAATCTGTATTAACTTACAGTATTTCAAACTTGAGACAAGACCATAGGAGACAGGACAAACATAATTCCTGAAAACTACTTAAGGTTTGTAGCAGTGGCTGGAAGCAGTCAAGAGAGACGTCTGTTCACTGTGGCTGTTCGCTAGTGTGTGTGTGTGTGTGTGTGTGTGTGTGTGTGTGTGTGTGTGTGTGTGTGTGTGTACAAGGGTGTGCATGTATGCGTGCATGTGTGGCCTACTGCCACAAAAAGTAGGACATGGGGCAAACCGAACCAGCACATGAGTATGTCCTCCGTTCTTTTTAGCTTAAGCTTTCTGAAATTCGTGTGTGCACTACTACGGTAACCCATGAACATGTATGTGACAGAGATGTGACCAGGGAAAAAAATAATCAGGCACTATCACTTTCTCTCATCTAAACGTATGTGGCAGATATATGGTCAGATTAGCATGTGATTTAGGACTGATACGTCCTTTCACCCATGCATATGTGGCAGAGATGTGGCCAGGCTAGCTGTTGCTCTGGTTGTGAGATATCCCCTAAACCCACGCACATGTAGTAGAAATGTGGCCAGGCTAGCGTTCGTTTTGCGACTGACACAACTCTTGAACCCACACATATGTAGTAGAGACGTGGCCAGGCTAGCGTTCGCTTTGGGACTGACAAATCTCTTGAACCCACGCATATGTAGTAGAGATGTGGCCAGGCTAGCGTTCACACTGGCAGTGACACATCCCCTTCACCCACGCAAATGTTCTAGGGATGTAGACAAGACAGTGTTTACTGTGGCACTGACACATCCCCTCACTCACCGATATGTGGTAGGCTACACAGGAGGAATTATTAACGCTGATACTAATCTGAGCAAACAAACTCAGCTCTTGAGCTTCAAGCTTTGGTGAAGATTGTAATCTCTGAATTCAGTGATATTGTCTCCATAGTTATTGGACATTAATATAACAATATATCGTGAAAGACAAGCATAGTTTATGAAATTTAGGCATTGAGATGATAAAAGAAGTATCTGCAGTAGAATGCAACACGGAGGGTGATATATAACCTAGCTACCATAAAAATTCTTTTTTGTACTGCATGATCATTATGATGCCAACAGTGAAATGCTAAAACTTCATGTAAAATATTCAGTGAGTGCATTAACTAAGACTTATTGCACAAAAATGTAACACTGATATTGTTACACATTTCAATGTGATATTATTTTTATGGAGAAACATGAAATGCATAACAATAAACGTACGAAAATACAGTAATCCCTGTAATGACCGGACCCCCAAGTCCCAGAAACCCCAACTTCCGGACATTTTGGGCCTGGGCCTTTGCCCCCCCCCCCAATATATATATATATATATATATATATGTCTGGCATTTTTTTGAACCGTACTTTGAACTTTGCACGCAGTGCCGAACAGCTGTGTTTTCGTGCATAGTAGAGGGGCTCCCTGCTTCCTCCCTTCCCCAGTTCCCGGCTAACTACCATCGTGACTAGACACTCGTCGCAATGGCTGCCGCATGTGCTCATTTTTGTGAGTAAACAGCGAATAAACTGCAATACCTCGCCACTACACCACATGGGAAATTACAGTGTTGTGCAGTGTAAAGAAATTAGAATTCAGAGTGCAATGGATTAAGCGTAGAGTGCAAACTGGCGTGTTGCAACTGGTGTGGCACAAGTAAGAATAGAATGTGCAGTGTTAGACAGTTGGATTAAGTGCAGCACAACACTGGATTACTGTACGTGCTTCAAGAGCATTTTCACCACTGCCAGAGCCTTAGAGGAGGCAGGGTTAATCTTTGCAACGGCCACGGACGTGTTGTAAGTACCCTGTACACTGCTAATTATTTTCCATACTCATTTCTAATTCCTCATTCTCTGGTCCCTTTTCATTTATTTCATGGTTTCTGTCCCTTATTTGTGTGCATAGGGTCTTAAATAGGTGCTATGCATGTCTAGTAGGGAGTTATGTAGGTGGTTTTCTGAGTTTGGCTGGGTTTGGGTCCATAAGTACCTGTCCAAGAGGCATTTTCCCAATTCCCGGACAAATCCAATTTCAGACATGCCTTTGGCTCTATTATATCGGTTACTGGAAGGATTACTGTATCAATAAACAAACGATAATGCATTCATACTCTGGCACGTAATGAAGTATTTCTACAGAAGTGATCTGGTGCTCTTAGCCTAAGAGAAGTATAACTTTCATTTTTATTTTAGCAGTAATCTGCTGTTTTAGTTATAACAGTATCATTCCCACGGTAATATATTTTATCCAGTTATCCATCCATCCATCAACCAATCCTATGTTCCCCCACAAGAACCATAGAAGCCCAGGGCTAGGCAAGTTGGTCCAGACATTTAAGATGAGAGTGACCAGCCTCACTCATCCCTAAGTGGCATTATGTAAGCAATAAGACCCAACTACCCCTTGGATTTAAACCTTCAACAGCTCAACCCAATTGGAATGCCCTAATTACCCACTAAACCACCAGGCGCCAAAATCTGGTTATATGGTTACCACCCAGCATAGCAAATGGTTTCCTGGTGTTTTGGCTTGTCACTTAGTGTAGACTCACCCACAGGAAGAAGGAAGAGGAAAGAATGAAGGAAAGAATGACAGAAGTGGGAGTGTAGTCACCCGTAGGCAGAAGAACAAGGAAAGAATGAAGGAAAGAAAGACAGAAGAGGATGGAAGGAAAGAAGGATGGAGGAGAGGAAAGGGCTGACACCCGAGAGCAGCACTACATCAAGTGAGTGGATGGTGAGCGCCCCCACCTATACATAAAATCAGATGTAGATTATGCATCAAAGTGAATTTTTCTTCTGACAAGGTCATCAAGATCACAAATATTTTACAAACCTCATCAAAACAATGAAACCATAACAATGTCAAAGAGGTGCCCCTATTTCACCATGGTGTTGTAGCCTACCTCGAAATTACAGATCATGAAGACGTGCCACCTTTTAAATAGCGCAGCCTCATGTGAATTTTTTTTTTTTTTTTTTTTCTTTTTTTTTACAGCCGCAAGAGAAAATAATATGCAGGTCAGTTTTCGTTTTCGTTTTTAAAGGCTCCAACATGCTTGCATGTGTCGGCCTTGGTCACCTAATGGCGGCTCTCCATGCTGCACGATCCATTGCAGCCTCCCTGTTCAGTCCCTTAACCCTAAGGTCACACTTAATGACCTCGTCCCATGTCTTTCTCAGTCTACCCCTCATAACCCCACCCCCAATATTAACACTTCTCACCTTCCTCACCCAACTATCATCCCCCATCCTCTCCACATGTCCAAACCACCTCAATCTACCTCTCCTCATCACAACACCAATACACTCCAGTCCCATCCTACCTCTCAACTCTTCCATTGTAAACCCAGCCCCTCCAGGCCTTGGACGCAGGGACGCACTGCACATCCACCTAATCATTGTCATTTCTGTACGTCTGAGCCGGCGAATGTCTTCCTCCTTCACTGCCCAGGTCTCACTGCCATACAGCATTACACTCCTAACACACGCTGCATACAAAGACCCCTTAGCACGTAGGGAGAGCCCCCTCAATGTCAGGAGAGGCAAGAGCTCCCTGAACTTCTTCCAACCACTTCTCACCCTAGCCACAGAGCTAGCTCCAGCCCCACCTCCAGCACACAACATGTCTCCTAAATAACAAAACTCTTCCACACACTCAAGAGATTCACCAGCAAGTTCAATTCTTTCACGTCTGACGATCTCCACCTGCTCACCCCGGCACGCCGTACACATAAAATCAGCATTATCTCGCAGTCTACCTCTGATACCACTACATCTCTTATGCACCCATTTATCACACACACCGCACAAGATGGAATTACTTCCCACGCCCTTGTGGCAAACTGCACATGGCCACTCTCCCTCGTCTTTGACAGTACCGCCACCAACCCTAGATATCATCACTTTTGTTTTATCTGCATTTACCCTTAAACCCTTTTGCCCCATACCATCTCTCCACTTCCTAAACCTTTCCTCCGCCTCCCTTTCATTCTCTGCAATCAACACCAAATCATCAGCATACAACAACTCCCACGGGAGTCCGTTTCTAAAGTCACGTGAAAGGGCTTCAAGTACCATGATAAACAACATGGGACTCAAGACTGACCCCTGATGCACACCAACATTCACGGAAAACTCATCACTCAAATCTCCATTCACTCTCACCTGGGTGTGAGCACCCACATACATGGCCATAACCACCCTAACCAGCCACTCCTCCAAGCCAAGCTTTCTCATTGCCCACTTCACCACCTCTCTAGGGACTCTGTCAAAGGCCTTTTCCAAATCAACAAAAACAAAATAAAGATCCCTTCTCCTACCAATATATTTTTCCTGAAGCTGTCGAACAATGAATATGGCATCAGTGGTCCCCCTACCTGGCATAAACCCAAACTGCATCTCATCAATATTCACTCTTTCTCTAATCATACCTTCTAAAACTCTCTCCATTACCTTCATTATCTGATCTAAAAGCTTTATACCTCTATAATTCCCTCTTTCCAGGGCATCACCCTTACCTTTATACACATTTACAATTACACTCTTCAGCCAATCATCTGGGACAACACACTCATAAATAATCGTATTTATCAGGTCAGTGACTAAACTCACCCCGATATCGCCTGAGGCCTTCAACATTTTGGCAGTCAACCCAGACACACCTGCTGCCTTCCCCACCCTCATCCTGCCTATTGCCTCACTCACAGTAGCAGTATCAATCAAAGGCCAAGGGCCAGACACTGGATCTGCTGGCTCCAAACCTTCCCTGTCCCAGTCAAACTCCTCATTCAACAACCGGTTATAATGCTCTCTCCATGCATCTTTAATATCCTCACTGTTCACCACTACCCTTCCTTCATCATTCTTCACACACTGCTCACCTATGATATCCCGATTATCCCTCTTCACCTGACCTGCCACCCTAAATATATTTTTCCTTTCCCCATGATTTAGGTTATCAAGTAATTGTCTCTGTGACTCAGACTTTGCCCTGTATACCTCTCTCCTAGCCCTACGCTTGGCAGCCAAATATTCCTCTTTGCTACCACCCTTCTTCCATTCCCGGAAAAGCCTTCTTTTCTCCTTAATTGCAGCTTCTACACCCTCATCCCACCATGAAGTTACTTTATGTCTTGGTGGTCCTCTTGTCCAGCCGCATGTTACATCAGTAACTCTCAAGAAATTGTTCTTGAGGGCTCTGTACTGTTCATTAACGCCTCTGTCTACAGCTCCCTGTTCAGCCACCACTCTCCTCAACTCGCTATAGAAGGCATCCCTTACTACTTGGTTTTTCAGCTTCCATATTTTCCTCCTAGGTACATAAGTCCTCTTTTTCATCATTTGTTCTTTAAGCACCATATCACAAATCAGTAGTTTGTGCTGCTGCACACACTCCTCACTTCCTATAACTTTAACATCCCTCACTAACCTCCTATCGGCCCTCCTAACCAGAAAATAATCTATCTGACTGCTATTTCCCCCAGACTCATACGTAATTAACCTACTGTCTCTTTTCCTAAAATATGTGTTGCACACAATCATGTCCGTTGCCTCCCCAAACTCGAGTATCCTTTCCCCTTCTGCATTCCTTAGACCATATGCACAGCCCCCATGCACTCCTTCAGGACATGTACCGACATTAGCAACTCCCAGTCAGTAATGAGACATTAAATTTTTATAAGTACTGTAATGTCAGAAGTTAGGCTACGGAGTAATCACTTCAATGGAATGCTTTGAACTGTGTGGGGAATGGTTGGAAATCACTGGTAGATACGACATCGTAACTGTTTCCGTGCATCCACTCATGTTTAGTATGATATATGCTACATTATGAAGGTGTCCAACATCAGATTATCTACTGAGGTCAAAGGACTGACCACTTGCAACACAGATATATCCCAGTTTAACGAAGCAATTGGTTAAGTAAAAACCCATCGTCACGCGGGGTATCGTTTCTCTGTGTAGATTTAACATGTAAAGTATACGGATGTGTTCTTCAGCCTTGGGTTTCCTCCCCAACCAAGTCCTAAACCCACCCAAATGAGTCCAAAAACAAGTTTAAAGCCAATCTAAATGGACTAACAGCTGTAAAAGAAGCTAACCTAAGCCTAACACCTGTAAATAACTCACTAAAACCAACAATTAAAATCTGAAATTGTCATATATATGTTGGGAAAAAATCAAGCTTAGTACACTGCACCCCAAAATGACAATGTTCACCCCACCTATGACTAAAACACATTAATCTAAGTCTAGAAACAGTTTATAAATCAACCTAAACACACAATTTCAGTCTAATATATCATCAAAATTGGTTTTAAAAAATCAAAACCCATCGTCACCTCAGGGCTTGGCCATCATCAGGCGGGGTATGGTGCTATTTCTATCCCCATCGTTAAGCCAAGGTATCACATCGACAGGTATTGTCTATCGAGGTATACCTGCATGTTGCAATTATTTTATATACAAATATTGTGAAGATCATTTTTACACACAGCATAGCTCCATTAGTTCACTAGGAAGTGAAACTAAATTTGAATTGGGATTCATTCATGCATAGTATCTCAAAGCCCAACTTGAATCACCTAAAGTTGTGAAGGCTACACTGTTACCACACGAAACATGGAGGGGTTGGCTAGCGAGGTATCACTTCTTTTATGAGTGACTGTACATCAATGTGTAATGTATTTGTATTCATTATTGTCACTGGTACTAAGTATGGTGGTGGATCTGGTTGGAGCAATGGTCAGCCTATTGTCTGTGACCAATGCCTGAAGTGTATTAAGGTAGTCTTGTTGCAGTAAGCATGCTCTGTCTGTGATGTGGTGTGTTGTATTTACTGCAATATAACCTGCACATGAAGCAGTGTTTGTGGGTGCTTGTGGTGTGGGAATGTTAAGCATAAACAGTATAGGTTAAAAGTGTACTATAGGTCAATGAACAGAGCCCTGAAGAACCCCATCAGGGAAGTTTAAGTTGATGATTACTTGCCCTGGAATGTCTGCCTGACAAACAGTTGGCAAGCTGGCATTTGCTGCTGTGTTGCAGAGTATGGTGATCAGTTTGCAAAAGGGGATGGCATCAAAGGCTTTACTCATGTCTATTGTTATAAGAAGTATGTCACATGTTCCTGTTTGCCTGATAAATAGTTGGCAAGCCAGCAAATGGCACTGTTTTCCAGGTTTGTGTCATAGATTTTGGAGCTTTGTTTGCATCATGGGATGGCATCAAAGGCTTCACAAATCTCTACTATTGTAAGGATTGTGCACTGTGCAGGTGTCACAGAGTTTGCCTTTGGATGCATTTGTGAGAAGTTAGCCAGTACAGTATTTGTGGAGTGCAGAATTCTAAAGCCATGCTATGAAGAAGCAAGGGGAATGCGAGATGTGGCTTGTTAAGAATCAGGCACTTACTACTCTGGATGTTGTACTAAGCAGTGTTATGGGTCTGTATGAACAAGGGTGTGTTGGGTTCTTGTTTGGTTTATGTATAGTGATGGCTGTTCCATGTTTCCAAATCCTGGGAATGCTACTAATGTTTGCGAGGGCCTGGATGCCATGCAGGTGTAAATTAATCCCAATAGGCCCTGTGCTTGCACAGTTCTTTTTCTTTATGATGATATCTGTTTGTTCTGGAGCCAAGGAATTTGCAGTGCTCAAGTGAAAGGACTGTACAGAGATCCATCCATCCATCATCCAATCCTACATTGCCCCATGAGGAGTGTAGGAGTGTTAAGAGAGGGTTGTTATAAAAACTCAAGTGAGTCTGGGTAAGATGATTTACACTGGCATAGTGGTTCACTAGGATGTTTGCTTGTTCTCTGTGTATGGGGAACTGTTGATTGTTGGGCATGATGGTAACATGGGTCTTGACAATACATGGTTGTGACCTGGTGATAGTGTTCTGATTTCATAAAGCCAAAGGGGATCTGTGGTGTGGCCGAGTGTTGTTACAAAGGCCTTCCAGTTCTCTCTTTTTTTCTGTTCTTTTTTTTTTTCTGATTTTGTTGCCAATTTTGTTGTTTAGTTGTTGAAATTTTGCAATGGTGTACATGTATGATAATAACCATGTATTATACATACTATTAGCTATGTCTTTATTGGTGAAGGGGTAGCCCCCCTGGGGGTAAGAGGGTTTCAAGAATACTCCCCCAGTATCCCTGCTTGTCATACGAGGCGACTAAAAGGGCTGGTGGTGGGTTAGTGCCTCACCCCATAAAAAGAACTAACTAAAAAAACGAATAAAGCGCCTCGGACCCAGACGGACCATACGTCGACAACTAAGGAACGGACAAAGGACATTCTTAGGGTGGGAACATGGAATGTGAGAGGAGTGAATGATGAAGTGAAAGAGAGAGATATTGTTCAGGTGCTTGAGGATACAAAAGTGGATATATGTGGATTGACTGAAACTAAATGGTAAGGTGAAAGGGTGAGAGAATGGGAATATGGTTTAGGTATATGTGCGGGAGTTAATGAGAATGAGACGGCAAGAGAGAGAGTATGTCTGATGATAAGCAAGAAGTGGAAGGGGAATATAAGAGAGTATGGAACAGTGGGTGCAAGGATTGTATGGGTGAGGATGAAAGTAGGTATACAAGCGTGGGTGATTGTATGTGTGTATGAACCGACAGAGGATCGAGTGGCAAGAGTGAAAGATGAGTTTTGGGCGAGAGTAGAAGCATGTATGGACAAGTTTGAGAGGAGCGAGAGAGTGCTGTTGAATGGAGACATGAATGGCAAAGTTGGGAATGTACGAGTGGATGGAGTGGTTGGTCAGTGGGGTGTGCCAGCTGAAGTAGATGGGAATGGTAGTGCTTTGGTGGACATCTGTGCTTATAAGGAGTTGGCAATAGCCAACACCTACTTTCGTCATAAGATGACCCACAGGTATACATGAAGAGTCATGAGGAGGATGGATGGTGAACTTGTTGACGAAAGGCAATGATAGACTATGTGTGTGTGGATGAACGAATGAGAAGACAAGTGTTGGATGCAAGAGTGTTGAGAGGGTGGGAGAATGGAGTCTCGGACCATCACTTAGTGATGGCCAGGGTAAAGCTGCAAAGAAAGTGGTTGAGGAGACGAAGTGGAAGACAGGAGGAAACAGCTCCTGTGAGAAGAGTGGAGAAATTGCAAGATAGTGAGAAAACAACAGAGCATAATGGAAGAAAGATTGGGAAGGTATGAGCTAGAGCTGATGGAAGGGGTGGAAGACATATGTAAGATATTCACGGAAAAGATAGTCGCAGTGTGTGAGGCAGTTTGTGGAGTGAGGAGGAGATGCAAGGGTGTGCAAGGGACAGCATGGTGGAATGATGAGGTGAAACGAGCTGTGGAACAAAAGAAGAAGGCATATAGTGAATGGTTAACGAGTAGAGGTAGGGGAGATGAGAGAGAGAAGAGAGAGGTATATGTGAGCAGGAGAAGAGAGATTAAGAGACTGGTGAAGGAGAGTAAGAAGAAAGTGGATGAAGAGTTTGGGAGGAATCTGAGTGTGAAATGGAGGGAGAGTAAGAAATTGTTTTGGAAGGAGGTAAAGAAAGTAAGGCAATGTGAAAGGAGAAATAGTAGGGGAGTGAAAGATAGGAATAATAGATTGTTGGTGGAGAAAAGAGAAAAATTGAGGAGATGGAAGGAGCACTTTGAGGATTTGTTGAATGTAGAGAGTGAGAGCAGTGCGAGTATAAGTGGTTGGGGAATGGCTGGGAGAAGAAGAGAGGAGTGGAGGGAGGAAGAGATCAGTAGGGCGGAAGTAGTGGAAGCGATGAAGGAGATTTAGTTGGGAAAGGCCCCAGGAATTGATGGAGTTTGTGGTGAAATGCTTAGGTATGGGGGTGAGATTGTTGTGGAGTGGATATGGAAGTTGTGTAAATTGGCTTGGGAAGAGGGAAGGGTTCCAGAGGACTGGCAATCAGGGATAATTGTTCCTTTATACCAGTGGTTCTTAAACTATGGGTCGCGACCCAAATTTGGGTCGCCAAGCCATTTGCAGTAGGTCCCCAAGAGACAAATATATTACTGTTATTATTAATGTTGTATACTGTTACTTTTTAACATATTACTGTACTTGTCGATACTTCACACTTTACATTCTCTCTCTCTCTCTCTCTCCTGCAGTAGGCAGCTGCATTTGGTTTAAAAAAAGATTATTACCATGCACACAACTGGGAGTAGCATACCGGTACTGTACATTTTATATTTTAAAACTTAACCGTTTTCATTTCGGAGTAATGATGCCCAGCTCATGGATTACGTACGGTACCGAGGTCCAGAAGATTTGGAAGAGGAATTTCTGTTCTGTCGGCCATTACACACAACCACAACCAGAGAAGGTATTTTCAGTACAGTGGACTCATTCTTCAAGAAAGAAGGGCTTCAATGGAATCAGTGTTTTATGTCTGTTGTGATTGTGCACCAGCAATGCTGAGAGTACGTCAAGACTTCACTGCTAGAGTTAAAGAAGAAAATCCATGCGTGCTGATTGTTCACTGTCTCCTTCACCATGAGAACCTTGCTTCTCAGGAGTTGTCACCTGAGTTACAGAAAGTGAGGCAGGAAGTCATCCAGGTAGTCAGTTTCATTAATCTAGGGCTGTGACCTCCAGGATCATCAGTCGGATGTGTTCTGTTTTTGGTCCAGAATATGTACACGTGTTGTACCACTCTGAGGTTAGTTTTTGGTTCAGAATATGTACACGTGTTGTACCACTCTGAGGTTAAGTGGCTGTCGTGAGGAAGGGTGCTCCAACGGTTGCCTGAAATGCGGAACGAGACTGAGATATTTCTAGCAAAAAAGAATCATTCACTGGCCCCAAAGATTCTCTGATTCAAAGTAGGTGATGCAAGTGGCTTATCTTGCAGATATCTTTGCTGAGATTAACGCCTTGAACATTTCAATGCAAGGTCACGATCAGACATTAGTTGGGCTGTCAGAGAAGGTAACTGCATTCAAGGGGAAACTGAAGCTGTGGAAGAGTAAAACTGAGACTGGGAAGACTGTGTCATTCCATTTTTGAGTGAATTTCTGGAAGACGAAAATTTTTGTCTCACCCAGGTCCAAAGCATCATTGTGGAACATATCTCCAGACTAATCAAAGAGTTTTTCACCACATTTCTGAGAATGTGATGAAATATGCCTGGGTAAGAAATCCCTTCAGCACTGAAGCTGTAGACTTACCTGACGAGATTTCGAACATCAGCTACTTCCAGGAGCAGCTCATCGAGGTTCAGAATGATGAAACACTTCGTTATGATTTCAGGAAACAAAACGAATCACTGAGCTCATTCTGGATCAGAGTTTACAAAGGAAAGAAAATTCTTGGATGTGAAGCCCTGAAAGCACTCCTTCCCTTTGTTACAACTCATCTGTGTGAGGCAGGATTTTCTGCACTCACAAAGTACAGAAACCGTCTACAACCTGAGCATGACCTAAGATGCAGTCTGTCATCTAAATCACCCTGGTTTGAGAAGCTGATCGAAACTTTTCAGTGCCAGGGATCTCACTGATTATAGTACTTTATGTCTCAGACAACATCCAAAACAGTGACTTTCCTTAATGGTCAGAGTATATAGGTGTGTCATGAACATGAATGAATTATTTTGATTTTCTGATCTTCGATTTATTTTTTTCCTCCCAAAATGTGTTGATATTTTAGTTCTTAGGAAGTACATATATTAAAAATGAAATTTATTTATTATGACATCAATAAAATATTGAAATTTTACTTTGGTTTTAGTCACATGATATGGCATATGTTTGTTTCAGTTCTAGTGCAGAGTAAGTTTATGAGGGTTTGGGTTGCCATATAGACCATCTTATGGATTTTCGGTCGCCAAGAAAAAAGGTTAAGAACCACTGCTTTATACAAAGGAAAAGGGGAGAGAGAAGTATGTGGTAACCATAGGGGTATTTGCCTTCTTAGTGTGACTGGTAAAATATATGGTAGAATACTCATTGATAGGGTCAGGCATATGACAGAGGAGCTAGTTGGAGAAGAAAAAGGGGGATTTAGGAAGGGAAAAGGATGTGTAGATCAGATATTTGTTCTAAGATGTTTAGTGGAGAAGTATCTAGAGAAGGGAAGGAAAGTGTATGCTGCCTTCAAGGACTCGGAGAAAGCTTATGACAGAATACAGTACTCGTCAGAAGTATTCAGCGTTGTCCGCCAGGCGCGCAATACTTATGGCCCAAAAAGAATCACCCATTCTGGGGGGTAAGAATTGAGCCACAAGTTTGAGCTCCGAGCATGACGTCACGGTAGCCTGGGGCCTTCCGACGCGCTGGTTGGTTCCCGCCTCAGTCGCCCACGGGCTGCCTGAGAGAGAGGAACTCCGCCGAGTGTCCCTCTCAAATTGCGCCATTTTTTACCGAGTGTCCCACAGTGTTCTGGCCTTCACAACTTTGTTATGGCACCTACCCGTGAACTATCGAGTGAAATCATATCCCAGATAATTGCTCTAAAGGAGGCAGGCCACCAGACAAAGGAAATTAGTGAATTGGTTGGTGTGGCACGATCGACAGTGCGTCGTTGGTGTGCGCGGTTTCGGGAGGAAAACAGTGGTGCAGTTCCCACAAAGAAACCGCGGTCTGGTAGGCCTAGGAAAACTTCCCCAAGGTCTGTTAATGTTTTAAAACGTGCAGTGGAGTTTAATCCTCGTGTGAGTGCAAGGAAAATTAAGGAGAGCAACCCGGAAGTGTTTGGTGAGGTATCAGTGAGAACAGTGTCTCGTAGGGTGCATGAGCTTGGTTACACAAGTCACAGGCCTGTGAAAAAGCCTCTTCTCACCAAGAGCCAGAGAATTCGTAGGCTTGCCTTTGCTAATAAATATCTAATCTGGGGTGAGGAGCAATGGTTGTCAGTGTTGTGGTCTGATGAGGCAACGTTTAGTGTTATCTGTAACAGAGGAGCACGTGTGTATCGACGCAAAGGTAGTGACCCACTTGACCCACGGTATGTAGAAAGCACAGTTAAACATCCTGATTCACTCATGGTATGGGGTTGTTTCTCAGGGAAGGGTTTGGGGAAGCTTGTTGTACTTCCCAAGAACATCAGAGTGAATCAGGATGTTTACCTGGAGCTAACATGTGCACGAGTGTTTCAGCAGGACGGTGCACCTGCTCACAAGGCCAAATCGGTCACCAATTGGCTTCGTGACTGCGAGGTATCATTCATGACAGACTGGCCAGGAAATAGCCCAGACCTCAACCCCATTGAAAACCTCTGGTACCTCGTAAAGAAGAGTCTCCAAGGGAAAGACGTGAGCTCTCTGCCTAAGTTGGAAGCCGCCATTCGTGACTCCTGGGACAAAATACCCCTCCAGCACCTCAGGAGCCTCGCCCTTTCACTTCCAAGACGTCTCAGGTCCGTGAAGAAACGTAAAGGCTACCCTACGAAGCACTAAAGGTAAATAAAATGCATTATTTATATGTTTTTTCAATGTTGAAAGGTTTGTTTCTCAGGAGGGACGCAGGGCGCTCTATACTTCTGACGAGCACTGTAGATAGGCAAGGTATGTGGAAGGCATTAAGAATATATGGAGTGGAGGGGAAATTGTTGAGTGCTGTGAAGAGTATGTACGAAGGAACTAGGACTACGGTGAGAGTGGATGGTGAGCTGAGTGAGTTCTATGATCTCAAAGTGGGACTGAAACAGGGTTGTGTGATGTCTCCATAGCTGTTTAATATATACATGGATGGGGTTGTAAAGGAGGTGCAAGGTAGGGCAGTGGATGTGGGGGTGGCTCTAATGAATGAGGGTGAGATTTGGAAGATTCCGGTGTTGCTGTTTGCTGATGATACAGTATTGTTGAGTGAAGATGAATGGGAGTTGCATGGTTTGGTGAATGAATTTGGGACAGTGTGTAGGAGGAGGAATCTGAAAGTTAATGTAAACAAATGTAAAGTTATGGTGTTTGAGAGGAATGAAGTCACAGAGTGTGCAGTGAGGTTGGATGGTGAGGATATGGAGAATGTGAGTGCATTCAAGTACTTGGGTAGTGTGATGAGTAAGGATGGAACTTTGGGGGATGAAGTGCGTGAAAGGGTACAGCAGGGAAGGAAGGTTGTTGGTACACTGAAAGCAGTAATGAGAAATAGGGAGGTGAGTTTGGAAGTTAAGAAGTCACTGCATGATAGCATTGTGATCCCTTCCCTGACGTATGGAAGCGAGGCGTGGACCTTGCAAGAGGGGAACAAGTCAAGAGTGAGAGCAGTGGAAATGAGTTACTTGAGAGGAGCATATGGAGTGATGTGGAGGGACAGGTTGATGAATGAAGAGGTGAAGGAACGTTGTGGGATGGATGTGGATGTGGTTGAGAAGATTAGGAGAAATACACTGAGGTGGTTTGGACAGGTGAAGAGAATGGAGAATGAAAGACTGACTAAGAGGGTGTATGTAGGTGAGGTGGAGGGAGGGAGAGGAAGGGGTAGACTGAGGATGAGGTGGAGGGATGGAGTAGAGAGGTATATGAGGGAGGGGGGGGTGAGTTGGGGGGAGGGTAGTCAAATGGTGGGTGACAGAGCGACTTGGAGGCGTTTTGTCTGCGTCCACCCTTTGCGGGATTAGGGCATCAGGCTATAGATAGATAGTCTTGTGTGTGTGGGTGGGGAAAGTTATGTTTGAGCAGAATGCACTGTTTTATAAGGTAGGTAATATCTGACACAAGTCTGAACTGCAGTGTCTTCAGCTGCCTGGAGGAATGTTGTGTCTGTCTGCATTAACTATAATGGTTTTAAATTTCATATGTTTGTCATGTAAGCAACTGGTCAACTATGGAACTATCCTCAACATTCTGTTCCACTGCCTATAACATCTAGTCTATAAATGCAGTGTCCGGGCATCTAATAATGAATGAACCTTGATTTTTTTTTTTTTTTTTTTAATAGGTTTCTTGGCTTTATGCCACTGTTTTTTCATTTTTACAGTACTTACCAACAAGGGCAAAATTCTGTTCTAATAGGTTCTTGTGTGAACTGAACCAAGCATTGGCCAACTTTTGGTTTTTGGATTTTCCCACAATGAAGTTAATAAAGTAGACTACCAGACCAGCAATCATCAGCATTTCGAGGTAAAAGCTGTCCCAGTTGCTGCGCAGGTGGAGTGGAACCTAAAATAAATGAATACATAAATAATAATAACAAATAAAAATCTATATGCTGCTGAACTTCCAAACCACAATTCAACCTGTCCAACACCCAGCAAACATTATTGGTACCTTTATTTTGAAACCCTTGAATTCAGATGTTCTGGGACAAATCATTCTTTACTAAATAAATTACTTCATGGTTTCTTAAAAGTAATATCAAAAGATCTGTTTTACAGGAAAGTAATTCTGAATGGCATTTACAGGTATTAAGATGACTGAAATTAACTGTTTTCAAATTAAAACTAAAATGGCACTGTAATCAGTGTGATATCCTCAGTCACCAATCTCTCCTTGTAATGAACAGCACATATAAATTAGCTGCTATATATAAGGCAGTGTTCCTTACTTGCAGAGGTCAGACTTTTGCATCTGAAGGCTACTTTCCAAACTGCAGTATCATGAAGCATCTGAGTAAAGTTCCCTCACCCTGAAGTCCCATCCCATCAATAAAATAGAAACAATCCTGTGTATCCTAGTCTTGACACAAAAATCTCCATTCACCAGCGTCATACATACCTCAATAACATTAGTACCTCACTTGTGTACATTAATATTATGTTTAAGTAACATATTCCTAACTTCTCTGTGAACATATATACTACCCTACCCTGGCAGCCCAGGAGATGTCATATGACATACAGGCATTGAAAATTTATTCTGTACGCCTGGGTGCCATTAGCTTTGAAATTATTTGTAAAAGTGAAACTGTTCATTTGGTAGTGGTGGTAATTCTGGTTCCATGACCTGTGTGACATACCGTATAACACCAAAAACATGCAGAATATTTTTTTAGTACACGTACACCTTTCTCCTATTTACTTCCTATAAAATTCCACACATTTTCCAAATCCATTTGCTCTAATAACCTGATATTCATCTGCCACTTCTTTGTTTCTCTTCTCCATTTTCAGTTTTTCACGCTGCTTCTCTTTCTCTCTCTCTCTCTCTCTTGCTCCTCAGCTTAATTCTGTACACCACCATCATATGAACGGATTAAGTTCCTTATCATTCACAAACTGCCCTTGTACCAACAACATTCCCAAGTACCTCTCTCTCTACAAGTAATCCAACAAGCTCCCTTCAGCATCCTCTCTGGTCTCTCTGTACAATGTGTATTTGCCTTTGTGCCTACATAAAAGTGTTCTTTAACAACTTCCCTGAAAACCTCAACAATACTACACTTATATGGGGGGTCTCAGGGTATCATAAGCTAAGACTTACATTAGCGATGGTGATCTTTGGCTCATCTTGTGTCTTGGGTGCCCGCGACCCCTGCGGTCTCTCACTATCAAAACCAATGAATTCTTCTTCATCATGAAAATGGCTGAACTCATCATTCTCATCTTCATCCTGTATTAAATGAAGCACAAAACTTACTACAGTGATCCCTTGGTTGTTGCACACTTGGCTACAGCAGTTTTCATTATCAATTCTAGGTGAAAATATGCACTCCTGCCATTATCGTGCATTTTTTTGTCAAAAAAAAAAAAAAAAAAAAAAAAAAAAAAAAAAAAAACACACACCTATGGTAGTTTCTGCCAACAATGATGGTGCAAAATCTGTGGTTTCTGATAACGTTGAGGGATTCAAAGACGAGGCCTTAACTGAGGAGTTAATTCCAGACGGTGGAGACCACTCACCACCCCTGACCCTTAGAACCCCTAACCTGAAGCCCATCTCAGGTCTATATAAGGTACAGGTTTCTTCCTAATTATGACCTTTTATCATTTTCTATTAGTCTAACCATGCCTAAGTGTGTTCCTGATACTGTACTTATCAGAAGAACAGATATATAGTTGACCCTTGATTCTACGGACCCCGAATCAACAGATTTCGGAAGCAACGGACAATATCTGCAAGCAGAGAATCGCTCCAAACACCAGTCATCTGTCCATTATTTGAAAGTTTGCCAGTTCTAACTACATACAGTATTTCTCTTTACAGATACAAAAATAAATGATATTGTAGTTGCACACAAAAAATTACCGTAACACAGTACTCTACCAGACCCACATGACCCATGTCCCATACCACCTGCCACTGCCTGCCTCAGTGAGACAGTGTTTTGTGTATTGTTACTGTGACGAGAAGCGATTATTTGCTTATTTCCTTGCTCCTCATTTCCTCTCAGAACTCTGAGCACGTGGTTCCAAACTAACTTTAGTTATGCCTAAGCACCCTGAAAGTGCTATCAACACAAGAAAAGCATTTATTCCAAAGGAAAATGTAAAACTGCTGGACAAAGTGGTGCGTGGTGTGAGAGCTTGTATGCAAACAATCAGACATGAAATGATTATGGTGTGTTTACGACATGGACAGTTTCTTTCTTGGGGAAAAAAAAGAGTTAATGATGAAGGAGCAGTAAAATTCATGTTTTCACCTTGGGTGCAATGTGTGTGTGTGGGAAAAAAAAAAAAAAAAAAAAAAAAAAAAAAAAACTTTGTGCCCAACCTTTGTTACTAACTGGTGGTTTTTGGCAGAGAAAATTAAGTTCTTACGGTATGTGAAGACACTACGTGTTGACGTAAATAGGTAAGATCATTATGGGAGTTCAGTTCTTGTGAATTACTGTATACTGTACTGTCATACAAATTATACTGCTTGGCTGACTTATTTATTATTCACAATTACTGCATTTGTGTGTATCTGAGAAGTGAGAAGTATGCAATCACTCCATGCTGACGACTTCAGTATACAGTAATCCCTCCAATATCCAATGTAATAGAGCCATAGGCAGGTCTGGATAGTGGTCCTGTCCGGATATTGGGTCCCAGCTTCTGGACTTGTACTTATGGACCCTAACTCAGAAAAACACCTACACAACTCCCTCTGGACATGCATAGCACATATCTAAGACCCAAATCACACCAATAAGGGACATAAAAGACTGAAATAAATGCAAAAGAAGCATAAAATGAGGTTTTTGAGGTAGGTTCATACAATATTCAACATTCTGGGTACTTACAAGTCCCTGGCTCCTGGACTGGTAGTTATGGACCCTAACCTAGCCTAACTCAGAAAAACGTCTCCCTACTGCACACGCATAGCACCTAAAACACAGCATATTCACACCAATAAGAGACATAAAAGAGTGAAATGAGGTGTTTGAGGTATGTATAGTATGGAAAATACAGTAGAGTACAGTATGAAACATTCTGCCTACTTACAGCAAGTCCATGGCCATCTCGATGAATAACTGCCTCCTCTCAGACTCTGACAGTAAGAAGGATTTCCTGAAGCACTTGCACTACACTGTTCATGAAGTCTTGCACTGAACTTAGTCATTCACGCACAGAAGTCCATTCTCTTCACAGTGCGCACTCTTGTCTAACTTATGCTTCATTGTAACTTAATAAGTGTTGCACTCTGCACTTTAACTCTTTCCACTCTTATAACCATTTTCTAAAGCAAAAACACACTAGTCTATTTACGTTAAATTTAGTTCAAAAATTGTTTGTCTTTTCATTCACAACAGTAAATCCTTAACACAATGCACTGTTTTTTTCACTGCACAACACTGTAAATTCCCGTGTGGTCTAGTGGAGAAGTTCTTGGCGTCTATTCACTGTCAGAGTCCGAGAGTATCACTGGCAGGTGACCTAGGGGTGCGTCGCTGGGTCGTGGTGATGGCGTACCCACTGCAGACGACTCTGAAGACAGACGCAAACTCACGTCGAGCGGTGACTCCACCGTGGCTGATGTGCTGGGCTGTGGCTCAGAGCATGAGGGCCTGTCTTGGGGAGGCAACGGAGTGGAGCCAGGGCTGGGCACAGCGGGAGTCACAGGCCTGAAAAAACTGTCAATCGTTGATTGACGCAAGGAACGACGATTCTGACGATTGATGATGCGCTGCCTGAAAGCACGCACTTCCTCCATAAGTCCCAAGGGCCCCATCTCCCTGTCGCAGTCCAGGTGTTCCAGGTAGTCCAGAACGAACTCTAGGTGTTCCCGGAGTGCGCTCAGCTTGGGGATGGCTGGAGTTGTGTCATGCTGAGAGGAGTCCGCATCATCATCGCCGTCCTTGTCGGAATCTTCAAGCTGGGTACTGACCGCAACTGAAGATGCGATCTCGATATCAGACAAGGTCTGATACCCAGGATCGCCCTCGTCGTCATCCAACCAGTCACGCACATCGTCCACATCAACATCGTCGCCATGCGCACATAGACGTGCATGGAAGTCATCCACGTCAAAACCTAGGAAATCATACTCCACATCCGTTCCGAGAAGCAGACGAGATAAACCATTTTCTAGAGTCTTGACAGGGATTTCCTTCCATGCACTGGCCCAGTTGTAGAGTGCAGACTTGATGTTGTAGCAACGAAGGTTTTCCAAAGTCCGCTGGCCTCGCGTGTCTCATCACTCCCTGCGCTTGTCCTCGTCCTCGTGAACAACCATCACCTCCTTCAAGAACTTCCTTCGGTACAGCCTCCTCGTTGCCACGGTCACTCCTTGGTCCATTAGTTGGATGAGAGCAGTCGTATTAGGTGGCAGACACATGCGCCTAATCCAGCCATTCTCAGCCACCAAGTCCTTGTTGCACGGGTGGGCAGGTGCATTGTCGAGGAAAAGGAGGGCCTTTACCTGGTCGCGTGAGATTCCCAGTGTTTAAGTCTGGTAATGTATGACCTCCTTGACAAAATGGCAGTGGAACCAGTCTTTGAAGATCTGGGCTGTAAACCATGCCTTCAAAGAATGGTACCAGATGACAGGAAGGACATCCATCACCCCACAAAGACACCGAGGCTGCTTTGCGCGGCCAACAATAACGGGCTTAAGCCAGTGCATGCCATTAGCACTGGCACAACACAAAGCAGATATCCGTTCCTTGGAAAGCTTGCGGCCAGGTACATGCTTCTCCGTCTCCTCGGCTAAAGTGTTCGTTGGCAAAGAGCGATAGAATAATCCAGTTTCGTCAGCACTGTAGACTTGACTGAGAGTGAGGCCCTCCCTGTCGATCAAGCCCTTCAACTTGTGCCGAAACTAGTCAACTCCATCCTCGTTAGCGTCCAAAGCTTCGCCATGAGCTTTACAATTGGTAAGGCCATGCCGTAACTTAAACGCGAAAAGCCAACCCTCGAATGCCTTGAAGTCTAGGGCGTCGTGATGCCTGGTGAACTTCTCAGCAGCAGCCTTCAGCTCCGTACCACGTACCATCACACCAGCAGCACATTGCTGTCGATACCAAATCAATGTGGAGCGGTGGACTTCAGCAAACTTGGGAGTAAACATCACCTTCCTCTCCACATTGCGTTTGCTTCTCGACGAGAAGTCAGCCGTGTACTGCATGAGTTTGTCTCGGGATCTTTTAATATCAAAGTAGACTGCGCCAGGTTGAACTCTTGGAGGATGCGGGAAGAAGACCACCTTGCATCTACCTTCTCCAATATCTCCCACTTCTTCTCCAGAGTCAACACCACTCTCTTCCTCTTCTCAGGCTGTGGGGCCATCATCACACACATGAAGGAGAGGGACGAGAGCAGCAGGAGTACCTGCAGCAGGTAAGGCACCACCACAAAAGCGAGCACGTGGGCAGCCATGACGACGAGCGTGCACTTGCGAAAAGAGACAGGCAGAAAGTGGGGAGGATGCAGGGGCACTCTAGCGGACGTCGGAGGAATGATGCACCACAGCAAAGCTGTCCCGCACCCAACGCGCCAAGTTCAAATTATGGGCAGGAAGAAATAGATTATTTTTTCAATTTTTTTTCTGGTTTTCGGACCATTTTGGGAATATTGGATCCCGGGACGATTATGTCCGGTTAGTGGGGATGTTCGGATATTGGGCATTCAGATATTAGAGGGATTACTATATTTTTTCCCTTTATTGTTGATGACTAATGACTCAAAAAGTTTCACATTTTTTTTCTTTTTTAACCCCTAAATCGTGGGCTTGTTTTGCTTTGACTTGCAGCTCCTGCTGGCATATTCGCGCTCCGACAGACTCTCTAAAAATATTTGCCAAAAATCAGTTATTAGTCCTAGAATATTAAAATTAAATATGCATATGGCACATACCTTCAGCTTTCTCCTGGGGTGTTTGTTGAGCCTTTGTCGAGTATCATAGGAATTGTGGAGACCTCTGAAGTTGGGTAACAAAGTCTCCACTTTACACTTCCTGACAACTCGTAATATGATTACCATAGCCTGATATTATCACTAGAAACACTATTCTATGATTCTCAAATAGTTTGGAATCCATACTCCAAAAAAAAAACAGTGAAAGCAATGAAAATTACGAGAACGTATGACCATCCCACTTGCGATCGTTCGCCGCTGGTGTTCTGTCATTTATTATTCATAAAACCCCTCACAGTTTATATTTCTATTACTATATAACACTTATATATATCTACAGTCTTTATCCATAAGTTTCCTTCAGTAATAGTAGTTTATTATCACTGTAGGCACTCAATTTCTCTTTCAGTAAAATATGTAGCATTCACTTTCTCGTCCTGTATATTAGCGTTGAGCGTGAATGTCATTTTCACCTTCACTTTCATAACTCATAGTATTCGTACATGCTAGAGTGGAACTTTCACTGTCATTATTCCTAGCATATATACTTGTATTCTTATAATATTACTCATTTACATTTCTATTTACATTCTCTATTTTATTTACATTTTTTTACATTTCTATTTTATTTACACTGTGTTAGGGACAGTCACTTGAAGTAACTTATAAAACTTTTCCACTGTTCATTTATATTTACATTCATTGCTTTCACTTGCTGTTTACACATTATTTACATTTCCACTTGCACTGTCTTACTCACCAGAAAGATCGTAGTCACACTCTATCATTTGTCAGTCCTTTACCTCTTTCCACACGGGGCCCTTTGCATGGGGCTAAAAAGCGGCGGAATTTGAGAGGCGTGAATCCGACGTACTTTCACCTTGAAAGACGACAGTAAACTGATACTGGTGACCTGCCTACGGGAAGTGCAATACTGCCAATGTCAGCCTTGTGACAGCTGCTAATATATAGCTATGAAATGATTGGCAGGAAATCTAGAAAATACATAGTAAATTAGGTAGTTCCAGGTGAATGTTAATATCACTTAGGCTTCTCCCTTCCTTTCTTATATATATTTTTATTACGAGAATAGATTATAAGGCATATTTCAAGGGAAAATAAACAGCGAAAATTAGCAAACGAGTGCACGTGAGGTGCTGTCAGGTGATAATTAGCCAATTCCAGGTGTATGGCACTATCACTTACCTTATTTCTTTTTTGTATATATTATTTGGTATAAGAATAGGGCATACGGCTTATTTTAATGGATGAAATCAGTGGAAAATTCCAGGGAAGATTTACTTAGAGTAAATACTGTGTGGTGGCCTGCAATAATTAGGTAGTTCCAGGTGAATGTAAATATCACTTAGGCTCCTCCATTCCTTTCTTATATATATTTTTATTATGAGAATAGATTATACAGCATATTTCAAGGGGAAATAAACAGCGAAAATTAACGAACGAGTGCATGTGAGGTGTTGTCAGGTGATAATTAGCCAATTCCAGTGTATGGCACTATCAATTACCTTATTTCTTTTTTGTATATATTATTTGGTATAAGAATAGGGCATAGGACTTATTTCAATGGATGAAATCAGTGGAAAATTCCAGGGAATATTTACTTAGCGTAGCACGGCCCGGCAGGCGAGAGGAGAGGGTAATGGAGGGGAGGTAGGGAGGGGAGTCAAGAACGGGGAGAAATGGCTAAATTGTCAACAATGGAAGGGAGTACAGATGAGATTAGGGGTGCTGACTACTGTTGGACACTGGCAGTACTGATAGATGATACAAGCCACCACTTGAGAGCCCGGGCGAATTCAAAATAACACAGAATCATAAAAGTGACGCCCCGCGGTATGATCCCTTGCTCCCAAGCGTCACGAAAGTGACGCCCCGCGGTTAAGGGGTTAAATGAGTGCGCCGAAAGTGATTCTTGGCGAAATATGCATGATTCTGGGTGGCCATTATTCACATGTTGCTTAGGTCAGAAGTTTTTGCTTAAATGGTAATGAGGACTTTCAAGAGGTTTCGTGGCAACCCTAGGTGGTTAAAATTTTTATGGGGAGTATTAGGGGGCAAAACTAGTCAGTTAGGTTAGGTCAGCATGCACTGATTTGTCAAGTCGGCAAGATTGTAATGTAAACACACGTCTTGGATTTCTTGCAGCAGACATTTCTAATAGCCTATCTTTAACCCGTACAATCCCGCCGTCGGCATGGTGCCAACGGTACAAAAAGTCTCGAACAATCCCAGCGACGTGATGGTGCCAACAGCAAAATTCGAGCGCTGTAGCGCATCTCTAACTGCTTCAATCTAGCTAAAATTTTGCTAAGGAGTAGCTTAATGTATTGGCAACATTATGCGCAAGCACTTGTAGCATTGAGTTTGGTTCTGCATGGCTGGGTAACATCAGTGTGCCACTGTCCGTCACAGCATTAGAATGTCGCGGAAGTCACGCCATTTTTCCACCTTATTGGGTTGAAGGAGGCGGTTGAAACTGTCACATGGACCCTCTGTCCCTTTATTTAGTGATTCTACAGAAGAGGAAGACCTGGACAACCCTCCTGGGGAGGAACATGAGCCAGTGGAGAAGGATATTGAGAATGGGGATCCACTTTCCCCTCCCCCATTCTCTCTCATTCCGCCCAGCTGGGTGGGAAAACGTAACTCACGGCTTGGGAAACTGGGCTAGAAACACGATGGATGGCCATCTTGCACTTATTTCTCCCATAAGGAGTACTTTTTTTTGCTTTTCCTTGATTTATATGTCCTTTTGGATTGTTATATGCAATACAATTTTTTCCCATTTTTGGTCCGGGATTGGGTGGGTATAAAATTGCAAAAATGTCTGGGATGGTATGGATTAAATTGAGTTTGCACAAGGTACTGCATAACCTATCTCGTGTTATATGAAGACTACTGTACACTATGAAGCAAGTCGTAATATAATGGGTATTGTGAGGTAGAGTCGCTGCACCTCATCTTCAATACCATCATATTTCTTTTGCTATTTTTTGAGTTTTAGGCTATTTTTCCCTTCATTTTCATGCAACAGACACTCGTCCCCTGCTATTAGTTCGCTGATTCGAGGGTCGACTGTATATATGTATTTCTTGGGGCCAAATTGTTGTAAAGGGGAAAATTTGGGTTTCCAGATGGGATGCCCAGTACCAAGTAGGATAAATTCCATAGGTTCTGTGCTTTCGTTAACATACATCAGGCATGGTACCAAATATGTGTGATAACCAAGGGGCCACTGTATTTAAAAGCATACAGTACACGATATACAGTATTCAATACCAGTAAAACTCCTTTGTCAGTGAGGTATGAGTGAGGCCATTTAAATCCGAAAGCATTGAAATGTCACCTTACACCCCGAGGGTGCCTAGAGTATATTGATGGCTATCTACCTATCTACCTACCACGTTTCAAGTCTTTACAACAAACTTTCTGACCTTTGGCCCTCTTTTGAAGATTTTCGACATACTGCACTTGGCACATTTCATATGCACCGCTGGGGTGTGATGAAACCTATCAAAAATAAATCTAAAAGAATGGGGCTCTCTCATATGGTGCAAATCACGCAGTGACTGGCCCTGTGGTTGCTGAGATATAAGCTTCTCAAAAGCGCTACGATCAGGCTGGGCCAGGTTGGGCTGCTCATATGTGAGAAAATGCCACTACTTGATGAGAGACCCGAGAGGGCTTCGCCCTCGCTCGTAAAAAGGCAAATCCAAGATAATTAGAGTTGTATCATACTATGTTACTTCAGTACTACATGATGAAAGAATAAAATTATTCTAACTAACTTAGGTACTGAAACAATATCAGAGAATCTCAAACCCCATGTGAATTTTTTTTTTTTTTAACTAGAAGGTTTTAAAATAAAACCCTCTATTTGCAAGCCCAGGCAATATAAGATGCCTGTCCAAAATGAAATGAACTTTTCACAAACTTAATGCTTTACTTACTACTTAAACTTGTCCCCTTCAAAATAACTACCCTTCTCTTTTCATACAATGTTCCTAACATTTTTTCCAGTTCTGAAATGTGTTTTCAGGTCTGGTGCACAGTTCTCATAACAAATTTTCTTCTATCTCTTCCATCATCTGAAACTGGCAACCTTTAAGGGTGGATTTCAACTCCAGGGAGGGGTGAGAACACAGAGGAAAAACTCTTAGAGTAGAGTGGCTGGGGGACGACAGCCATCTTGTGCTTCACCAAAAAGTTATGGATAAAGAGCGATGCATGAGCAGATGCACTGTCATGGTGAAGCATCAAGGTTTCATTTGTTCACACCTCTGGTCTCTTCCTTCACACTGCCACCCTCAAACGTTTCAGGAAGTCCAAGTAAAGCTCTTTATTGACTGTCTGACCACATGGAACAAACCCACAATGAACGACGCCCTTTTGATAAAATCAGACAATCAACATCAACTTCACATCTGAGTGGCTGACATGCTTTTTTTTTTGGATGCAGTGATGATGTTCCAACCCACTATGTCGAATGTCTTTTAGTCTCAACACTGCAGCTGTACACCCATGCTTCATCACCAGTTATATTTTTCCAGAAAAGTTTTCACCAGCATTCGAACAACCAAACTGCTCCTGACTGTCACATGGTTCTCTTTTTGCTCATCTGTCAGCTGATGCAGTGCAAATTTTGTGGCAACATGATGCATCTTCAGTTTTTTTGTTAAAATCACATGGTACAAACTTTTACAGATGCCTATTTCGTCAGAAAAAATCAAGGACTGTCAGGCAGTGATTTTCAAGGATCACAGCACGCACTTTCTCCATGTGATCATCGTCTCTTGACATACAAGGCCGTCCAGATTTGGGATCATCCTCAGTGGATATTCTCCCAGATCTGAATAGCAGGAACCACTTGTGGCATTGCATACAGCTCAAACAATCCTAAGCTTGCAGCATTTGAAAGTTCTCCTTAAGAGTTTTTCCCAATCCGAAACAGAATTTCACACAAACGAGCTGTTCTTCAATATCCTTCATTGTTCAACTTGCAACAAAGAGCAAAGTCCACAAAACACACTTTCATTCAAGCATGTGTACCTTGATGGCTAAGTGATATGGCGAGATTGTGTTAGACCAAAGAGCAAAGTCACCACAACAAGCACTCCCATCACAATCATGCTATGAGAGCTCATTCGTGCGCAATTTACAAAGTTCACTTTCTTTTTGGACAGACCTTGTGAATAGCTATAGCTCTTGCTGAGTCATCCTTGTGGCCTTAAGTGAAATATTCTGCTCAGCAGAGAAAGAAAATCAATGAATCCTCATTGGCTGGCCAGCAACACATAGCATGAAACTCTTCCTGGTGGCAAATGCAGGCTATCCACCCTGGGAATGTTGTTTTGCACCATGGCATTTGATATGCATCAGGTATCTACATTCGTCAACAAGTATCCCCCACTTAAAAATACAAGTCTCCCTCATTTATGATCAACATTTTAATGACTGTTGACTTACATGATCAAGATATTAGCATAAAATTTTTATGCACAATTGCCAATTCTGCCTACACAATCACTACAATCCCATGTGATGCCTTAGCCATTGCCAACATGCAAGACTACAATCATCTGTTTGTTCCAAGTGACCAACAACGTATCTGCAAAAAACTCCATTCTGAGTCATTTATGCTGGCCTGGTCTCTCATGCAAACCCCTTGAACTTCATCACTCTCACATCTGTGCCTTCTCTGCAATCATTTCATAGCAACCAGCAAGTTACATCCACATCTATCATGTGTCTTGCCATTACTTAGCCTTCACAAATGCTACTGTACAGTACTGTGTCCATGATAAATGGTAGGTGGTGGAGTTAATGCAACAAAATGGAATGAAATAACATAAAACTCAGTGATCATGCCTGCCAAACAAGGTGCTGGTGAGTGTGTTTGTGCTAGTGGTGCTAAAGCTTAGCACTCAAGGATGAAAATGTGTCTGGTCCTTAAGCTGGATGCTGTGATGTGGCACAAGGAAGAGAAAAAGTGTCAATGCTATTTCATTTGCCCTTGACCTTTGCACAGCTGACTTTAACAGTAATTAACACCACCCCTGCTGTGATGGCAACAGGGGAGCACGTGTCCTACTTGGCCACCAAGAGGTTGACAAAATTGTCATGAAGAACACGGAGAGGCTCCTTCATATCTGGATTGAGGACCAAAATTGCCACAGCATGCCCATGTCAACTAACTCAGTTACCAACAAGGGACTCTCATTTTGGAAGAACATGCAGGAGATGATGGGTGGTGGAAGTAAAGGAGGTTTTAAGGCCAGCTCAGGATGGTTCAAATGTTTTAAGGCTCACGGTGGCCTGCATCAGCTTCACATGACCGGAAAGGCAGCCACTGCTGACCATGAGGCTGACAATACCTTCCCTAGCATCTTGAGGCAACGTATCCAAGATGGAGGGTACAGCAGCAAGCACGTACTAAACTTTGATGAGACAGGCTTGTTTTGGAAGAGGATGTCCTTGAAAACCTCTTGAAAACCTTCAGTGTCCGGGAGGGTGGAGGTGTATCTGGCTTCAAGGTAGCCAAGGATGCCTGACTCACTTGCTGGGGGGGGGGGGGAGATGTTAAGGAAGTTCTAAACCTGAGGCCTCTCCTTGAATATCATGCAGATAACACAAGGGCATTCTAAGGTTATGTGAAGGGGAGCCTGAAGTCTAACCCTGAGGCATGGTGGACAATGCTGCTATGCCAGAATTACATGGCAAGTTATCTCACCCTTATCACAAGCACCTACGCGATCAAGAACAATCATATCAACTGCTTCCTCCTCCTCAAGGACAATGCCCCTAAAGTGGACAACAATGAAATAATGTTTTTGCCTCCCAACACTACATCCTTAATCCAGCCAAAGGATCAGGGGAAGACCACAACCTTCACAGCATATTATCAGTGTAGGTCAAAGAAACTCCTGCATGCCACTGATGGAAAAGACAAGCTTAACATCAGAGATTTCTGGCATGACTATAACATTTTGCACACCATCAACATCACTGCAGCCTCGGAAAGGGTGAAGTCCACCATGGATGGAGTGTGGAAAAATTCTAGCCGGAGTGTATGCATGGCTTCAATGGCTTTCCCTCAGTCTCAGAAGCTTGTTGCGACATCCTGACACTTTCTCATGAAGCAGGTTTTGATAAGGTTGGCAAGACTGATGTTGCAAAACTACTTCTGAGTCACAGAGAGGTGCTGAGCAAAAAGAATTTAATGAACCCAGAGCAAGAGTGGGTGCAGTACATCATCACTGTACCATGTATAAGCAGATAAAAGTGAACACAAATGCTTTATTAAACCTAAGTCACTTCCACAATAGCCATTCTCACTTTCACCTATCAACTTTTGGCATAACACCTTCAAAGTCTGTTGCAAGACTCAAACATTCTACATCCATGACAATGGCCATAGCCTCTCTGATGCTGTCACAGTCAACCCAAGCCAAGGCTGCAGCATCCTATCCTCAGCATCTGCTGGTCCACAATCAGTCATCTCCAATTGGGCCAGAATCGCAAGCCTCCTCTCCTGGTCTGACTGGCAATGAAGATGGGAAGTGTAAGTGAAAGGCCAGCCAACATCACCTGTCCTAGATCTAACCTCAAGGAAAACATTGATAACCAGGCAAGTTACCCAGACTTGATGAGTATTACAACATGTACTCTCTTACTAATTCCACCATCTTCTATGCCTGATAATCTACCTACTGTCCAGTGGTTTATAATGGCAGTATGTGTTGCTTTAGGTAGTTATGAATCTTGTTTAGGTTGGTTTTAGACAAGGGTTAGGTACAACCATCCCATAAAGGGATCACTCCTGAGATGTCTGGTAATACATCCCCACTAACACCATGTAATAACCTACCTGCTTAACATTACTCCTCAGGCAATGCATCCTCATCATTAAGTGGGGGATGTCTATTGTTCACACTTCGATAAGAGAATCAAAGGTACGGTTATGAATTTTCATAGAAATACTTACTACGTACTGAAAAGTAATTTAATCTTTCTTACTGCAAATGATACAAACTGGGAGAATTTATGTGTTCCTGTTCAAGCATGACAATGATTTGAAGGCATTTTTTTTTTTTTTTTTTTTTTTTTTTTTTTTTTCCTGAAGCAAATTATGAATAACAATCAAGTGGATGGGAAATTGCCACCTACCCATGAATAGGACACTTGACAACATTTCACTCATTCTGCCTCACATATAACCAAGACCTACTTGGAGAAAAGGAGAAAATTCCAGCAGTTAATTAACAGGTAGGAGTCTACACAGGTGGGATATCAAACTAGGGTGTTAGGTCACAAGACTTTGGACACTACCTAACAACTTAGGGTGACTCATGCCAAGACTGAGATGTACTGTGTATACCAGACATCTTGCCAGGTGTGTTACATCACGAGTGGGGCATCACAGGGTATGACATTGTTTAAAAGGCCAAATGCATCTCTTAACCCCTAAAAACTGCATTTTACTGAAGCTATGTTCCACCCCAGCTGTAATTTCAGGGTTGATTTTTCAACTTTTAGCAAGGTAATTTTATTGTCTTACAGATTTGAAGAGCTTGAATTTACACACCGGAAAATGCCAACCTCAGTCACGCAGGGCTAATGGTTACCGCAAAACCACCCTTCAAAGATTATAAAAGTCTCTCCTCGCAGCGAGAGAAAACGAACAAATCAGCAGAAACCTAAGTTTCCTTAAAGAATCTTACCAAAATCAATTAAAGCAATGTAAAATATGTTTTTCTTTGATGAAACTAGGTGTAGGGGTGAGCATGAGTTAAAGAAAAAAAAACCAAACTGGAATAATTCAGCAAAAACCTAATTTCCGCTAGAGAATCTTACCAAAAATCAATGAAATCAAAGTAAAATATTATTCTATTGATGAAACTAGGTGTAAGGGTTAGCATGAAAAAAAAAAAAAAAAAAAAAAAAAAAAAAAAATTTTTTACAAAAATTTTCACTACAGAACCTTACCAAAATCAATTAAATCAATGTAAAATATTTTTCTATTGATTAAACTAGGTGCAGGAGTCAGCATCAGAGTTAAAAAAGAGGAAAACAAAATTTTGGTGAGAGTAAAGACACGTCGATCATGGCAGCAAAATTACCGTATCATACAGGCTGTCCTTGTTTAACACACTTCACTGCTTTCGCACCCATATCGTGTCAGAGAAATTTCGTGTTACAGGGACTCTTGGAACCCCCTATTGCCTTCTGAACCCCTACCCAAAGTCAACTTTTCTCCCCCTTGTGGTGCAAAATTTTTTTTATAACCCCCAATTTTAACTAGAAAGCATTAATATGGTTCAAAAAATTATAAAAGAGTATTATTACAGTTAAAAGCCACAATTTATTTACTTTCTGGGAGGATAAGAGGAGACACACTATGCCGGAGAGGAGGTAGAGGGTAGTTCAAAAGCGAGAATGCTGAAGAGTGATTGGCTGGGAGGAAGATGACGACTACTGGCAAGGCAATGCTCCTATGATTCATCTCATCACCGCTCGCCCAGTTCAAATAACCGTGTTAGCTTCATCAATGGCCGTGTTACAAGCGACAGTGCCTCCGGAAAATTGTACCACGTTAGACCATTTTCATGTTAGCGAAAAGAGAGTTAGACGAGGATAGACTGTACTGTAATAAGGGAGAAGGATAGGAAGGGAAGAAGGTGGAGATGAGATGGGGGGTCTCTGGTGGGAGTGAAGGGGGATGAGATGCATCCTCAATGCATGGGAGGTGGTGTGGGGAGTATTATGGTGGGAGAAAACACACAATGCGATCATAGCAGGGAAATTACCACGTCATTTGATATAAAGGGGGAGTGGAGGGAGATGGAGGCAGGGCTCAGGTGGGGGGGAGGGGGGAGTGGGCATGAGACACCCCCCCATACAATGGATGTAGATGCAGTATTGGTGAGTAGCTTAGGTGGTAGGGGAGAGTAGGCTGTATCCACTCAGCCAGAGGGAGGTGAAGTGATTGGAGAGGGGGGGAGGTCCTCACAGACCTGGTGAGGGGGTGGGATCTACCTTCCCACAACCTCATCCCCTAGTTCTGCTTGGGTAGGAACCATTTATAAAAGGGTCTGGCTTAGTGTTTGGCAGTTTTTGGCAGACCTCCTACGATCGTCAGTCATATGAGTGTACGTGGCAAACTTGCAAACTAACGTCACTCATAGTACTTTAGGGGTTAACACGTTCCGTGCCAGACCCTTCGCCGGCTGTTTACCCCCCTGTACCAAGGGTCTGGGAGGCTGAGTGACCCCCTGTGCCAGCAATATTCAACCTCCCCTCCCCCCCCCACTGAAAGAACATGGAATGTATGAAAAATAAGCCTACTGATAGTAAAAGTGCTCACCTGGGGTGTTTTCAGGCTGAAAACAGGTGCTCCTTGTCACGTGACTTCCAGCAAACTTGGGCGCGTCATTCCTGTAGACTTCATTGGCCCTGATGCAGCCTGATTGCATCAGATGACTACTTTTCAGGAACCGTCAGCGACTGATGTGGATAGATAGTCCATTTTGGTGTGGACTGGGTGGATACATGGACTAAGTGCTGTTTCCACGTGAAGCCTGGCTGACATAACATGGCCACAGTTGGAACGATTACGATGTGAAATTGGGGTTTTGTGCTAGTTTGAAGTATTTTCACATTAACTTTTTTCATACAGCACACTGCTCTAAGGCACTATAAACAGTCGATAAGGTATTATAACGATGTGAAATTGGGCTTTTGTGCTAGTTTGAAGTATTTTCACATTAACTTTTTTCATACAGCACACTGCTCTAAGGCACTATAAACAGTCGATAAGGTATTATATACACTATTGGTGTACACAGTCACATTACTTACCCCGAATCACTCATTACTTACGCTATAAACCTTATGATACTTGACATTATGACTTTTTTTTTTTTTTTTTTTTTTAATGCGAGGAAGAAGGAACCAAAGGCCATGAGCCCGCAGTAACAGTTCCCTCCAAGAGAAAAACAAAATACAACAGAGAGCCAAATTCAAGATCCGATCATTTTGAGATGCCTGGACACACTGCGTTTGAAAGACTGGAGATCATAGGCAGCAGGAAATACAGACAGAGGGAGACAGTTCCAGAGCTGACCTGTTGCATAAATGAAAGACTGGGAGTAACGGTTAACTCTTGCATTAGAGAGTTGGACAGAAAAGGGATGAGAGTTTGCTGCCAGACGGGTGCTACGCGCCCGTCGTAGAGGTGGAGGAATGCAAGCAGACAGTTCAGAGGAGCAGTGACCATTAAAGTAGCGATAGAAAAGAGATAAAGATGCAACAGTGCGGCGAAGAGACAGAGGTTGAAGGGAGTCAGTAAGAGGAGGAGAGTTAATGAGACTAAAAGCCTTTGACTCCACCCTATTGAGAAGAGCTGCATGTGGGGAGCCTCCCCATACATGAGAGGTGTACTCCACACAGGGGCGGATAAAACCCCTGTATAGAGTCAACAATTGTGCAGGGGTAAAGAAAGAGCGGAGTCGGCTTAGCACACCCAATCACTTGGAAGCAGATTTTACAAGAGATGTAATATGATCTTTCCAAGATAAGTCCCGAGTAAATGAAACCCCAAGCATGTTCAAGGATGATGCAGGATTAAGCTGAATATTATTAAACATTAGTGGGTATACCTGTGGAAGATTTTGTCGGGTTGATAGGTGTAAGAACTGAGTCTTAGATGCATTAAAGACAACCATATTATTTTTACCCCAGTCAGAGATACGAGCCAAGTAAGACATTAGGTGTGCCATAGCCTCATCCCTTGTTTCTTGAAGTAACTGTTGAGATGGGCGTTGCGGGAACCGAATGGAAAGGTGAAGGGTGGAGTCATCAGCGTATGAGTGGATAGGGTTAGATGTACAGCTTAGAAGATCATTGATGAATAAAAGGAAGAGAGTTGGTGATAGGACAGAGCCCTGAGGAACACCACTGTTGATAGATCTAGGAGAAGAACGATGGCCGTCTACAACAGCGGCTAAAGAACGACCAGAAAGGAAGCTAGCGATAAAGGCACAGATAGAAGGATAGAAACCGTAGGAGGGCAGTTTGGAAATTAAAGATTTATGCCAGACTCGATCGAAAGCCTTTGAGATGTCAAGTGCAATGGCAAAGCTTTCGCCAAAGTCCCGAAAGGAGGATGACCAGGAGTCTGAAAGGTAGGCGAGAAGATCGCCAGTGGAGCGTCCCTGACGGAACCCGTACTGACGATCGGAAAGAAGGTTGTGATAGGAAAGATGCCTTAAAACTTTTCTATTAAGAATTGACTCGAAAACTTTTGAAATACAGGACGTTAAAGCAATTGGACGATAGTTGGAGGGTTGGGAGTGGTCACCCTTCTTTGGGACTGGCTGAATGAGAGCAAACTTCCAGCAAGAAGGAAAGGTACAAGTTGACAGACAAAGGCGAAAGAGTTTGCCTAGGCAGGGTGTAAGCACAGAAGCACAGTTCTTGAGAACAACAGGAGGGACCCCATCAGGCCCATATGCCTTGTTAGTACTGAGGCCAGTGATGGCAGAAAATACATCAACTGAAGAAATTTTAATGTCAGCCATGAGGAAGTCAGAGGGGGGAAGTGATGGAGGAATAGCACTGGAATCGTCTAAGGTGGAATTGGAGGAGAAAGTCTGCGCGAAGAGATCTGCTTTATCAGTAGAAGAAATAGCTACAGAACCATCAGAGTAGAAAAGAGGAGGGAAGGATGATGAGGTAAAGTTGTTAGAAAGATTTTTGGCAAGGTGCCAGAAGGAGCGGGAAGAATTCGAGTTGGAGAGTTGAGAGCATTTAGTATGGATGAAAATATTTTTAGTAGAGCGAAGAACAGACTTAGCACGATTCCGGGCAGAAACGTAAAGATGATGTGATTCAGGGGCGGGTTGGCTCCGGTACCTCTTGTAGGCCTTCTCCTTGTTGCGGACAGCATTAGAACAAGCGTGACTAAACCAAGGCTTTCTTGCGTTAGTCAAAGGATATGAGAAAGGAATGTATGCTTCCATGCCCGAGAGAATAACCTCCGTAATGCGCAAGGCACACTCAGATGGCTCATGGCCATGGAAGCAATAATCATTCCAGGGAAAATCAAAGAAGTACTGCTTGAGGGCCTCCCAGTCCGCGGCTCCAAAATGCCACAGACAATGTTTCCCTGGAGGGTTCACAGGCCGTACCGGAGTGATAGGACAGGTTAAGGTAATAAGGTTGTGATCGGAGGAGCCCAACGGAGAGAAAAGATTAACAGAGTAAGCAGAAGGATTAGTTGTGAGGAAGAGGTCAAGTATGTTGGAGCTCTCTCCAAGGCGGTCAGGGATACAGGTAGGGTGCTGTACAAGCTGCTCTAGGTCATTAAGGATAGAAAAGATGTAGGCTTGTTCACCAGGTGGATCCGTGAAAGGAGAGGAGAGCCAAAGGTGGTGGTGAACATTGAAATCTCCAAGAATGGAGATTTCAGAGAAAGGAGAAATGGACAGAATGTGTTCCATCATAGAAGTAAGATAGTCGAAGAATTTTTGATAGTCAGTAGAATTAGGGGATAAGTAAACAGCACAGATATATTTAGTCAGAGAATGACAGGAAAGCCGAAGCCAGAGTGTGGAGAATTCAGAAGAATCAAGTTCAGGAACACGAGAGCAAGATAAGTCGTTGCGTATATATACACAACAGCCACCTTTGGCTTTGAAATGAGTATAGAGAAAGTAGGAGGATACAGAAAACGGTTTGCTGTCAGTTGCCTCAGACAGCTGAGTCTCCGTTAGAAAAAGAAGGTGAGGTTTAGAGGAGGAGAGGTGGTGCTCAACAGAGCGAAAGTTAGAGGAAAGGCCGCGAATGTTGCAGAAATGAAGAAGAAGAGAGTCAGACAGTGGTTCCAGGCACCTCGAGTCGTCACCGGGAGAGGGGCGGACGGTGGGGGCATTTATGGTCCCCCCCCTGGGGACTCTGAGGCTTGATTAAAAGACGCCATTTTTGTTGAATTTAGAATAGCAAGTGTAGTGTGTACTGTGCATGTAGTTTGGTGAAGATAGTTAGAGAAATTTGTACTGGAGAGCATGCTGGCCTACTCTCTGTGTAACTGAGACACTGAAAAAGTTCAGCAAAGGGGGATGGTCAGGAACTAGTCCTGAGGGCTGATGAAACGGGAGCTCCAACACTCCCTGTCATCAGCTTTCCATCCACCTGGGGAGTACTGCCCTGCTCGACTGGTGCTACAGTCTACTCCACTTGCTTCCATTTACTTACGTTTACCTATATTACGTTCATTACATACATTCTTTACGCTATCGCACACACTCTTTTTCAGTACTCCTCCACTGTGTGGTAGTCTTTGAAGCACTGAAGAAAGCACAGCCCAAATTCACTCAGAAACTGAAGTGTCAAACAGGCAGGCTCCCTATCCCCCCCCCCCACCACTTATCCCACTCCTGCTCATAAGCAAGGTGAAGGAGGGTGTCAGCTCTCATTTTCTGTCAAGCAATTAGGGCTGACTACAGAAATTTCGTGTAAATGTCACAAGAACCGGGTCCGTACCATGTACGGACCTGGCATAACAGGCAATGTTTGGTTGTCCGTACCAGGTATGGACCAGGCATGGCTGGCAATGTTAGGTTGTCCGTACCAGGTACGGACTTGGCACTGAACGGGTTAACTCCTCCTTGGCCATGGGTACAGAATTTTACGTGCGCCCCTGGCCGATGCCAGGGCCATTTTCTGAGGTTTTGAAAACAGATTTTTTTTCCCCTGCTATACTGAAGAGGACGTTCTGATGCACCTGGCAGAGCAAATTTTGGCTTCCTAGACCCATCCTGTGGCGTGCAATTAAACATAGAAGTTGCGTAAATTTAGGCAGCCGATACTAGTCACACATAGGTACAGTAATCCCCCCACTATCCGATATAATAGAGCCAAAGGCATGTTCGGAAAGTGGGCCCCAGCCTCCTGGACTTGTACTTATGGACCCTAACTCAGAAAAACACCTATACAACTCCCTCTGGACATGCAAAGCACCTATTTAAGACCCAAATCACACCAATAAGGGACATAAAAGACTGAAATAAATGCAAAAGAACCAGAGAATGAGGTTTTAGAGGTGAGTTTATACAATATTAAACATTCTGGGTACCAACAAGTCCCTGGCTCCTGGACTGGTTTGAACCGCCAGTTTGCACTCCACAGTTAATCTTTTGCACTCTAAATTCTAATTTCTTAACGCTGCACAATGTAAATTTCCGAGTGTTCTAGTGGCGAGGTATTGCAGTTTATTGGCTGTTTATTCACAAAAAAAAGAGCACATGTGGCTTGCATTGCGATAAGCATCTGCTCTCAATCGGAGTTAGGCTGTGACTGTTGATGATGCGGTGACAGAGTTGCCAGATCCCAACGGCCACATTACCAAACTCCTCAATTTTCATTACCTTTTTTTACTTTTCATTACCAAATTCGTAAAGCTAGCATCTATTCTTCACTAATATATATACATGTGGAAATACAAGTAATCACTCTTCTTATAAATAACAGCATGCTGATTATTATCACGCTATATAGGCTACCAAATTAATCAGAGAGAGCAAACAATCCACCATCTCCATCCTGTGTATCCTCATACATGTGAAAAATCCGTTTGGTATTGTATTATTCTGATTCATTACCAAACTTTGGTAAAGAAAAATACCAAATGGCAACCCTGACAGGGGAGGGGGGAGGAGGGAGGAAGGAAGGGGTGAAGGGACCATGGTGTAACAGGTGTTCGGCGCCGAGCGGCAATTTCAAATTACGGGTGGGAAAAAAAGTCGGATTTTTTTTCGATTTTTTTGTGATTTTTGGCCCATTTTGGGAATATTGGATCCCGGGACCAAAATGTCTGGTAAGTGGGGATGTCCGGAAAGTGGGTGTCCGGAAAGTATGAGGATTACTGTATTGTAGTGACACAACATCGCACATTTTTTTCTTTTTTTTTTAAACCAAAAAACATTGTCAATGGTGCTGAAAAGGTGTAAAATAACTATATATGTGTATTTTGAAGTTTTTCAGTACATAATATGTGAGGTTTGAATGTAAAAAGTTGTATTATGAATTTATTTTACAATTTTCGGTGTTTATTGTCTTTATGATAGCATTGACTTACTTTTGTAGTCTGGGTGATGGAGTTTGTTGGAAACAGGAGGTGAGAGTGTCAGTTTTCAGACCTAAATGAGATAAACATCATCCCTTGAGTGTACAGGCTGGACAGTGAGGACTGAATTGCAAGATGACCTGCCATTTGCACCTCGCACGAGCTGATTAGCAGGAAGGGAAGGAAGGCCTCTTCACCCACGAAAGCCTCACATGAACATAGAAAACTTTCCTGTTATGCTTGTAAAAGGCAAAGAATATGTAAAATGATTCAAAACAGTGCAACAAAGCTGAGCAAATTGGAAAAGATCTATCCATCCATCCATAGCCCGACGCCCTAATCCCGCAAAGGATGGCTGCAGACAAAATGCCTTCAAGTTGCTCTGTCACCCACCATATGACTACCCTCCCCACAACTCACTCCCTCCTCCCTCATATACCTCTCAACTACATCCCTCCACCTCATCCTCAGTCTACTCCTCCCTCTCCCTCCCTCCACCTCACCTACTGTACATACACTCTCTTTGTCAGTCTTTCATTCTCCTTTCTCTCCACATCCAAACCACCTCAGTGTATTTATCTTTATCTTCTCAACCACATCCACATCCACCCCACAACGTTCCTTCACTTCTTCATTCGTCAACCTGTCCCTCCACATGCTCCTCTCAAGTAACTCATTTCCACTGGTTTCACTCCTGACTTGTTCCCCTCTTGCAAGGTCCATGCCTAGCTTCCATATGTCAGGGTAGGGATCACAATACTATCATGCAGTGACTTCTTAACTTCCATACTCACCTCCCTATTTCTCATCACTGCTTTCAGTGAACCAACAACCTTCCTTCCCTGCTAATCAGCACACTACCCAAGTACTTGGATGCACTCACATTCTCCATATCTCACCATCCAACCTCACTGTACATTCTGTGACTTCATTCCTCTCAAACACCATAACTTTACTCTTGTTTACATTAACTTTCAGATTCCTCTTCCTACACACTGTCCCAAATTCATTCACCAAACCATGCAACTCCCATTCATCTTCACTCAACAATACTGTATCATCAGCAAACAGCAACACCAGAATCATCCAAATCTCACCCTCATTAATTAGAGCCACCCCGACATCCACTGCCCTACCTTGCACCTCCTTTACAACCCCATCCATGTATGTATTAAACAGCCATGGAGACATCACACAACCTTGTTTCAGTCCCACATTGAGATCAAAGAACTCACTCAGCTCACCATCCACTCGCACCATAGCCCTAGCTCCTTCATACATACTCTTCACAGCACTCAACAATTTCCTCTCCACTCCATATATTCTTAATACCTTCCACATACCTTGCCTATCTATTCTGTCATAAGCTTTCTCCAAGTCCATGAAGGCAGCATACACTATCTTTCCCTTCTCTAGATACTTCTCCACTAAACATCTTAGAACAAATATCTGATCTACACACCCTCTTCCCTTCCTAAATCCCCCTTGTTCTTCTCCAACTAGCTCCTCTGTCATATGCCTAACCCTATCAATGAGTATTCTACCATATATTTTTCCGGTCACACTAAGAAGGCAAATACCCCTATGGTTACCACATACTTCTCTCTCCCTTTTGCCTTTGTATAAAGGAACAATTATACCCGATTTCCAGCCCTCTGGAACACTTCCCTCTTCCGAAGCCAATCTACACAATTTCCATATCCAATATACAACAATCTCACCCCCATACCTCAGCATTTCACCACACACGCCATCAATTCCTGGAGCCTTTCCCATCTTGATCTTCTTCATTGCTTCCACTATTTCCACCCCACTGATCTCTACCTCCCTCCTCTCATCTCTCCTTCTCCCAGCCATTCCCCAACCACTTATACTCGCACTGCTCTCACTCTCTACATTCAACAAATCCTCAAAGTGCTCCTTCCGTCTCCTCAATTTCTCTCACTTCTCCACCAACAATCTATTATTCCTATTTTCACTCCCCTACTATTTCCCCTTTCACACTGCCTTTCTTTCTTTACCCTCTTCCAAAACAATTTCTTACTCTCCCTCCATTTCACACTCATATTCCTCCCAAATTCATTTACTTTCTTCTTACTCTCCCTCACCAGTCTCTTCATCTCCCTTCTCCTGCTCACATATACCTCTCTCTTCTCTCTCTCATCTTCTCCCCTACCTCTACTCACTAGCCATTCACTATATGCATTCTTCTTTTGTTCCACAGCTCGTTTCACCTCATCATTCCACCATGCTGTCCCTTGCACACCCTTGCATCTCCTCCTCACTCCACAAACCACCTCACACGCTGCGCCTATCTCTTCCGTGAATATCTTACATATGTCTTCCACCCCTTCCATCTGCTCTAATTCATATCTTCCCAATCTTTCTTCCACTATGCTCTTATACTCTGTCATTTTCTCACTATCTTGCAGCTTCTCCACTCTTCTCACAGAAGCTGTTTCCTCCTGTCTTCCCCTTCGTCTCTTCAACAATTTTCTTTGCAGCTTTACCCTGGCCATCGCTAAGTGATGGTCCGAGACTCCATTCCCCCACCCTCTCCACACTCTTGCATCCAACATTTGTCTTCTCATACGCTCATCCACACACACATAGTCTATCATTGCCTTTCGTTCAACAAGTTCACCATCCATCCTCCTCATGACTCTCCATACATACCTGTGGATCATCTTATGCCAAAAGTAGGTGTCAGCTATTGCCAACCCCTTACCAGCACAGATGTCCACTAAAGCACTACCATTCCCATCTACTTCAGCTGGCACACCCCACTGATCAACCACTCCATCCACTCATACATTCCCAACTTTGCCATTCATGTCTCCAATCAAAAGTAGTCTCTCGCTCCTCTCAAATTTGTCCATACATGCTTCTACACTCGCTCAAAACTCATCCTTCACTCTTACCACTCGGTCCTCTGTCAGCGCATACGCACATACAATCGCCCATGCTTGTATACCTACTTTTATCCTCACCCATACAATCCTTGCACCCACTGTTCCATACTCCCTTATATTCTCCTTCCACTTCTTGCATATCATCAGACATACTCTCTCTCTTGCCCTCTCATTCTCATTAACTCCCGCACATATACCTAAACCATATTCCCACTCTCTCACCTTTTCACCTTACCATTTAGTTTCAGTCAATCCACATATATCCATTCTTGCATCCTCAAGCACCTGAACAATCTCTCTCTCTTTCACTTCATCATTCACTCCTCTCACATTCCACATCCCCACCCTCAGAATGTCCTTTGTCCGTTCCTTAGTCGTCAATGTATGGTCCGTCCTGGTCCAAGGCGCTTTATTTGCTTGTTTAGTTAGTTCTTTTTATGGGGTGGGGCACTAATCCACCACCAACCCTTTTAGTCGCCTCGTACGACAAGCAGGGATACTGGGGGAGTATTCTTGAAACCCCCACTACCCCCAGGGGGGAAAAGAAACCACATTAAAAACCTGGTTGGATCCGGAGTCTTACTAACCACACCCAGTTTCTTTTATTTTCAAGTCTTTTTTGTTTATTCATGCGTTTATTTATAATCGTAAACAGGGTAGGTGTGTGTGTCTGGCAAGGGGAGAGAATGATATTTTCTGTCTGGGTCGAGATAATGGGTGTAACTACAGTACGTGTGTTTCGGCATGACCATGTGTGAAAAATCGTACAACCACTTGTCACGGCAGCATATGGTGAACTGACAAATGAGGTGTGAGAGCCTGAAGTGAAGGTCAGTCTCATGTCCCAGATGTTTGTTCACTTCCAGAAAGTTTTCACAGTTTTCTACAAGTTGCACTGCATAGAATGATCCAAACCAGTACAACAAACCTGAGCAAATAGGTAAAGATACCAAGACAAAAATGTATTTTTCTCTTATCATCATGTCTTTTTTGTTTGTGCCTGAGTTATTTCATAATCGTAAACAAGGTGGTTGTGTGTGTTTTACAAGAGAGGAAAAAGATGATATTTTCTGTCTGGGTCGAGATAATGGGTGTAGTTGCGCTTGCTTAGGCATGGCCAGGAGTGAAAAAACTGAAAACCCACTCATTACAGCAGCAGGCTCTGAACTGATTGATGAGATGTATTGGAGTGTAGTGTAGGTCAGTCTGAAGATGTTCAGAACGTTCGTTCACTTCCCAAAAATTTCTGCCGTATTTAATAGGCCGCACTCAAATGACGCCTGCAGCCATTTATCGGCTAATCATCATTCGACGCCAGCGGCCATGGAGTGGTTAAGAATTCAAGGAGATGCAAGACAGTGCAGCAAGCAAAGTGTCCTTGGAACACTATTTAATGTTCTCTCTCATTATCTGCTTTGCCACCTTAAATACCATATTCTTCCTTACAGCAATTATTTAGGGTATACAGTAAATTCCCTACTTATCTGCTTTGCCACCTTAAGTACCATATTCTTCCTTGCAGCACTATTTAGGCTATACAGTAAAAGTCTTTTAACCCATGGATTGCACAATTATCTTTTTTTTCATCCCGCCCCACGGTGCACAAAAAACGAAGGAAACAAATTTTTTTTTTTTTAATAGTTTTTGTTTATTATAAACTTGAAGATAAACATCCAGGGTATCATCTGGTGAAAGAAAAAAAATCTCTCTCCATCTTTGCGCAGGGCCATGCATAAGTTTACATATGGGAGTAGTGAAAAATGAAAATAAATTTTTTTTTTCTTGTTTTTGTTTATTATAAACTTGACAAACATCCAGGGCATCATCTGGTGAAAAGAAAATAAATCTCTCTCTCCCCGTCTTTGCGTAGCACCATGTGTAAGTTTGTGTAGGGGTAGAGTTGTTTACAGTGATGCACGGCCAGCACAACCAGAGCTGTGACTCACAATCCACGGGTTAAGACTTTGATTTTGCCCTGAATCTCAAGATAGGTTGTGGTACTGTCAAAGCAAAGGGAGTGTGTGGCCATGTGCAGTTTGCCATAAGTGTGTGGGAAGTTTTATTTATTTATTTTTTTTTTTTTTCAAGGATGAAGGAGCCAAAGACTAGGAGAATCCAAGATTGTTCCCTCCAAGAAAAAAATAAAAACAAGATAACAGACAGCCAAATTTAAGATCCATTCATCTTGAGATGCCTGAACACACTGTGTTTAAAAGACTGGAGGTCACAGGCAACTGGAAATACAGAGAGGGGAAGACAGTCCCTCACCTGACCTATTGCATACATGAAGGACTGGGAGTAACGGTTAACTCTTGCATCAGAGAGCTGGACAGGAAAGGGATGAACGTTTGCTGCTAGACGGATGCTATGCACCCGCTATAGCAGTGGAGGGATGGAAGCAGACAGTTCAGAGGAGCAGTGACCACTGAAGTAGTGATAAGAAAATAGACAAAGATGCATCAGCACGGCAACGTGACGGATGTTGAAGGGAGTCCGTAAGAGGAGAGTTAATGAGACAAAAAACCTTTACCTCCACTTTCTTGAGAAGAGCTCTATGTGGGGAGCCATCCCATACATGAGAGTTGTATTCTACACATTGACGAATGAGACCCGTGTACAGTATAAAGTCAACAACTGTGCAGGGGTAAAGAAGGCATAAAGCTGACTTAGCATACCTAATCTCTTGGAAGCAGTAACTCCATCTTGTGCAAAATTTGTGATAAGTGGGTGCATAAGTGATGTAGTGGTATCAGATAACACACACTCATCTAAGTCTGTATTACAGTGCTGAAATTTTCATCAGTACAGTAATTCCTCGATTATCCAATGTAACAGAGCTAAAGGCATGTCCGGGTAAAGGTTACGTCTGGAAAATGGACTTCTTCTCTGGCCCCCCTTCGTACATATTCTAACTTTAAAAGCCGGTGTAAAAGGCCACTACGGTACATCGTACAACACTTGTTCCCATTGTTTAACACTACTCTATCTGGTCAAGCAGACCTATTAACCACAGCCAAGCAATTCCCATGGTCAAGCAGACCTATCAACCACATACAAGCAATCACCACTGGGTAAACTACCCAACCAGACACAGCAACCCCACCAGGCTATTCCCATCTGGCTAGGTGGAAATGTTCAAGCGACCGTAATTTCCACCCAAATGCAAACATTTTGTCCGGATATTTTGAAAAATTGTACGAATAATGGTTTTGAACAGCCAGGTCATGACACCCAGGCGATGGATTGTCCAGGTATTGGCCGTCCAGATAATTGTGATATTACTGTTATTAGCAAGGCCACTGAGTGATTTGCTTCTGACTGTTAGTGGCCTTCCTATCAGTCACCTCAATCTGTAAACTTCTCCTTAACCCGCCCAATCCCGACATTTTCTGAGCTTTGGTCCGCCCCAGTCCCGGCTTTTTTGGACCATTTTTTTTTTTTGGCTCAAACATTCACTTTTGGTCAGAAACTACAGAAACTAAGGAAAATCACAAAGAAAGGTGTCCCTTGGGTCCAGAAATGGCTTACCTGGAGCACGTAAGTTTGACAGGTACTGCCATGCTCTATGAGTAGTCTTTTCGCCGTACGTTTTCTATGGTGGCACAGGTACTCTGAACTGATGCAGTATACGTTTCTTATCATGTATTCATATGTTGGAAATATGTATACCATAAGTATATTGGGTTTTATACAGAAAAAACTGAGAAATAAGGTATGTACCATTGTGCGACCCTAGCGAAATCATTGATTATGTCACCGATGGTAGCAAACATCGTTATTTCATCAGCTATTGTATTTTTTCATGTTCCATATTACTTCCACAATAACATCATACCATTTTCAACTTTACATAATTGTTTGTACATATTTTGAGGCATTATGACAAGAATTAGCATAAAAGTAGTGCTTATTTACCAAGTGAGATCATTTTATTTCATGCTTTTTTCAACTCAGATTCTATTTTTTCACCTTTCAGATTACTTATAATATATAACCCACTTACATGTTATACAATTAGTTTTATAGATGTACTTGCTGTACAAAAAGAATTAGCATAAGAATAGCGCTTATTTACCAAGTGACAACTTGGTCTTTCATGCTTTTTTCAACTCAGATTCTATTTTTTCACCTTTTTGATTACTTATAACATAACATATTACCCATTTACATGTTAGACAATTGCTTTTACAGAAGTACTGTACTTGCTTTATGAAAAGAATTAGCATAGAAGTAGCGCTAAATTACTTAGGTAAATCATGTCATGTCATTATTTTTTCACCTCTGAATTTATTTTCTCCCCCTTTATAGTACTTCTCACATTACATTCTGGCCTTTTCCATGTCAGACATTTGCTTTCACAGTAGTACATGATTTACAGTAAGCCTTATCCTAATATATATATATATATATATATATATATATATATATAGAGAGAGAGAGAGAGAGAGAGAGAGAGTGAGGTGGGATGGTGGTCCACTGGGAGACAGCTTATCCCATAATTGGTGGCTAAATTAGGAGCCACTGGGGAATTTTCCACTCATCTTACACCGTGAACAGAATTCTTCTTAGCGCTTATTTACCTACTGAATGTATATTGCGTGACTTTCAACTTAGACTATTTTTCAAGACTATTTTTCAACTTACATACTAACTTTACAGTAACTATACAATTGCTTTTATAGACGTACATGCTTTACGAAAAGAATGAGCATAGCAACAGCGTAACCACGTGAGTTCAGGTCACTCGAAATCTAATTATTCACCTTTTATAATACTTTCAGTATAACATATTACCCCTTTACATGTTATACAATTGCTTTTATAGATGTACATGCTTTACGAAAAGAATGAGCATAGCAATAGCGCTACCATGTGACTTCAGGCACCGTCATTATTTTTTCAACTCAAAATCTAATTATTCACCTTTTATAATACTTCGAATATAACATATTACCCCTTTACATGTCAGACAAGTGCTTTCACCTTCTGCTAACTCACACCACGCCTAACACGAACACCACGAGGACGTGTTGCCTCCCCCACACCACTCTCGCTTTCACAAATCTGTCTGCGCTCTCCCACCCCAACACTTTCACTTTCTGCTGCCCTAACCATCCTCACACCACTATTTCCTGCCACAGAACACATAGAAGGAACATACCTGTGGAACAGTAGCGATGTGCCGTCTGTCCCAGTCCCATGTGGCGATATCTTTTCCTTCCCCAGCCAGGAAAATACACCACCATGTACTGCTTCCACGTCCTCGTCCTCGTCCTCATCTGATGGTAGGTGTTGCTGCCTAGATGCAGCACGTGGTGCAGGCTGGCTGTCCCCTGCCCTCCTATACGTAATATATTTGACTTTCCTTGGGGAAGGGACCTCCTCATCACTGCTGCTGGTAACCTCTCAGGCTGCACATAATTGACATCGAGGGTGTCGTCATCCATTGGGGAATCACTATCCCCTGTAAAGGTATCCAGGGCGACTTGTATCTCCTCATCTGACAGCCCACGATGCGCCATGTCTGACCTGGGTGACTGCTGACAGGTAAGTGGAGGATCACAGGGTCTGGTGGGGTTAATCTGGGTCTAGGGGATTATCCGCCTGGCGGCGAGCAGGTGAGGCTTGCATAGGCGGGCGAAACAAAAATCAGGCGCAATTTTTGAAAAATGTGAAAATTATGCAACTTGCAACATTGCCGCGTTAATTCACGTTGCCGGGACATGGGTGCACATCATGTGCGGGCGTTAATTCACGTCGCCAGAACGGCGTGGGTTAACCATGACTTTTTTTTTTTTTTTTTTTTTTTTTTTTTTTTTTTAAAAAAAATTTTGGGAAAAAGTGTGCGTTATATAGCGGGAAATATGGTATGTTGGGTTGTTACAAATATTTAGGTTGGTTTGGATAAATCAGCACTAATAAAGGTAATTTTGAGGCATTAATAACTCTAAGATGGGGTACATATGCCTTCATCACATCACAAGATAGTGTCCCTATTGCTGGCACCACTGGTGATAGTAAACATTGTTTACGACCACTGTGGCAACTGTTTAATGCTGTAAACACTGTAATAAACTGAAAGAAAGGGAAAATAAACTTTAAGAACAAGCAGTGAACTGATACGGTATTGCTGCTGCTTAACCCATTAGCTGCGACCTAGCATTTCTCGGTCATTCCCCTGGACGCAGCCAAGTCCCTAAAAATGAAAGGGGTAATAATAACTTTGTTGCTACTTTCTTGATAGGAAATGACTGTCATTTCCATTTTTTACTGTAATAATGGTAAAAAATGCACCTCTCTACAGGAAAATTGTCATTTTCTGAGAAAAATGCAAATATAATACATCTTTGATATTGTCTACTTTTGCAATGATGACGTGATCATTTACTTCAGGCAAGGTTTTTCACTTGTATATTTACACTAGACACTTAAACACTGTTTGCTGTCACAAAAAAAAGAAAAAAACATTTGCCATATTTGTACAAAAACAACAGATGTGTGGATCGAAGTGTTTTTTTTCAGTTGTGGACTGTAGTCGCCTGACGCATCAAGAAAAATAATTACAGAAATCCCTCAAGTATCCGATGTAATAGACCCAAAGGCATGGCCGAGTAGTGCGGATGTCTGGATAATGAAATACTGTATATCCCCCCACTATAGCCATACCCTACCTATACCAAACCACCTACCTGTACCTAACCTACTTGTACAGTACCTCTGCTTATTTTGGTAGTGTTCTCTGGTCATTCTGGCATACACAGACATCAAAACACACTTAGGAATATGCAAATTAATGCAAAACAATAAGAAAACCATGCAAAAAAAAGATTTAAAAAAAAAATATATATATATATATATATATATGCACAGTACCCCTCCTAACTTTGGCAGTGTTTTCTGGTCATTCAGGCATATTTTGACATCAAAACACACACAGGCATATCCAATGTAATGTTAATCACCAAGAAAAAAATGCAACTATTCATTCATTATCATCATCATCATCCAACCCTACACTGCCCCATGAGGACCTTAGCAGCCCAAGGCTAGGCAAGTTGGTCCTGACATTTAAGATGAGAGTGACCAGCCTCACTCATCCCTGAGTGGCATTACATGAGCAATAAACCCCAACCACCGCTTGGATATAAACCTTCACCGGCTCAATCCAACTGGAGCACCGTAATTACTCACTAAACCACCAGGCACCAAAATTTGGCTACATGGTTACCACCCAGCATAGTAAATGGTTTCCTGGTGTACAGAAAATAACTTGGCTAGTCAGTCAGTGTAGAGTCGCCCACAGGCAGGAGGAGGAAAGAATGAAGGAAAGAAAGACAGAAGAGGGGGTGTAAAGTCACCCGTAAGCAGAAGGATGAGGAAAGAATAAAGGAAAGAAAGATAGAAGAGGATGGATGGAAAGAAGGATGGAGGAGAGGAAAGGGCAGACACCCAAGAGCAGCACTACATTGAGTGAGTGGATGGTGAGTGCCCCACCTACCACAAACCATGCAAACATACTTAAAAAATAAATAAATAAATAAATAAATAAAATAAAAAAGCCTACCTATATGTGCGTGCCCTTCCAATTTCTGACAGTTTTCTGGTGGTAGGTGGTGGCGACCATCATCCACTCACTTGATGTAGTGCTGCCTACTTCTTCCTTCACCTTTATCATTCTTTTTCTGTGTCTGCCCTTCTCTTTTCCTATTTCTCACCATCATCCACTCACATGATGTAGTGCTGCCTACTTCTTCCTTCATTTTTATCATTCTTTTTCTGTGTCTGTCCTCTTCTCTTCCTATTTCTCACCATCATCCACTCACTTGATGTAGTGCTGCCTACTTCTTCCTTCACCTTTATCAATCTTTTTCTGTCTGCCTCGTCTCTTCCTATTTCTCCCATCTTTCCTGTCAATTTTTATTACTCTTCTTCCCTTTTCAGGTGGCTTTACATTGAGTGACAAACCTAATGATTTCCTGTAAGTCAGGAAATCATCTACAACACTGGGTGGTAACCATATAACCAACCCATACGTGTTCCCTACGTGTCAACAAGTGGCTTGGTGGAGGGTTAGTGTCCCTCACCGTAAAACAACTAACTCAAAGACAAACGGCCACCCCTTACAGGATTATGGCATCTGGCTATTGATAGACAGATAGACAGGCAGATTTTCCGGTCATCCTGCCATACTGAGACATCAAAACACAAAAAGGAATATCCAAATTAATGCTAAGCACCAAGAAAACAATGCATATGCAACAAAAATCCACAAAAAACCTGAAGACGGTTGGAAAAATAGTTATCTTTCTGGGACATGAATGACTGCTGCTCCAAGGAAAAAAAAAAAAAAAAATCCACAGCCAAATATGTCAACAGAAATGGGTTATCCTGGTTTAAATGGTATACCATCATCTTTGCTGGTGTTTATACTTCCAAGAGATTGGGTATGCTAAGCCGACTCTAAACCTTCTTTACCCCTGCACAGATGCTGACTTTATACACGGGTTTTATTCACCCGTGTAGAGTACAACTCTCATGTGTGGGGAGGCTCCCCACATAAAGCTCTTCTCAATAGGGTGAAGTCAAAGGCTTTTTGTCTCTACTTCTCTTACTGGCTTCCTTCATCCTCTGTCTCTTTGCTGCACTGTTGCATCTTTATCTCTTTTCTATCCCTCCTTCAATGGTCACTGCTCCTCTGACCTGTCTGCTTGCATCCCTCTACCTCTACAACAGGCGTGTGGCACCCGTCTAGCAACAAACTCTCATCCCTTTTCTGTCCAACTCTCTAATGCAAGAGTTAACCATTACTCCCACTCTTACATTTATGCAACTGGTCAACTCTGGAACTGTCTCCCTCTGTCTGTACTTCCTACTTCCTATGTTCTCTAGTCTTTTAAACGCAGTGTGTCCAGGCATCGTGAAATGAACGGATCTTGAATTTGGCTCTCTCTCTCTCTCTCTCTCTCTCTCTCTCTCTTTTTTTTTTTTTTTTTTTTTTTTTTTTTTTTTTTTGGAAGGAACAGTTTGCGGGCTCCTGGTCTTTGGTTCCTTCTTCCTTGCATTAAAAAAAAAAAATATATATATATATATATATATATATACGCTAATAAAAACACAGAAAACTGATGAATAAAATGACAGAACTGCAGTGAGAATAAATGTTGTTCAAGAGTACAACTTACCTTCATATAACTTTCCACCATCCTATAGCAAAGTTTTGCCCACACCTTACTAGAGCTAAGCATAAGCCTCGATGCAGAATTGCATGAGATGTTTCTTGAATTTTTATAAGGCCACTAGTATTCAAATACATCACCAAAAACTTAAAAAATTCACAGGTCAGTGTTTTCAGCATGAAGAAGGGGAGGGACCTGGAGGCAAGCCTAGCATGGCGGGGAGAATGGGAGGGTATGGAGGAGGGACAGGAGGAGAGGAGAAGCAAGGCTGTGGGAAGGAATTTCACCCTTCTGTCATGAGGTGGATGGGCACTTTCACCCGACTTGTGGCTTGCGGTCTGTATTACACGTGCTGTGGCAGTTGGAAAAGATTAATTCACGAGTTTGGACATTCAGTGGGGATGTGTATGAGCGTTTTGACACCACTTGTGGGTTGGGGTTGATATTACTCAGGTGCTGGAGGTTCATAGGGCGTGAGCAGGCCAACACGCAATTTTGACCATTCAGTACAGGAGTGGACAGACATTTTAGCTCAGGTTGTGGGTTGCGGTCTATTTTCCCATGCTAGGCTAGAGACCAGCAGACATGATACTGTTGTTTGAGTGTGTCATCTGGCCGGATGAAGTTCTTAGGGACTTTCATGTTTGGATTATGACAAGTAAATTCGAATGATGGTTTAATAAAGCCAAGGTCCAGTATCCAAATAATGAAAAGGTTCGGATACTGCATTCCGGATAAATGAGGGATAACTGTAGTACGGTGGCCAGAGTTACCTAACACATCCAGTGGATTAAACTAAACCATACATTTACCTCCACAGGTCTATGGTTAGGTGCAAGGCTAGTGGCTATCAAGGGTTTGATGTGGTATTTGTACCTGAGGACTGGGGCCGTCACTTTTCTGCAAGTTGAAATTTGAAAGACGCACCATGCTATGGGGGGAGGGGGTTGGATATGGGCCATCTTGTAGTTACCCTCTTCAGTGTTTGGCCTGTGTGGGAGAGGTACTGTGTCCTTGCATTCTCTCTCCTATCTTGTGTTATAGTGATATTTGCACTAAAATGTGTGCCCCAGTGTATTCAGATGAACTGTGAGCATACATGTAAGACCAACAAATGCTGGGTCCAGGGGGGGCCCAAACTGCCGTAGGGACCCAAGGGTGCGTGGGAGAGGTCGCCAGGTGAGCTTATTATTAGTTGTCTGCTCCGCAGTAGATTGATTAGGAACTTTCATTTTTTCTTGGTATTTTACTATTTTTTTTTTTTCCAACAAGGGCACCATTAAATTTCTTCCTTCCATCCATCCATCATCCAATCCTACCTCATCCCAAGAGGAGTGTAGAAGCCCGGGGCTAAGCATGTTGGTCCTGACATTTAAGAGTGACCAGTTTCACTCATCCCTGAGTGGCATTACGTGAGCAATAACTCCAACCATCCCTTGGATATAAACCTTCACCGGCTCAATCCGACTCGAGTGCCACAATTACCCACTAAACCGCCAGGTGCCATAATTTGGTTACATGGTTACCACCCAGCGTAGCAAATGGTTTCCTGGTGTACAGGAAACTATTTGGCTTGTCACTCAGTGCAGAGTCACCCATAGGTAGAGGAAAAGGAAAGAATGAAGGAAAGAAAGTCAAAAGAGGGAGTGTAAAGTCACCCGCAGGCAGAAGGACGAGGAAAGAATGAAGTAAGGAAAGACAGAAGAGGAATGAGAGAAAGGAGGGAGGAGAGGAAAGTGCAGACACCTGACAGCAGCACTACATCGAGTGAGTGGATGGTGAGTGCATTTTTCTTTAGTGTTAATCACAATGAGTAATGTTTGAACTTGCATTACATGTGTTTGTTTACAATAAAAAGCTGTTCCTAGTATTTTTTATTAATTTCGAAAAATGAGTCATTACAGTGTATGCACCAGTATATGAAGGTGGCAAAATAGTCCCAGTCCTCCAGGGATATCTATCTCTCTATTACCAGACACCATAATCCCACAAAGGGTGGTCACAAGCAAATTGCCTCCATGTCACCCGGTTCCCCGCCATGTCACTGCCCTCCCCCCAGCCAACATCTCCTCCCTCTCTTATACCCCTCCACTCCATTCCTCCACCTCATCCTTGGCCTCCTCCTCCCTCCCCCCCTCCACCTCACTTGCATACTCTCTCCTCATTAGTCTCTCACTCTCCATCCTCTCCACACGGCCAAACCACCTTACAGTATTACTCATCCACATCACAACAGTCCTTCACTTCCACATTTGTCAGTCTGTCCCTCCAAGCAACTCCACATCCTCCTCTCAAATAACTCATTTCCATTGCTCTCACTCTTGACTTGTGTCCTTCCAACAAGGTCCAAGCTTCACTTCCACAAGTTACAGTTGGTATCACAATACTGTCATGCAGCATCTTTTCTACCCCCATGCTCATTTCCCTGTTTCTTAGCACTGCTTTCAAAAAACCAGCAACCTTTCTTCCTTGTTGTACTCAATTGAGCACTTCACCCTCTAAACTTCCATCCTTACTCATCACACTACCCAGGTACTAAAATGCACTCATAATATCCATTTCCTCATCATCCAACCCAACTGTACATTCAGTGACTTCTTTTCTCTCAAAGACCAAAGCTTTATTCTACATTTACCTTCAGATTCTGTTTCTTACTCTCCCAAACTCATTCACCATGCCCTGCAGTTCCCCTTTGTCTTCACTTAACAATGTAGTATCATCTGCAAACAACAGTACAGGAAGTTTCCAAATGTTGCCCTCTCTCATCAAAGCTGTTCTAACATCCACTGCCCTACCTTGTACCTCTTTTATAACCCCATCCATATACAGACTGAACTGCCATAGTGACATGACAAATCCATGTTTGAATCCAAAATTCAAACAGAAAAATTCACTCAATTCACTACCCACACACACCGCAGCCTTAGCCCCCTCATACATACTCTTCACGGCATTCAAACAACTTCCCATTTACTGTACTCCACACATACTAAATATTTTCCACATTCCTTGTTTATCCACCCTGTCACATGCTTCCTCCAAATCCATGAAGGCCGCATACAACATCTTTCTCTTCTCTAGAAACTTGTCCACTAAAGACCCATGTATGAATATCTGATCTACACAACCTCTTTCCTTCCTAAAACTTCCCTGTTCTTCTCCAATTCCTCGGTTCTTTCCCTAACTCTGTCAATATCCTACCATATACTTTATCTATTTCACTAAAAAGAGAAATGCCCTTATGACTACCACACACTTTTATTCCTTTTTTCCTTTGTACAGGGGAATAACTACACTTGACTTCCAATCCTCTGGGACTCTACATTCCTCCCAGGCCAATCTGCACATCTTCCACATCCATTCTACTACCATGTTTCAACATTTCATCACACACTCCATCAATTCCTGGGGCTTTCCCTATTTTGACTTTCCTCATTGTTTCCACTACTTCCATCCTACTGATTTCTTCTTCTCTTCTCACCTCCCTCCTTCTCCCAGCCATTTATACTCAAATAACTTTCATTCTCAGTGTTTAACAGTTCCTGAAAGTGTTCTCTCCATCTGCTCACTTTTTCTCCCCTCCCCATTAGCAATCTACCATTTTTATCTTTCACTCTCCAACTAATTTTTTTATCATCCTGTCTCTCTTTACCTTTTTCCAGAACATTTTCTTACATTCCCTCCACTTCACAATCAAATTCCTTCCAAAGTCCTCATCCACTCTCTTCATAATCTCTCTTATTAGTCTTTTCACCTCTCTCTTCCTCTCTACATATAAATCTCTCTTCTGTCTCTCAACTTCCTCCATGCCCCTGCTTCCCAACCACTTACTATATGCTTTCATCTTTTGCACCACAGCTTGTCTCACCTCTTCATTCCACCATGTTGTTCCCTGAACCCCCTTGTCTTTTCTTCACCTCAATCACCACTTCACATGCTGCACAGATTTCTTCTGTGAATATATTGCACACATCTTCCACCATCCCCATCTGCTCCAAATCATATTTACCAAATCGCTCCTCCACTTCTCTCTTATATTCTGGCTTTTTTCCATCCTCTTGCAACCTTTCTACTCTCCTTGTATGGACTACTTCCTCCTAAATTTCCCTCCTTCTATTCCTCCACTACATTTGAACCTTGACTTTCAGCATCACCATGTGGTGGTCAGAAAGTCCACTCCCTCAACCTCTGTATGTTCTTGCATCCATTACACACCCGCTCATTCCATCATCCAAACACACATGATCAATCAATGTCTTTCGCTCAATCAGTTCACCACCCACCCTTCTCATCACTCGCCACGCATCCCTGTGGATCATTTTGTGTCTAAAGAGGGTATTAGCTATCACCAACCCCCTCCCCAGACAAATGTCCGCTAGAGCACTGCCCTTCTCATTCACTTCTGCAGGCACACCCCACTCACCAACTACTCCATCCACCTTCACATTCCCTACTTTTCCATTCATATCTCCAGTCAAAAACACTCTCTCATTCCTTTCAATCTCCTCCATGAATGCTTCCAAATTTGCCCAGAACTCCTCTTTCACCCTACTTGCACGGTCTTGCATTGACGCATATACACACAAACACACACAAGTGCCCACATTTGTAGTCCTATTTTCAATCTTATCCACAGAATCCCTGAGCCAACTGATCCATACTCTAATATATTCTCCTTCTATCTCTTGCACAAAACAATATATACTCCTCCTTTTCCCCTCCCATTCTCACCTACTCCAGCACATATACCCCATCCATACTCCCACTCTCTCACCTTTCCATGTAGTCTCAGTTATTCCTATCTATCTATCTATATACCTAAGCTGCTTCCCCCAAGGAAAGGGAGGTAGCAGAGACAGGACGACACACTCCCAATTTACTGTACTCATCCACTCAAACACATTCATTCGCATCTTAGCCCCAAAGGGGAGAAGGGACAGATCCTCACTGCACCACACCACACGAGGGTCAACTGTGCAGTGCAATCGGTGACATCCGCAGCAGGACCCGACAGCAGAGCTGGTTTACCCGTCACGTCATGATGGACCCACCCCCTTACTCACACCTGACCTGATCAGCTGATCAGAAAAAATACAGGAGAATATCCCCTCAGGGCTGCGTCATCATTTATTCATTCACAATTTCTCTCCATTCATTTCTATCACGCACAGCCACTCTTCCTAGCTCAACAGACATCCCTCTCGCATCCAACTCTCTCATCACACTGTCCATTCATCCTATTCGTGGTCTTCCTCTCAGACACACCTCTCACATCAAATCTAGTCTACCTCTCAGCCTTACGCCTCTCACATCAGATCCAGTTATCTTTTTCACCAATCGCTCTTTATCCATTCTCTCCAAATGCCCAAACCATCGCAACACCCTCTGCACAACTTGATCAGCCATCTCTTGAACAACTCCAGTTCTCCTTTGCACTTCATTTCTCACTCGATCCATTCGCGTCACTCCACACATACTCCTCAGACACCTCATCTCCATTACATTCAAATCTTTCCTCTCTGCTACACCCATATTCCATGCTTCAGCCCCATATAATGCAGTCGGTACCACAAAACCCTCATACAGCCTTCTCTTTACATCCATTCTAAACAAACGACATCTAAACACTTTCTTCATTTCTCCCAGCACCTTTCCTACTTCATTCACTCTAAACTTCACTTCTGCATTTATTCTTCCATCCACAGCAACAAGTGACCCTAAATACTTAAAACACTCTAATTCCTCAAGCAACTCACCGTTCAAAACTATATTCATCCTCCTATCATCTACCAACCTCGTACACTTCATCACTTTACTCTTATTCTCATTTACTTTCAATTTCCTCCTTTCTCACACCCTTCAAAACTCCTCTACCAATTGTCTCAATCTCTCCTCTGAATCAGCTACCAGTGCAGTATCATCCGCAAACAGCAGCTGCTTCAGATTCCACTCTCTACCATCAACATTCACAAAACTCAGACCTCCACCAAACACTTGCATTCACCTCCCTTACAACACCATCCATATAAATATTAAACAACCAAGGTGACATCACACATCCCTGCCGCAGCCCCAATCTCATGGGAAACCAATCACTCACAGTATTTCCCACTCTTACACACACTCTACTATATACATAAAAACTTTTCACTCCTTTTAGCAACCTACCATCAAGTCTATACAATCTTAAAACAGTCCACAAAGCCTACATATCAATTCTATCATACCTTTTCTCTAAATCCATGAATGCCCAAAACATATCCTTACCTTTTGCTAAACACTTTTCACACACCTGTCTCACAGCAAACACCTGATCCACGCATCCCCTTCCTCTCTTAAAGCCACACTGCTCATCACCAATCACTCCCTCTGTACCCTCTCTAACTCTCATTAACACTCTACCATACACCTTACCTACAACACTCAACAGACTTATACCCCTAAAGCTAGTACATTCTTACTTATCAACCTTACCTTTATACAAAAGGACCACACAAGAACTTGACCAGTCAACTGGTACCATACAAAGCACACATTCCACAATTTTACTAACCAGTCAACAATAGTCGCTCCACCACCATTCAGGCATTCCACAGCACACCCATCCATACCTGCAGCTTTCCCTGTTTTCATCTCCTTTCCTCCCTCCTGCACTTCCTCCCTCGTGATCAAAGAATCATTCAACTCTCTCAAGACATTTATTCCTTGCACCCTTCCATCTGCCACAATCTCAGCCTCCCTTTCCTCCGCTACATTTAACAATCTTTCAAAATACTCCGCCCATCTCATCCTAATTGCATCCATCTCAATTAACATCCTTCCATCCTCTGCTTTTACTCACTCTTCCTTCCCAGACTCTCCTTTTGCACCCTTTTCACCTCCTTCCAGAACATTTTCTTATTCTGTTGAAAATTCTCAAGTCAACTGCCTACCCCACCTCTCATTTGCTGCCACTTTAGCATCACGCACAGGCCTTCTCGCCCTATTCCTCTTTTCCTTATACCTCTCGTATGACACCTCATCCTTCCTCTGCAACCACACTTCATATGCACATCTCTTCTCTGCCACAGCCATACTTACTTCCTCGCACCACCATTCACTTCCCTTTCTTACACCACCACCCACTCGTCTCACACCACACACCTCTTCCACAAGCCCCACCACAGCACTCTCAAACAATTGTCATTCCTCCTCCACACTGCCATTCTCTTGATCTTTCACTACATTTCACTCATCTTTCAATTTCTCCTGATACGCTATCATTTTCTCTCCTTTATCCAACTCACTCACTTTCAGAACTCCCCTGCCACACCTAACTCTCCAAGCTCTCACCCATCTCTAACCTACTCTCAACTTTCCCTCCACCAGGTAGTGGTCAGACATGCCTCCACCCTCCTAGCTCTCACCCATCTCTAACCTACTCTCAGCTTTCCCTCCATGAGGTAGTGGTCAGACATGACTCCACCTCCCCCTATCCAAACTCCCACATCCAACAATCTTCCTATTACATTCCTGGACACAACCACATAGTCCATCAATGCTCTATCAACAACCCTTTCACCCTCCTGTCTCATCCATGTATACTTATATCTTTCCTCTCAAACAAGGTATTTCCAATCACCATCTCTCGCTCAACGCACATCCCTATGATTCGTTCCCCATTTTCATTTCTTTCAGGCACACCATGCATACCAACTACACCTTCAACTGATACATTTCCCACTCCAGCATTCAGATCCCTCATCATTACCATATTCACACTTGCTCCAAAACTCTGCAGACATTCATCATCATTCCAGAAAGATTCCCTCCCTTCTTCATCCCTTTCACTACCAGGCCCATATGCACTCATAAATACCCACAACTCACGTTCAAATTTCGCTTTCACCCATATCAGTCTCAATGACACCTCCTTCCATTCAATCACACACTGCTGTACTTCAGGGCTCACTAACAAAGCCACACCCTCTCTTGCCCTTCCTCTATCAACACCTGACAATCTTCCACTCACACTTCCAAACTCAGACTCACCTTTTCCTTTCATCTTTGTTTCACTCAAAGCTAACACATCCAACTTTCTTCTCACAAACATTCTCCCAATCTCCTCCCTCTTAGCCTTAATCGTACTACATCCACGCACATTCATAGACCCAATCTTCAGGGTACGGGGATAACTCAATCCCCCATCCCTTATTATGGCCTGTCTCTTTTTAGGAACTAAAAAACAGAGGAGGGGGTCTCTAGCCCTTTAAGTCCGGGTCGGGCCTTAAGATGGGTTCTCCTGATGGATACCGGGTCGGGGCTTATGAGTAAAAGAGCCTCAGGCAACAGGTGACTTCGTATGATACCCCCCACCTTCCATGTTGCACTCAGAGTGGTCTGGGCTCTGACGTCATATGTAAACAAACCTGCTGGTACAAATGTACCGGGTTTTGGGGTGGATTTTTTTTTTTTTTCACATTTTATGGTCAAATAATTACCTAAAAATGACTCATAAATCGTAACATAATTTTCTACAAACAAATGTATGCCTAAAATACTTAAAAAATATGCTATAATAACAGAAGACGTGGCCGATTTTTTTTCATGTCTGCACACACGCAGGGTTAAGGCAACACGATTGTGTTTATCATGGAGTTAGAGGGAAATCTTCATTTTTTGCCCTCAACACTGGCTTCAGATGATATGGCAGAACTGAACAGCAACTTGGAGAACTCTGAAGTGACTAGTGGACTCGGTGAAGAGAGGGAAGTGCATGACATCACCGATTTTGAAGGATTTTCAGCCAGTGATATACAAACTCCATCAACCTCTGGGGTATCAGTGAGTAGTATTGGAGTGAAACGTAAGTTATCGCCAGGTTTGGAGTACGACAGTGATGAGCAGGGGAGTGGTAGTGACGGTGAGGGGATGGCAGACAGTGACAGTGATGGATTTATTCCCGTGAGTGACGAGAGTGATGATGATTCAGACCTAAGTGATGATGAAGATGCTGATGATGACCCCAAGGTGTGTGATCCCGTAGGCCTGGTGGTACTGGTAGTGCTGATGAATCTGGGTTTATCTGGGCAAATGGTGCTAGATTCATACCAAACTGCTATGATTTGATGCAACTCACAGTGGAGTGACAAGGGCTGCTGGTGTAGACAAAAACAGTTCTGAAATGGAGTATTTTCTCCATTTTTTTTTTTTTTTTTCTATGGTGAAATTCTTGATTATTTGTTTTGAAAATAATTGTACACAGAAGCAAGAAATAAGTTTTTTTCTAATAAGGAAAGAATGTTCTGTTCAAACTATAAGAACAAGAAGATAAGTTTTGTTGAATGAGAGGAAATAAGTTCTGTTCTGATTACTGGTGGCATAAGTAAAGTTCAAAAGTTGAAATTGCAATTTTTTAAAATATGGAAACAAGTTCTGTTTTGAAAATATTTGTACACAGAAGCAAGAAATAAGTTTTTCTAATAAGAAAAGAATGTTCTGTTCAAAATTTAAGTGAAAACAACAGATGGAAAAAAGTTGTGTTTATTTACGTTTTGTGGCTTCCTCATGGATTACCCATACTGCATTCATCGGCTGTACCTTCAGTAATGGGCAGGTAAAATATATTCATTTTATTATTTTTGTTGATATTTCATCATCAACCATCATCCCAAACACATAAATCATAAAAATATAACTTCTCAAATTTCCCGAAACTTTTGCCTCCCGGGGCATATCTGCGGATTCTGAATTGCCTCACAGAGGGGCTAGTCCCCTCACTCCGCCCCTTTTAGTCGCCTTTTACGACACGCAGGGAATATGGTGGCAGAATTCTTCCTTACACAACCTGGCAACCGAGTAGTAGTACCACACCATAGTGCGGCCAGACTGTCCCCCCCCCCCCACCACACACAGTAAAACTTCAATAAGTTGACCCTCCAGAAGGCAGAATTTCCGGTGAGTCGAACTCTGACAGAGGTGCGATTCAGTGTTAAATCAAAAGGCTACATTTCAGTTTCTTCCATCCATCCGTTCATCATCCAATCCTACAATGCCCCATGAGAAGCGTAGAAGTCCGGGGCTAGGCAAGTTGGTCCTGACATTTAAGATGATAGTGACCAGCCTCACTCATCCTTGAGTGGCATAACATGAGCAATAAACCCCAACCATCCCTTGGATATAAACCTTCACTGGCCCAATCCGATTGGAGCACCGTAATTACCCACTAAACCCCAGGCGCCATAATTTGGTTATATGGTTACCACCCAGCGAAGTAAATGGTTTCCTGGTGTACAGGAAACCATTTGGCTTGTCACTCACTGTTGAGTCACCCATAGGCAGATGGAAGAGGAAAGAATGAAGGAAAAAAAAAGGCAGGAGAGAGAGTGTAAAGTCACCCGTATGTAGAAGGATGAGGAAAGAATGAAGGAAAGAAAGACAGAAGAGGATGGAAGGAAAGAAGGATGGAGGACAGGAATGGGCAGACACCCGAGAGCAGTACTACATCAAGTGAGTGGATGGTGAGTGCCCCCACCTACCACCAACCACCTACCACAAGTTTCTTATATTCCAGTATATGAGGTAGGTGGGGGAGCCCATCATCCACTCACTCAATACAGTATAGGGATACCTTATGGTCTCTACAGTGAGTGACAAGCCAAATGGTTTCCTGTACCCAGGAAACCATTTACTACACTGGGTGGTAACCATATAACTGTTTTTTTTGGCCGGGTTAAGTCTTCCCCAGATTCCCCTATGTAAAATTCCCTTAACCCGAGACGTCCTGTCAACGTATGGATATGTTGCAACATTTTGCATTTGCCAGTCCCATCGACGTACTGGTATGTTTTGCAATTGCAAGTTGCATGATTTCCACAATTTTCAAAATTCCCGCAAGATTTTTGGTACTTAGCATCGCACGACCTTCCCCTACCTGCCACCAGGCAGGGACACTCGGCGACCCCACGCGACCCGCACTCACCTGCGGCTCGGTCACTCACCTGTTAGCAACGGTCCTGCTCAGACATGGCGCATAGAGGTCTCTCGGAGGAGGAAATTCAAGCCACCCTGGATGCCTCTAAAGGCGATAGTGATTCGCCACTCGATGACGAGGAGATGGACAATAAGATTATGTCCAACCAGAGGATGTGGAAAGCAGCAGCAGTGATGAGGAAATCCCGTCCCCCAGGAAGCGGCGCTACGTGACTTGTGCTACAGGAGAGGGTCAGGCTGCACAAAAACAACGTGCAAGATCCTCTAGCCAGCCCCTACGTGACGTGGAGCCCGATTTCAAGGATGAGGATGAGGACGAGGACAGAGCTGTGGGACGTGCTGCCACGTGGTACGGCCGTGAGGTTATTACTCATCGCGGCCCAGAGCCCACACCACATTGTTCTAACAGGTATGGGTCTAGAGTTTTGTTTGGGGATGGCGGAAGTGGCGTTGAGGGAGTGGGGAGTGAAAGGGAAAGTGTTGGGAGGAGTGTGGAAAGTGACAGTTGCGGGAGTGTCATCGCTCTCACGTGGTAATGTGAGGCGGCGGGGCGTATCACGTGGGGCAGTGAGGGTGGGTGGTGAATCACATGGTGTGGTGACGGAGCAGGGAGGTGAGGAGGGCCACTCCCCAGCACATCTTATGCTCCCCAATATTCCCGGGCTTCCTTCCCACAGCCCCCTGATGTTCCCCAAGGCCGTAAGGGTAAGGGAAAGGGGAAGGGTAAGGGAAAGGGGAAGGGTAAAGGCCGAGGGAAGAGGAGTGCGAGTGGGGATGCCCTCCACACTCCTCCTCCCCAACCTCCCCCACCATCATCTCCTCCCCACCCCGATGAAGGCGACGATGGGGACGATCGGGACGAGGAATTTGTGGCATGGAATTGGGAGGATGGGAGTTACTTTACTCCCCTCGTTCACCCATTCATTAAGCAAGGGCGTGCTGGCTGCATTGCTCCCGGTATTCACCCTGATTCAACCAGGCTGGATTTTTTCCACCTTTTCTTCAGTAAGGGTTTTGTGGAGGAAATAGTGGATCAAACAAACCGGTTTGCTACCAGCCAGCGCCGTGAGAGTGAAAGACAGGGCACAAGGAGCAGGCATTCTATCCTCTATGATTACCCAGTCTCCCCTGCAGAAATGTTTTTGTTTTTGGCCCTGGTACTGTTGATGGGTATTGTACGAAAGAACCGAATTCCTGCATACTGGACAAGGGACCCTATTATGCTTACACCAATATTTGGCCAAGTAATGAGCCGTAATCGATTTCAGCAAATTCTAAGCCGCCTCCATTTCTATGATGCTGATGATCCTGCAAATACTAATGACACAGATAAGATGAGGCGAATTAGGTTGGTTTTTGATCACCTAAGGCAGACATTCCGTTCCTCATTTTATCCCTATAGAGACCCCGTCATAGACGAGAGTCTCGTGTTGTGGAGAGGCAATATTTCATTTCGGCAGTACATACCCAGCAAAAGGCACCGTTTTGGGTTCAAGATCTTTGTTATGTGTGACTGTAGGACTGGTTATGTGCAAGACATAGTCTTGTACACTGGTGCACAGACAGACATAATAGAAGATCGGTATATTGGTCTGTCTGGAGCAGAGGTAAAAACAATGATAGAAAACTATTTTCATCGTGGTCACATCCTTCACCTTGACAACTGGTACACTAGCCCTCTTCTCGCTCATTATCTACAGTACACAGGCATGACACGGGGATCTGTGGGACCATCAAGGTGAACCGGCGTCACATGATCAAGGTAGAACGGAAACTTGACAGAAATGAGGTGGTCTTTTTCCAGGCCGACAATATCCTTGCAACAGTGTGGAACCACAACAGAGAAGTCCACCTCTTGTCCACGGTTCACCACCCCTTGATGCACCGTACAGAGTCGGTAGATTATCGGAGCGAGAACAGGTGCCACATATGGAAACCTGAGTGTGTGCTTGACTATAATATCAACATGCACCTGGTGGACCAGTCAGACTTCATGATATCCACTGTCGAGTGTGCCAGGACCACGATGAAGTGGTACAAAAAACTATTCTTTCACCTGCTTGACATTACTGCCCTGAATTGCCACCACCTTCACGCCACGACAACAGGAGTTCGGGAAACTTTGAAGGGTTTGTGGGGGAGCTGACACGAGAGATTGTTGCAAGGTATGCGGTTGAAAGGCCCCAACACCGCACCCGCACAGCCCCAGGTGCCCACCCTCCCCTAAGATTATCCGCCCGCCATTTCCCCACTCCTGTACCTCCCCAAGCAAATAGACCTAGGCCCCAACGCAGGTGTCATGTGTGTAGCAATTCCCGGGTGAGACCCACCACTCAGAGAAAGGACACCCGCTATGAGTGCGTTCAGTGTGACCTGGGTCTGTGTATTCACCCATGTTTCAGTGAGTTTCACACGTTCCTGCACTTCTGATAAGGTGTGAATGTGATAGGACGCTGATACTCTGAAATAAATGCGACAAACAGACGCTCAGTGTAATTATAAGGCCCGTAGATCTGTAAATAGTAGTATGGAAGTGGAAATGGGTGTAATATAAGTGGAAAATTATTATGTAAGTGTATGAATATTATCTAAGTGGAAATATACCTTGCGAGGGTATTTTGATGCGATATTCACACGCTCAGTGGAATAAATAAGGCCCGTAAATATGTAAATAGGAGTCTACAAGTGAACACGGGTGTAATATAAGTGGAATATTAGTATGTAAGTGTTTGAGTATTATCTAAGTGGAAACATACCTTGTGAGGGTATTTTGATGCGATATTCAGACGCTCAGTGGAATAAATAAGGCCCGTAAATATGTAAATAGGAGTCTACAAGTGAACACGGGTGTAATATAAGTGGAATATTAGTATGTAAGTGTATGAGTATTATGTTGGTCGAAACATTCATTGCGAAGGTATTTTCATGTGATATTCTGACGCTCACTAGAATAAATAATGCCAGTAAATATGTATGGTGCAGAATAGGGTGTAAATGGGTGTAATGTAAGTGGTAAAGTATATTGGGATTGAAGAAATAAAGTAAAAGTGGAAACACGAGTGTTAGAGAGAGTGCTTGCTATGAGAATATGCGCTAGCATTTTGCTAAATGCCCTCGCAATGAATGTAAATAATTGAAAACGTTTACAGTGGTGGAGAAAAGGTTCAATGTAAAGAAAAAAATATTATGAAAGTGATACAACAATGTTGCATGTTGAAATACGAGTCGTAGCGAGTGCGCTGAGTATGCATATGTGCACTATACTTATGCTATATGGCACTGAAACAGTAGTATTTTCATTCATTCATTCATTGCCAGACGCCATGTATCCCAAACGGGGTGGCCAAGGGCTTAGAGTTAATTGTTTTACAGGGAGGGGCACTAATCCTCCACCAACCCCACCTGACACGTAGGGAGAACGTTATGCCAACAGCATCTGGTGTTCCTTGGCGGTCACCCATCCAAGTACTAACCAGACCCAACGTTGCTTATACGAGTAGAAAAAATGATATATTGACTGAAACAAGAAACTTTGCACATATCGTTTTACCAATCGGACCAAACTCGCTATGCTCGCGCGAAGGTACAATGCTTATTTTTTATATATATATATATATGTCATTGAAATTCATTATATTGTTATTCTTATTGTTTATTAGTTCAAATTCAATAAATGTAGAGGTGTTGTTTATTGTTTCTCCCAAAATTACCTACCATAGAAAATGTGAGCGCCTCACACGTCAATGATAGAATACGATACCTGGCGCGGGGGACCTCACCTGTTCTGACCAGTTGCAGACCAAGGTAAGCACTTTCTTTGTGATTTTCCTTTGTTTCTCAACTAAAGCGGAAGTTTTAGCCAAAAAAAGAAAAAAAACAAAAATGGTCGGGACTGGAGGGTGTCGGAGGTGCGAAAGTGCTCGGGACGTGACGGGTGAATCATGGCATATGATTCGGAAAGTCTCAGAGGGCCCAAATACCTGCCCTAGGCCCCAATCAAATGGGCAGGTTTGCATGGCCATGTGGAATGTGTGAGGTGTGAATGAGGAGAGCAAGAGGGTGGAAGTGAATGTGTTCAAGAGTGCGAGATATGTTGTGATGGTACTGTGTGAAACGAAGATGAAAGAGCGTGAAGTGGAGGAGTGGCAGGGTGTGAAATATGTAAGATCGGGCATGAATGTGTGAGGAAGATGCAAGGAAGTAGTTGCTTTTTTGATGAATGAGGTGTGGCAGAGTGGAATGAGAGATTACAAATGTGTCAGCTCGAGATGTGTCAAGTTCAAGGTTGAGAAGGTGAGTGTGGCAGTGCATGTAGTGTATGCACCGTGTGATGACAGAAGCGAGAGAAAGACAGGTTTTGGGTTGAGCTGGATGATGCAGTGGTAGAAATATCCAGGAGCTATCAAGTGATCATAATGGGGGATATGAATTGAAGAGTAGGCACTGGTCCTGAGGATGACATAATGGGTTATCATGGAGTACCTGGAGAAAATGATAATAGCAAGCAACTGAAGGCTATGCGTCAGGAAAGGAGGTTGTGCATTTGTAACTCGTATTTCAAACACAAAGATGCACATAATTATACATGGTATAGAGGGAACAGCCTGATTGATTACATGCTCGTAGAGAAATCAATGCTGGGAATGGTTGCTGGTACGAGGGCCGTGAAAGGACGATGTGGAGGTCTGTCAGATCATTTGATTGTGGTATGCAAGATGACGCTGAGAGGAGTGAGGTGGACCATGAAAGAGACGGGCAGTCACGAAGAAAGACTGAAAGTCAAGAAGCTGAGGATCAAAGAAATGGCAGATGAATACAGGACAAAAGTAGGGGAGAAGCTGGAATTTGTGAGTTGGAATTAAACTGATCTGGACAGCCTGTGGAATGCATATAGGGTTTGCTTAGTTAGGATTGTAAAGCAGTGTGTGGTGTGGCAAGAGTAACAACAATGAAGAAAGGTATGGCATGGTGGGATGAAGAGTTTGAGCAGTGGAGGAAAAGAGGAAGAAGTGGCTAGAGAGTGGTTACAGGACTGGGGTTCAATTGAAATCAGAAATGAATATAATGAGAGCAAGAAGCACATAATGAGACTAGTGACGGGGAAAAAGGAGGAGATAATGGATGATCTACAAAGAAAAATGAATGCAAATTACTCTGAAAATAGGAAGCTATCCTGGAAAGAGGTGCGGAAATATAGAAGCGACAGCGGAAAGAAATGTGAAAGTGTGAAGGATGTAAATGGTAGATTATTAACCCATGGGGATGAAGTAAAGACGAGATGGAAAGAATATTTTGAAAGCCTGATGAATGAGGGTAAGATTGTTGTGGAGTGGATATGGAAGCTACGTAGATTGGCTTGGGAAGAGGGAAGGGTTCCAGAGGACTGGAAATCAGGCATAATTGCTCCTTTATACAAAGGAAAAGAGGAGAGAAAAATATGTGATAACCATAGGAGTATTTGCCTTCTTAGTGTGACTGGAAAAATACACAGCAGAATACTTACTGATAGGGTTAGGTATAAATCGGAGGAGATAGTTGGAGAAGAACAAGGGGGATTTAGGAGGGGAAAAAGGTGTGTAGATCAGATATTTGTTCTAAGATGTTTAGTGAAGTATCTAGAGAAGGGAAAGAAAGTCTATGCTGCCTTCATGGGCTTGGAGAGAGCATATAACAAAGGAGGCAGGCAAGGTATGTGGAAGGTATTAACCTGTGGATTGCGCAATTACCCATTTTTATTGCACCCCGTGCTGTGCAGATTTCTTTTTTTTTTTTTTTTAGTTTTTGTTTATTATAAACTTGAAGATAAACATCCAGGGCATCATCTGGTGAAAAAATAACAATCTCTCTCTCTCCGCCTTTATGTAGGGCCATGCGTAAGTTTACGTAGGGGAGTAGTAAAAAAGCAAAACAAAAAAACAAAAAATGATTTTATTTATTATCAACTTGAAGATAAACATCCAGGGCATCATCTAGTGAAAAGAAAAAAAATCTCCCTCACTGAGTCTTTGCACAGTGCCATGCGTAAGTTTGCGTAGGGGTGGAGTAGTTAGCAGTGATTCGCGGCCAGTACAGCCTGAGCTGTGGCTTGCAACGCGACGCTATCCAGCTTGAGCTGTGGCTTGCAATCCATGGGTTAAGAATTGATGGAGTGGATGGGAAATTGGTGAGTGCTGTGAAGAGTATGAACAAGGGAGCAAGGGCTATGGTGTGCGTGGATGGTGAGCTGAGCGAGTTCTTTGATCTAAATGTGAGACTGAAATGGGGATGTGTGATGTCTCCATGGTTGTTTAAAATATTCATGGATGGGGTTGTAAAGGAGGTGCAAGGTAGGGCAGTGGATGTGGGGGTGGCTCTAATGAATGAGGATGTGTGGAAGATTCCAGTGTTGCTGTTTGCTGATGATACAGCATTGTTGTGTGAAGATGAATGGGAGTTGCAAGGTTTGGTGAATGAATTTGGGACAGTGTGTAAGAAGAAGAATCTGAAAGTTAATGTAAACAAGAGTAAGTTACGGTGTGTGAGAGGAAAGAAGTCACAGAATGCACAGTTGGATGGTGAGGATATGGAGAATGTGAGTGCATTCAAGTACTTCGGTAGTGTGATGAGTATGGATGGAAGTTTTGGGGATGAAGTGCTTGAAAGGGTACAGCAGGGAAGGAAGTTGTTAATTCACTGAAAGCAGTGATGAGAAATAGGAAGGTTAATATGGAAGTTAAGAAGTCACTGCATGACAGCACTGTGATCCCTACCCTGACGTATGGAAGCGAAGCGTGGACCTTGCTGGAGGGGAACAAGTCAAGAGTGAGAGCAGTGGAAATGAGTCACTTAAGAGGAGCATGAGTGGAAATGAGTCACTTAAGAGGAGCATGAGTGACAAGGAGGGACAGGTTGACGAATGAAGAAGTGAAAGAACGTTGTGGGGTGGATGTAGGTGTGATTGAGAAAATTAGGAGAAATACACTGGGGTGGTTTCGACATGTGGAGAGAATGGAGAGGGTGTTTGTAGGAGAAGTGGAGGGAGGGAAGGAGAGGGAGGGAAGGAGAGGGAGGGGGAAACCAAGGATGAGGTGGAGGGATGGAGTTGAGAGGTATATGAGGAAGGGGGGAGTGAGCTGGGGGGAGGGCTGTCAAATGGTGGGTGACAGAGCGACTTGCAGGTGTTTTGTCTGTGGCCACCCTGTGCGGGATTAGGGCATCGGGCTATAGATTGATGACATGAATGGGAACAGAGAAAGCAGAGCTGCTGTAAACATGAACGGCTTTGGGGGTCTACAGAGAAGCAAGTGCCAAGAAATGTGACACTCGCACTGGTGAGGAACACTGTGAAGCAGCTGAAAAATGGGAATGCAGCTGAGGTTGATAATGTATATGCAGAGACAATTAAGTGTAGTGGAGAAAGTGGAAAGAAGTGCTTGTTGGAGATAAGAAGGCTTGGATGAGTGAAACTGTGCCAGCAGAGTGGGAAAAGGCTGTGACTGTATCCCTGTGCAAAAATAAAGGTGAGTGAAGTGAGTGCAAGAATTATTGTGGCATAGGTTTATTGAGTGTTGTATGGAAGATATATGGAAGAATTATTTTAGAGAAAGTAAGAGAGATATCAGAAGTTCTAGTGAGTGATGAACAGGGTGGATTCAGGAGTGGCAGAGGATGTGTGAATCAAATATCTGCAGTGAGACAGATAGCAAAGAAGACTTGTGAGAAGGACTATAAGATGTTTATGGCATTTATGGATCTGGAAAAAACATACAACAAAGTAGACAGAAACGGACTGTGGAAGGTTTACCATATGTTTGGCGTAGATGGTACGCTGCTAGGTGCCGTCATGTTTTTATTATGGCAGTGAGGCATGTGTATGGGTAAATGGGCATCTAAGTCAATGGTTCACTATCAATTTTGGCGTGTGAAAAGGCTGTGTGATGTCCCCATGGTTGTTCAATATACAGTAAGACCTCACTATAACACTAATTGGGGTCAAAGCCATTCCAAAAAAGCGAAATTCCGATAAAAGCGACATCCAGACTTCTCCCAGCTAATTCGGACCTTTTCCTATATATCAGACATTAGTCTGGATCGCACCAACGGTTTTTAAACTGTTTTGACTACCATTGTGGTACTGTACTATACCATACCTTCACTACAATAATCAAATGGTATAATATATATAATAATACTGTATTGTACACTGATAAGCATGTCTTTAATTTACCTTATTGTGGTGAACATAGCTGAAGTGGTCATGCAGTCCGGACTGCTTCTGGCTTTATCGGACTTTTTCCGATACAGCCACTACTCGTTTTACGATGGGGTTACGTCAGTTCAGACCTTATCGTATACTGATTTGATTGTAAATCGAGAGATTGAAACACGTTATAAAAGGGGGGTTACGTCAACTCAACTTCCCAAAGTCACCTAACCAGGACTGAACCATAAATGACAACCCAGCTTCATTCCTTCCTGTGTTGGTCTAAGTCGTTCCCCCCGCGGCTGGGGGACAGCCTGTGCTTACAGGCACTAGTGGTCAGCCTCTGAGTCAGACAGGAACAGGTTAGGGGGAGGGGAATCCAGCCCATATCTGCACCAACCTTAGCACTGCAGCCCATACCTGCACCAACCTTAGCACTGCGGCCCATACCTGCACCAACCTTAGCACTGGGGCCCATACCTGCACCAACTATAGCACTGGGGCCTACAATGGCACTGACCTTACCACTGGGCACACAAATCCACAGTACTGAAGTACGATGTTTGGCTGAGAGGTGACAATAACAGGTGGGCACTTATGAAAAAGATGAAAAGACAGGGATTTGAAGGGGTGGTGGGACCTGAACCATAACAATGAGCTGCCAGGGCCGCCATCTTGCCTGAGACAAGCGACGGTCACCTTGCGTGTGCCTGGTGCTTTCCGATGGCAAAATCGTTATAGCGGGAAATTTATTGTATATCGAATATTGGGGTGGAACTTTTCTATTACTGTTGTAGCGAATTATCGTAAACAGAATCAACGTAAAACAAGTAGTGACTGTATATAGGAATTCAGTCCAGTAGCTCCACAAGTCTGATAAAGGCGAATTCCAGTCTACTGAAGTCCAATATGTTGAGGTTTTACTGTATATATGGATAGGGTGATGGGAGAAATAAAAACGAGTAATGGAGAGGGGGATGGCGCAGGTAATGAATGGTGATGGATGGAATATCTCATATTTGTTGTATGCTGATGATGCAATGCTACTTGCAAATACTAAACACAAACTTGGTAGACTATACTCAGTTTTTTTTATTGAGGTGAAGATGCACTTGATAGGTTGGTGACGATTGGCTAAATGCAACATGTCCGAATAACATTTACTAACCCAAATTTCCCCATCAGATATATGTTGTCAATTAATAATAAAAAGAGTATGAAGTAATGTTCCATTCAGCCAATCATCACCAATCTGTCAACTGCATCTTCGTCTCGATTAAAAAAAATGAGTTTTTTTTTTATAGTGCACGGTTTTGCTGATGTCTGTAAGCGTCGTGCCTTGAAAGTAAACACAGAAAAGAGTAACGTGATGGTAATCGAGAGGAAAGATGACTTTCAAGTGTGATGTTACAGTTAAAGAAGAGACACTGGAATCGGTGAGAGTTCAAACAGATGGGTACAGTGACGGAACAGAAAGGAAAATGTGCAAAAGAAGAGCAAAGTAGAGTGACACAAGGAAGGAAAGTAGCTGGTGCTATGAGGGCCTTGATAAGAAACAGAGGCTTGACTGTTGCAGCTGTACGAGGCTTACATGAAGGAGTATTGGTGCCAACTTTTACATATGGGTGTGAGACTATGGTGTGGCATAAAAATCAAAAGTCAAGAGCGACAGCAGTGGAGATGGGACTGCTGAGGGATGTATGTGGAGTACAGAGAGTGGATAGGATACAGAATAATGTTATTCGTGATAGGCGTGGAGTGAGGAAGTATGAGGACACCAGAATCGAAGAGTGTACTGAGATGGTATGGTCATGTGGAGAAAATGGATAACAGAGTGGTGAAAAAGGTATATCTGAGTGATTCTGAAGGAGGAAGGAGGCGAGGTAGGCCAAGGAAAAGGTAGAGATACGGTGGATGAGTGTGTAAGGAAGAGGGGTATGTAGGTCGGTGAAGAGACGGGACTGACAAGAGATCAAGCTGGCTGGATGAATTTTGTGAGAAGTGCATGATTAGGGATTTGGCATCCTTTTTTAATGTGACAGCAGTCGGAGTGACTCTACCAGATAAGTTTATGTGAAGTTACAGAATGTGGTGAAAGTTTTCTGGCATATCAGATACAGCCAGGATTCCGGAGGCTTGAATGATGAGTGAATGGAAGCGTGGCCCATTGGACTGGGCACTCTTTGGGCTGTCTGGATGTTGCTACTCCTCACCCTGCCTTAACCCGCCCCATCCCGACGTTTTCTGGGCAGTGGTACGCCCCGGTCCCGACATTTTTGGACTTTTTTTTTTTTTTTGGCTCAAACATCCGCTTTTGGTGAGAAACATCGAAAATTCATAGAGAAATCGCTAACCTGAGGTTTAAAATACTCGATCTAGGTACAAGTACCTCCTTACCTGACTGGGTTTTCTAACAGGCTGGCATCAAAGAAAACGAGTTCTATGGGAGGGTAACTATTTTATCCACTCATAAACAGTATTTATTTATTTACTTGGTAAGAATTTATATGTAGTACAAGAGTATATTGGTTTTCAAACAGTAATATAGGCATTATAAGCATTGTTTCACTCACTAACTCATCACCATTCATGACCTTTTTTTCCCACATTACCTGATCATCATTTCTGACTGTTTCTTCCTCTAATGCTATGTAAACTTTGTCCTCCACATTGTCATCAATTGGGGAATCACTCTGGCCCTGAATGTCTTTATTGGCCAGGTCACTGGTAACAGGTGAATTGCCGAGACTATGGCATGCAGGGGGGGGGGGGAAGGTTATGCGGTGTAAGGCATTGTCCCTGCTTGGCATCTTGTAGAGGAATAGAGGAAGGTGTCCCATGTATACGTGCCAAAAATCACTCGTGAAATCACTCGCGAAAATTAAAAATTGTCCAAATTAGGGACCTTGAATGTTGCCGCATTAATTCACGTCTCCGGGATATGAGTGCACATCATGTGAGGACGTGAATTCACGTCTCCGGGACGCGGCGGGTTAAGGTGGGAAAGGAGGTCCAGATGATGATGATAGTCCAAGTGCATTATTTTACTTTATTATATTCCAAGCGTTACATTTTAGTTCAACTGACTGTAAAGTGAAGTAATTAAACTGACTGTAAAGAGAAGTACAGTGAAAGCTCGATTATCCAGGTTTCGGTATATCCAGGCCATGACCGAATGGTTCAGTGGTACAGTAATACACAGAATTATCCGTATGATAGCTCCGGTTTAAACAGGAAGCATCTGGTTGGTAGCGAGCAAGGCACGTGTAAACGAGCATGAGTTTGCCCCCACCCACACCTCCTGCTCACAACTCGATCACAAGGGTGGTTAGGTGGAATTTGGTGAGGTGACTGATAACTTAACCTAGCCTAAACTTGCTTAACTACCTAATAATTTACCCTAACCTAACCTTACCCGGGTTCCAGTTGGAAAATTGGGAAATGAAAGCCACTTTTTAGTACGCTGAGTAAGTTTCTTCCATTATGCTGGAAACAATGATAGGTACAGCTTAAAGAGCCTGATGATAATAAAGGAAGAAATCTTTCAGCATGGGAAGGTAATTTACCACCTTCAAAACAGAAAAATACAGAAAACAAACTAGATGAATACGAACTGAACTGGTGAAGTCATTAGACTGTATGTTTAGATGAAAATTTATGGGTTTCACAACTTTAGGGGACGAAATGGAACAAAAATGTTTGCTAATCAGAAAAAAATTACTCTTAGTCAGCATTTAGTTTCACATTCTTTGTTCGATATCTCTGTTCCCAACACATTTCAGACCGACTGAGCATACAGTTATTTCTGCTCCTTAAAGTTAAGTGTACATTTACTGCTCAGTCTTTTGTTCTTTCTTATGTGTGTGTGTGTGTATGTGAAAGAGAGCATACTGATACAAACAATAATGTATTCCATTAACCCCTTCATAGCTGAGGGCTTTGAATGACACTTTAACATTTCAGTGTCAGAGACACTGAGTTAGGGCGAGCTATAAAAAACTGCGAACAATTATGGGAAGGGAACGAAGGTCACTAGTATGTTTACACAGCCCTCTCTACATCCCAAGCAATGAGGTGTTCACTTCACTCCAGATGTTTTCACCGATGTTTAAGTGCTTATGTTACATGCACCCTAGTTTTGAGTAAGATTCTTTCAGCAGGAGAATCGAAGATAATATACCATCCACATATTAGTCAGAAAAATATAGAAGACAAACTAGGGGAATATGACCTGAACTGGTAAGGTCTTTAGGCTGTATGCCTGCACAAAAAATTATGGGTTTCACAATATGGAGAATGTGAGTGCATTCAAGTACTTGGGTAGTGTGATGAGTAAGGATGGAACTTTGGGGGATGAAGTGCATGAAAGGGTACAGCAGGGAAAGAAGGTTGTTGGTTCACTGAAAGCAGTGATGAGAAATAGGGAGGTGAGTCTGGAAGTTAAGAAGTCACTGCATGGTAGTATTGTGATCCCTACCCTGACGTATGGAAGCGAGGCATGGACCTTGCAAGAGGGGAACAAGTCAAGAGTGATAGCAGTGGAAATGAGTTACTTGAGAGGAGCATGCGGAGTGACATGGAGGGACAGGCTGACGAATGAAGAAGTGAAGGAACGTTGTGGGGTGGATGTGGATGTGATTGAGAAGATTAGGAGAAATACACTGAAGTGGTTTGGACATGAGGAGAGAATGGGGAATGAAAGACTGACTAAGAGGGTGTATGTAGGTGAGGTGGAGGGAGGGAGAGGGAGGGGAAGACCGAGGATGAAGTGGAGGGATGGAGTTGAGAGGTATATGTGGGAGGGGGGGTGAGTTGGGGGAGGGTAGTCAAATGGTGGGTGACAGAGCGACTTGGAGGCGTTTTATCCGCGGCCACCCTTTGCAGGATTAGGGCGTCGGGCTATAGATAGATAAACAGACAATTTTAGGCAATGATATGGAACAAAAATATTTCCTAATCAGAAAAAAAATTACTATTTCGTCCCACATGTTCTCGCAGGTTAGAATTCAGTTCCACATTCTTCGTTCGCTATCACTCTTCCCGATATATTTCGGACCAACTGAGCACAGTTGTTATTGTTCCTTAAAGTTAATGTACATTTACAGTTCATTCTTTTGTTTATTCTTATGTGTATGTGTGAAAGAGAGAGGACTGATACAAACAATAATGTATTCCATTATTGCTTTCATAGCTGCTGGCCTTGAACAACACTTTGCTGTAGCAATGTAAATGACGTTGAGTTAGGGCGAGCTATAAAAACCTGTGAGCAATTACAGGAAGGGAACGAAGGTCACCGGTGTGTTAACACGACCCTACTCTACCATCCCATGCAGTCAGGGGTTCACAGTTCACTTCATCCCAGATGTTTTCGCCGATGTTTACATGCTAATGTAGGACGCATCCTAATTATATTAATTCTTTCACAAATCATAGCAAAATGGGTTTAGGGGGGATTAAAAAAAAAAAAAAAAGTCAGGTGTGCCAGACGAGTCTTTTCACATACCTAAGAAAAAGAAATTGATTTTAGAACTTTGAAAAAATGATCCCGAGGCCGACCACAGGAGCACGCAAATTTCTGAACTCACGGCCATTGAGGGGGCTAAACATACGCTTTACTTTAAGTAGTAAAAGCACTTTACCATATCAGTTCTTCCTGATAGTCTGTTACATTTTTCAGATTATTTCTGGGTTGGTAAATAAACGTTTCTTGTTAAATCTGTTTCCCCGTCATTTTTAGCTTCTGGTGTGACAACCCTTCTTTATTTCGTTAACTTAATGGTGGAAAGGACTGTTCTAAACTAAGTGTTTAACTAAACCTGGCCTAACCGAGCTTATCTGTACCTAATAATTTAACCTAACCTAACCTCCAGCTGGGAAATTGGGAAAAGATAACCACCTCTGAGCACCTTGAGTTTCTTCCACCATTCTGGAAATGATCGTAGGGGAAAGTGACGATAATAACAGGAAGGAAATTTTTCAGTAAGAAAAAGTAATTTGCCAAACTGAAAGTTGTCAGAGAAATATAGAAACAAGCTGGACGATTATGAACTGAATTGGGAAGGTCTTTCTGCTGCAACAGGGAGGAAATTTTTCAGTAAGAAAAAGTAATTTGCCAAACTGAAAGTTGTCAGAGAAATACAGAAACAAGCTGGACGATTATGAACTGAATTGGTAAGGTCTTTCTGCTGCTTCGTGTATATTTACCAGTAAATAAATCAATCTAACAGTACTTGTGTTTTGTTTCCGCCTGATTAATTGTGATTTCGGACTATTCAGGCACCCCTTCACACCATATAGTCTGGATAATCGGGCTATCTCTGTAATTAAGTGCAGAACTTAACATAATTATGTGACTGTTGCACCCCTCCATCTATGCAACATTCTATCCAAGTCTAGCCTCTGACATGCACTGAACTGTTTTTATTGTTCATCTTTATTGCTTTATGAATGCTTCTTTAATGTTAATAAACAAGTAATCACATAATTTGCAAGTATTGGGTGGAGGAATATAGTTCCCCCCCCCCCCCAGTTAGTCAGAAAATTCGATAAGTCGAACCGCCCTAGAGCCCTACACAGTTTGACTTATGAAAGGCTTACTGTACGCCCACTTTTGCACCCTCAAGTACCTGGACAATGTCTCTCTCTCTCACCTCATCATCTGCACCCCTTACATTCCATGCCACCATCCATACCATGTTCTTTGTTCGGTCCTTAGTCATCAACTGTTTGTCAGTCCTGGCCGGAGGCTTCTTGTTTGTATTTTTAGACGAGGGAGAGTGGCCATGTGCAGTTTGCCACAAGGGCGTGGGAAGTAATTCCATCTTGTGCGGTGTGTGTGATAAATGGGTGCATAAGAGATGTAGTGGTATCAGAGGTAGACTGCGAGATAATGCTGATTTTATGTGTACGGCGTGCCGGGGTGAGCAGGTGGAGATCGTCAGACGTGAAAGGATTGAACTTGCTGGTGAATCTCTTGAGTGTGTGGAAGAGTTTTGTTATTTGGGAGACATGTTGTGTGCTGGAGGTGGGGCTGGAGCTAGCTCTGTGGCTAGGGTGAGAAGTGGTTGGAAGAAGTTCAGGGAGCTCATGCCTCTCCTGACATTGAGAGGGCTCTCCCTACGTGCTAAGGGGTCTTTGTATGCAGCATGTGTTAGGAGTGTAATGCTGTATGGCAGTGAGACCTGGGCAGTGAGGGAGGAAGACATTCGCCGGCTCAGACGTACAGAAATGACAATGATTAGGTGGATGTGCAGTGCGTCCCTGCGTCCAAGGCCTGGAGGGGCTGGGTTTACAATGGAAGAGTTGAGAGGTAGGATGGGACTGGAGTGTATTGGTGTTGTGATGAGGAGAGGTAGATTGAGGTGGATTGGACATGTGGAGAGGATGGGGGATGATAATTGGGTGAGGAAGGTGAGAAGTGTTAATATTGGGGGTGGGGTTATGAGGGGCAGACCGAGAAAGACATGGGACGAGGTCATTAAGTGTGACCTTAGGGTTAACCCCTTAACCGCGGGGCGTCACTTTCGTGACGCTTGGGAGCAAGGGATCATACCGCAGGGCGTCGCTTTTGTGATTCTGTGTTATTTTGAATTCACCTGGGCTTCCAAGTGGGGGCTTGTATCATCTATCAGTACTGCCAATGTCCAACACTAGTCAGCACTCCTAATCTCATCTGTACTCCCATCCATTGTTGACAATTTAGCCATTTCTCTCCGTTCTTGACTCCCCTCCCTACCCCCCCTCCATTACCCTATCCTCTCGCCTGCCCGGCCGTGCTACGCTAAGTAAATCTTCCCTGGAATTTTTCACTGATTTCATCCATTGAAATAAGCCCTATGCCCTATTCTTATACCAAATAATATATACAAGAAAGAAATAAGGTAAGTGAGAGTGCCATACACCTGGAATTGGCTAATTATCACCTGACAACACCTCACATGCACTCGTTCGCTAATTTTCGCTGTTTTTTCCCCCTTGAAATATGCCGTATAATCTATTTTCGTAATAAATATACATGTAAGGAGGGAAGGGAGAAGCCTAAGTGATATTTACATTCATCTGGGACTACCTAATTTATAATGTATTGTCTAGATTTCCTGCCAATCATTTCAGTGCTATACATAGCTGTTTCAAGAGCTAACATTGGTAGCACTGAATATCCCCTAAGTAGGCCTCTACCCCGGCCCTCCCTTATCAGTTTACTCTCATCTTCCGAAGTAGAGGTACGTCTGTTTCTTCTTGCTGACTTCAGGGCCTTTTTCACCCCCATGCAAAGGGCCCTGTGACCTTTACCCCCTACTAAACCTCGTGTGGAAAGAGGTAAAGGGCTGACAATTGATAAAAGAGTGACTACGATCTTTCTATTGAGTAAAACAGTGGAAGTGGAATTGTAAATAATGTGTAAACAGCAAGTGAAAGTAATGAATGTAAATATACGTGAACAATGGAAAATAGTTTTATAAGTTACTTCAAGTGACAGTGCATAACACAGTGTAAATAAAATAGAAATGTAAATAACGTAAACAAAATAGAGAACGTAAATAGAAATGTAAATGAGTAGTATTATAAGAATACAAGTATATACCCTAGGAGTAATGAAGGTGAAAGTTTCACTCTAGCATGTCTGAATACTATGAGTTATGAGAGTGAAGATGAAAGTGACATTCACTCTCAATGCTAGTATACAGGACGAGAAAGTGAATGCTACGTATTTTACTGAAAGAAATTGAATCCCTACAGTGACAATTAACTAATACTACTGAAGGAAACTTATGGATAAAGACTGTAGATATATATAAGTGTTATATAGTAATAGAAATATAAAGTGTGAGGGGTTTTATGAATAATAAATGACAGAGTACTAAGAGCAAACTAGCGCAAGTGCGACGGTCAGACGCGCTCGTAATTTTCCTTGCTTTCACAGTGTTTTTTTTTTTTTGGAGTATGGATCCCAAACTACTTGAAAATCATAGAGTAATGTTTATAGTGTTAATATCTGGCTGTGGTAATCATATTACAGGTTGTCAGGAAGTGTAAAGTGGAGACTTCGTTACCCAACTTCAGAGGTCTCCACAAGTCCTACAGTAACTGACGAAGGCTCAACAAACATTCCAGGAGAAAGCTGAAGGTATGTGCCATAAGCATATGTAATTTTAATATTCTAGGACTAATAACTGATTTTTGGCAAATATTTTTTGAGAGTCTGTCAGAGCCCGAATAACCCCGCGGCACACGCAAAACATCGGTAAACATGCCCGCGGTGTAAGGGTTAAGGGACTGAACAGGGAGGCTGTAATGGATCGTGCAGTGTGGAGAGCCACCATTAGGTGACCAAGGCCGACACATGCAAGCATGTTGGAGCCTTTAAAAACGAAACGAAAATGAAACGAAACGAAACGATTTTTAGTTAGTTGTTTTCACGTGAGGGGTACTAACCCTCCACCAACCCACTTGCTGACACGCAGGGAACAGGTGTTGGTTGGTAATAAGTTACCACCCAGCGCTGTAAATGATTTCCTGGTTTATCAGAAATCATTTGACTTGCCATTCAGTGTAAAGATTCCCTGAAATGAGCACCGCTACATTAAGTGGGTGGATGATGGGCGCCCCCACCTACTATAGATTAAATATTTTCCTTTGTTATGCCCTTATCACCACTTTCTCTTAACTTACCCTTAAATGCATATGTGTTTTTGATATCTACCATAACAGTATATATTTACTGGACCTAACTGTTGTAAAAGGGAAGATTTAGGCTTACACTTGGGATGCCTGGTACCAATTAGGATAAAATCCGTATGTTCCTTGTATCTGTTATTGCACAATTCAATAATCACACACAATGTCTGATACCAATTATGCGTGATAACCAAGGGATCAGTGTATGTTGTTTTCAGGCATTACACCCTGATATGGCCAGTAAATGAAACATTTCTAGGTTTAGTCATAGTGACCTATCAACAGTTACTAAACATTCTGCAGCAAATTAGGTGAAAATGGTCACTTATGGAATCTTTCAAAGCGATATAACACTTAAAAATCTTATCTGTGTGCACAGTTTCATGCTTCTCGCAGATGGGATGAATGTACCCGATAATCAGATGACCTTGGTATACAGTAAACCATAAATTATTTCCTATCAACAGTTAAACTGATTTGTAAACAAATTTAATGTGGATATGGCATTCTCAATTTATATCACTCTTAAGTTACAATACACTCGACCCTCGATTTGCCGGACTAAAATGGGGGTAGACCAGTCTGGGAATGGCCAAAGTCCGGCCCCACATACCATTCCCCAGACTATTACCATACTTTGTCCGAATTCTCCAATACTGTCCGGCAATTATTTCGATAATCTAGAGCATCGTGGAATGTAGGCTACCTATACCAGCATAACTAGCATACACAGTACATAAAATAATAATACTGATGCAATAACAATAATAATAACTGACACAATGGCTTTATTTTACTAGCTACAACCCTAAGAATGGTTGTTTAGACAGTTGTTCACGAGAATGTGGAGGGTATGATAGAAGACGATCAGACAGCTGAGGAAAAAGACAAAAATGAGCAAGGAATGGAGCACCACAAGGTTAGCCAACCACTAATCAGCAGATCGAGATACAAACACGCAATCTTGGACCGAATCAGCAATTTTAATTGAAAAATATTTTAATCTCTATCACCATATAGGTTTGCACACCTAATTATTTTGAAATTCATTCAAAAGTTTGTGCTTCATTTAAATATTAATAGAAAATCAGGAATCAGAGTGAAAATTTCTTAAAGTCAGCAGAAGTGTTTTGCCTCTAGTCTAACAACTCACCTTGACGGACTTTTGTTTTGGATAAATATCGATTTACAATGCAGATACATTTTTTTTTTTTTACTCAAAATAAATATTTATGCAAAACAGAAGTCTGTCAAGGTGTGCTGATGATCTGAAGGGGATATATTTGCTAACACTGGCCAACCACTCATCAGCTGACCGAGATGTAAACACTGACGATCTGAAGGGGAAATACCTGCTTACATTCGTGCATTTTAGCTCTGAAACCTAATTTCTTAATTAAGTTATATTCAGTAAAGGTTTTAAAGTAGATTTTTCAGATAATTATATGTGTATGAGTCACTGTGACAAAAAAATTAATATATTTTCAAGTGAAAAGTGCTGATTCGGTATTTAGTCACACCCTGTCAGGTGAGCAAAGTGAGTAGAAATGGATCCCATTGACTTTGTCCATAAGAAAATATATATTTTTTTTATTACCTATGAATATTATTGTGTCCAAGACTTCCTTAAACCTTACTGCGTTATGCAATAAACTATTTACTGTATAGTGGCATCTGAGAAAGGTAAGAGGCAAATGGGATATTGCCACGAGTTAGGAGCTGGAGGCGTAAGGCAGGTTGGTGACCAAGATCCATTTCATGTATGAAAATAATTTCTTGTGTGTGTTACAAATGGCCTTTATTGAGTCAAAACCTTGCTAAAATTATACTGTGTTGTGCAGCAGGCTGCTTATAGTTTTATGGGAGAATAATGGCCCGACTTTTGTTGAAAATCCCGGACTTGTACGGGCATATGTCTGGCATTTGATAATACTGTATTGTCTAGCCTCAGCTCGTGTCCAGGAAATCCAAAATCCGAGAAATAAGGGTCCGCCAAACTGAGGGTCGAGTGTATTTCATGATTAACATGCAGGGCTGTGCACGTATCAGATTATACATCCTTCAGTAGGTACAGATATACGTCCTTCAGCAAGTACAGATACATTAACCATTACCTCTACAATAACTTCATCTTCATCAGCTTCCATCCCCCTCCCAGCTCGTGATCCTCCCTCTTCTGCACCAACTCCACCCACACCTCCTCCAGCCTCGCCTCCTCCTCCGCCACGGGTGCCCTCTTCTGTGGTCTGATCTTCTTCATCCTCAATTAATTCATCTTCCTCCTCAAATACTTCAAATTCAGCGAAGTCATTATCCTCATACTCTTGGGCTCGGGCACTGACACTCACAGCCCACAAAAATAGAAGGAGTAATACGAAAGATTTCATCTGTAAGAAAAAAGTGATTACCATTATACAAACATCTTAACACAGTTTTCATTAGACATACGAAACAAAAAACAGAATCTTGACAGTAAGATGTTCAATAAGTAAAATTGGTACAACCTGCTTTAATGTTTTATATACATACAGCACCCCTCATTTTGTTCCTTTTAACCCCTTCACTGTAAGTGTATGATTTTAATCAGCTATGGAGGCTCTCATGAAGGGGTTACAGCCTTTCTTCATAGAATGAATTGTTACAAATATTCTTCCTTAAATCCTTCACTATACAGTAAGACCTCACTATAATGGACTAATTGGGGCCCCAAGCCATTCTGAAAAATGTGAAATTCCGATAAAAGCAACATCCAGACTTTCCCCTCCTAATCCAGACTTTTTCCAATATATCAGACATTAGTCCAGATCGTATGAATGGTTTTTAAACTATTCAGACTACCATTGCAGTACTGTGTTATAACTTCACTACATTAATTCATTCATTCATTCATTGCCAGACGCCATGTATCCCAGACAGGGTGGCCAAGGGCTTAGAGTTAATTGTTTTACAGGGAGGGGCACTAATCCTCCACCAACCCCACTTGACGTAGGGATGCCAACAGCATCTGGTGTTCCCAGGCAGTCACCCATCCAAGTACTAACCAGACCCAACTACATTAATCAAATGGTATAATATATATACTGGCAATAATAGTGTACTGTACACTGATAAACATGTCTGTATTCATCTTGCTGTGGTGAACACAGCTGAAGTGGTCAGGCAGTCCGGACTGCGTCTGGCTTTATTAGACTTTTTCCAACATATAGGAATTCAGTCCGGTTACTCCTCCAGTCCAATAAAAGCAAATTCTGGTCTGCTGAAGTCCGTCATATCGAGATTTTACTGTATGCCGCTTTTATATCTAATTCTTGTGACCATCCATTGATTTTACTTAGTTGCAGAGAGAATCCTCATGGTTTTTCACTCTGAATCTAGGGAACGGATCCCTCACTATGAACTTAGGTAATAGCTGGAAGTTTGTAGCATAATTTTTCTCAATCACCTTGATCGTCTATCTATCTCTTGCCAGACACCTTAATACCGTAAGGGGTGGCCACAAACAAATCACCTCCATGTCACCCTGTCCATAATGGCTGAAGGGACTCTCCTGACCTATCAGTTTAACTTAACCTAACCTAGTTTAACTGTACCTAATAATTTAACCTAACCTAACCTAACCTAACCTAACCTAACCAACCTAACCTTAACCTCCTATTGGGAAATGGGGAGCAAAAGCCACCTCTGAGTAAACTAAGCAAAAGTCTTCCACATAACAACCAAAAGTACGGCTTAAGGTATGTGATGATAATGCGGAAAAAAATTTGCAGCAGAAGATAATTTACCACCCTTAAAATAGTCAGAAAAATAGATAACAAACTGAAGGGAAATGAATTGAATTAGTAAGGTCCTTCTACTGCTTCAAGTAAAGCATAAATTTACCAAGGACTGAACTAAACAGCAAAAACTCCCAATTTTAATACTCGGCAGCTATGTAAAAATATATGAAAACCCCATTCTTCCGCAAAAGTCAAAGTGAAGGCATTATTTTTCATAAAACATAACCATTTACTGGTTCCAAGGGTTATGCTGACGTACTCTTATCAAAGATGGGAAAGCAGTTCGTAGCTTAGCCTAAATGAGGTTACCGGAAACTTGACAAGCGGCTATTTGTCCTAAGTCTGTACGGTACTTATCCTGTACTCTTGGAGGTATCAATTCTTGGTCACTTTCATCTTTAGGTACTACACCGCCGATTCATATATATAACTAAATCAGACTGTCAGTATAACAGAAAAGTTGCACTACATATATTTCTTTCTTTTTTTTTTTCTTTCATGGGTTACAAGGTTTCGTGCAACCGTGTTCCGACGTGAAACCTTACAACATTAAATAACCGTGTAACTACATGCAAATATAATTTAAAAGTTACAAAAACAATAATTACATGCATTTTTACACACTCACTCTCTCTCACAAATGCGAACATTTTCAAAAACTACTTCTAGGTACACCAGTAAACAGCAATGTAAAATTTCCCAAAACTTACAACATCAGCAGACAGCTTCCACCTGGACCTTGCTAGGGACCTTTTGTGTAAATATTTCGCTTAACCACCCCCACTCCCTCCCTCCATATACAGTATATATATATATATATATATATATATATATATATATATATATATATATATATATATATATATATATATAAAATAAATCCTTACACATATATTCATTCATCATTCATATATATATATATATATATATATATATATATATATATATATATATATATATATATATATATATATATATATACACTGTATATATATATATAATATAATAAATCCTTACACATATATTCATTCATCATTCATTCATCATCCGATCTTATGTTGTCCCATGAGGCGCGTAGGAGCCATGGGCTAGGCAAGTTGGTCCTGACATTTGAGGGTGAGTCCACACGTGTACTAGAACGTGTTAACAACACAGTTGGCAACTTGATTGGATACGTGTATGCAGCAGTATTTGGACATGAAACACCAGGACGGAGGTGAGATTACAGGGAGGCGCAGAAAGTCCCAAGCGAGACGGGCATACATCCCCCACCACCCTGCGCCCCTCTTCCCCTCACTGGAGCCCGCGGGAGGTACGCTGACCCGCACCGCACTACTCTCGAGACAGACCAGCACTCGCCAGGATTGGGATGGGACTTGTTCCTTAACAGTCCCAGGTAGAACCGCAACGATGGCCACTGTACTTGTTGGGGAGAGGACAGCCACTTTACTCCTCTCATCTACCACCCCTTGCAGGACCACGGCAGCATCCACTGTACCCGTCGGGGAGGGAACGGCCACTGTTCCTCCCTTACCTGCAGCCTCTGCTGGGAGCAGAACTGCGATGACGGCCACTGTCCTCGCTGGGGAGAGAATGGCCACCATCCTCCTCTCACTTGCTGTCCCAGGGCAAGGCAGAACCACAGCTGTGTCAACTGTACCCGTCGGGGAGGGAACAGCCACTGTCCTTCCCTCATCTGCTGCCCCCACAGGCACAAGCAGAACCGCGGCGGAGCCCCCTGTGCCTGTCGGGGAGGGAATGGCCACTGTCCTTCCCTCATCTGCCACTTCTACAGGGAGCAGTACCATGGTGACGGCCATTGTCCTCACCGGGGAGAAAACGGCCACCATCCTTTTCTCACCTGCTGTCCCGGGGTCCAGCAGAGCCGCAGCGGTGCCCCTTGTGCCCGTCGGGGAGGGAACGGCCACTGTCTTTCCCTCGTCTGCTACCCCTGTGATGCCCCTCAAGGGTAACATCCCTTGCTCGCCTCACCCCTCCAAAGGCAGAGTGGGACACCCCTCTCGCTCTTCCCACAGAGCTAGCCCCCCAGTGGAGTTGCAGCTGAAGAGGATCTGGAGTGGCCCAGTAGTGAGCCTGGGGATATGCTCACTGCAGCCAGCACCCCTACATTGCCCCTCACTGCAAGACTCCCAGCGGGAGAGATGCCGCAGGCAGCCCCTGATGGCCTCTCGACCAAAGCGAGGCTGCAGCCCCCAGCCACCCAGGGGCGCCCCAAGGACTCCTGGACGAGACCTCCCCAGCCTAACCAACAAGCAGTCCTCCTCCAGGAGCAGGTGCAGGGGGGCGCGCCTGCTCGCCCTGTTCGGCCTCAGTCCTGAGGGCCGACGCACCCACCGAGCGCCCACTAGGGAAAGGCCTCCCTCTACACATCCCAGCCCCACACCAGACGATCAGGTCCTTGACGGTGGTCCCACGCCTCCTGCGAGAGAGCACACCCGACGGGACCCCTCCCACACCTGAACGACACCTGCAGCTGACTAGTCATCAGTAACCCAACTCGGGTCCTCTGTGTCCTTATTAGTGTGTTTAGTCTGTGCATTGTATTGTGTCCAGCACTGTATATCTTTGTGGTAATATACGTGTAAGGTTGGGTGCCCTGAGTTTTTATGCCCTGTTTCTCTAGTTGCATGCTCTAGACCTAGTCTTGAAGGAAACCCCAGATCAGTCGCTCATACTCAGAGTGCAAGGAGTTGAGCTCAGTGGCTAGCAGTGGTTCTTGATTCGGTCAGAGAGCAACGAGGAATGAAAGGGAAAGTTTAACAGAATGGCGACCAAACCGCACTTACAAATGCCAAAATTCGACCCTAAACAGTGTGACATAGACATGTACATGTGCATGATTAAACAACTACTGGACATTGGATTCCATCACAATAGAGAGAAGATAGCAGTCACTCTACAACACATGGGAAGAAGATCGTCCCGGAGCTGACTTGGGCACAATTCACGCAAATCATGACCCAAGCAGTCGCCATCACTAGGGAAAGTCGTCGCTTTATCCCAGCTTGAAGCCCTCACTTACGACGGCAACCTGGACAGCACGCTTTACCAGGCCAGGTGACTCATCACTGCCGGTTACCCGGAGGCTGACACGGCCACCCGAGAACAACATATTTTCAGGGAACAACATATTTTCAGGGAACAACATATCTTCAGAGAACAACATATCTTCAACACCCTGTTGAGGATCCTGATGTTCAACTTGTCAGGCATTTTCTCACCGTTTGCACTACCCCACAACACATTGGTGCAGTGAGCAGAGTCCCGACGAATCCGGCACAACCCTCAAAACCACAGATGCCCCCCAGACGCACAGTTTCACCAACTGCTTCCTTTCTGGTCGTTCTATAGCCACTGTTGTAGACGGCCATCGTTCTTCTCCTAGGTCTATCAACAGTGGTGTTCCTCAGGGCTCTGCCCTATCACCAACTCTCTTCCTTTCATTCAACAATGATCTTCTAAGCTGTACATCTAACCCTATCCACTTGTATGCTGATGATTCCACCTTTCACCTTTCCATTTGGTTCCCGCAGCGTCCATCTTAGCGATTACTTCAACAAACTAGGGATGAGGCTATGGCACACCTAATGTCTGACTTGGCTCGTACCTCTGACTGGGGTAAAAATATTCTTGTTGTCTTTAATGCATCAAAGACTCAGTGCTTACACCTGTGAACTCGATAGAATCTTCCACAGGAGTACCCTCTAATGTTTAATAATATCCACCTCAACCATGCATCATCCTTGAACATGCTTGGGGTTTCATTCACTCGGAATTTATCTTGGAAAGATCATATTACATCATTTGTAAAATCTGCTTCCAAGAGATTAGGTGTGCTCAGCCAACTCCGTACCTTGTTTACCTCTGCACAGTTGTTGACTTTATACATGGGTTTTATTCGCCCCTGTGGAGAGTACATACAACTCTCATGTGTGGGAAGGCTCCCCACATACAGCTCTTCTCAATAGGATGGAGCAATAGGCTTTTCATCTCATTAACTCTCCTCCTCTTACCAGCTCCCTTCAACTTCTGTCACTTCACCTCACTGTTGCATCTTTTATCTCTTCTCTATCGTTACTTCCATGGTCACTGCTCCTCTGAACTGTCTACTTGCATCCCTCCACCTCTATGACGGGTGCGTAGCACCCGTCTAGTAACAAGCTCTCATCCCATTCTGTCCAACTCTCTAATGAAAGAGTTAACCGTCACTCCCAGTCCTTCATTTATGCAACAGGTCAACTCTGGAACTGTCTCCCTCTGTCTGTATTTCCTACTTCCTATGACCTCCAGTCTTTCAAACGCGGTGTGTCCAGGCATCTCGAAATGAATAAATCTTGAATTTGGCTCTCTTTTGTATTGTTTTTTTTTTTTCTTGGAAGGAGCTGCAATTGCGGGCTCCCGGCCTTTGGTTCCTTCTTCCTCACATAAAAAAAAAAACACCCAGTACGGCTAGGGCGCGCCCCACTAAAAGGCACCCTCCTTCTAAGGGGTATACCAACGTGATTTCCATAGATCTGTGGGAGTTTTCAGCATGTAATCACCGGTGACCCATTCATGATATACGGGAATAACTTATGGCTGCCCGAAGGAAAACAGCTACCCAAGGCCGCCACATCCAATATCACAACATTTCCAGCACATATCGCAACTGCCATGTGCGTCTATTCCGCCCCCCACCAGCCACCTCCCAACCACGTCACACTCACTCCCTCACTCAGCACGCCGCACCACCACCCGCCTCCCCCAACCACACAGCTGACTTGTACACCTGCTACATTACACCATCTCACTCATCACCCTCACGCACTCCCCCCCTCCACAATCTCATCCCCCACCTTTACCCTCTACCAGTTGCACACCCTCCCCACGGACCCCCTATACACCCCCGGCCACCTCACCTCCCACCTCAACACCCGCCCCCACGCTGCCACCACAGGACACCGAGGCCCCGCCACCCAGCCAGGGAACCCCCTTACCACCCCCGGCCACCTCACCATGTGACTGATGCTCCATGTCGCCTATACCTGCCCTAACCACCACCACTCCTAGGACCAACTGCCTTACACCCACACACTCCTCTCCTTCACTCACTCCTCATTCCACACCTACGTCCTACACCAGACCCCACACCAGCTCCCCATCTTCGACCACCGCCACACCCCCACCTTCTAACGCAAAAACTCCTCCACCCAAACCAAGAACCTCCCACCCTCACCCGGCTGTCTCACCACATGGTCCAAGCTTCTCGCCACCCACACCCGTCCTCACCACCACCACTACCAGATCCGGCCATCTCTCTCGCCCACCAGCAAGGTGAGCACCCTCACAATTAATGTGTGTCCCCTGCAACCTCATAAAACCCAGGTCACCTCACCCGTTTCCAGCATTCAGCCCGGAGTCACCGTCCAGTCACCACACTCTGTCTCCAGAAACGAAGATCCGATGGGTACTCTGGACCCCTGCCCAGGGAAACAGACACCAAAACTCCTATGCCTCCTGCAAACGACCACACAGACCTCCACCCTCGAGGCAGTATAGATCTTTTCCATGTGACGTCACGGGTCATGTGACTTTTGCTTATGACGCCATACTGGATGGCAAATTGTCGGACGTCTAGAAAGAGAGAACTGCAGGTTCCACAATGGTATTCCACTCTTGTGCCTTTGGCTGTAAGACATGGCAGAAAAGTGGAAGTGGGGTAAACTCCTGCCGGTTTCCAGCCAATGAGGAAAAGCAACAGAAGTGGATAGCTGCCGTGAAGAGGCATTTCATATCAGGTAAGCCACCCCCACCCCCTCCAACCCCACCCCTATCCCCCCACCGCCACCCAACCACCTCACACACATCCCCACCCCACCTACACACCTCCACCACCCTCCCGCTGCCATCCCAACTCCCCCACCGCCACCACCACCCCACAACCGTCCCCCATCACCCCGCACTCCCACCCCCCACTTTCGAACCCCCACCACCACACCCCACGCCCCCAACTCCCTTCCACAAACTTCCCCATGCAGCCCCCTAAAATAGCCCCACCACAACCCAACCCCCTTCCCCTCCACCCATTACCACCCATCCCCAACCCTCCCCCACACCCCCACACCCCAAACCAACCCTAGTCCCACCCCCCATCCCCCACCGCCATTCAAAACCCCCACCCTCCCTCCACCTCCTTCCCCCACTCCCACACCCCCACCCTCCACTGGTTCATCAACTACTTGATTCTCAGTCAGTGTATACAGTCCCTGCACCCTTGGCCCCACGTCAATAATTTACTGATTACCAAGACGATTTACATGTAAAGTATGTCAGTTCCAGCTAGATATATTACACATATTTACCTTGAGGGATGCCCCGGTGAACTTCACGGGGTTTTCACCAAATAGTGATAGAGATCACCATATCTGAGATCTGGTTTCGGTCTCCCATACTTGAAATGAGTGAGTTTCTCCCTAGGTATGGCATAAACACCCAGACTCAAACACTTTATCTTGTTCCTGTATAGATCTTGGTGGCGATGATCCAGATTTCTGCATATATCAGACAGTTCAATCTCCGACAGCCCTGTCTGGACAGCCATTACTGCGAGGAGTTTGCTGTCCAATGTGGAGTCAAATAAAACCATGTGATTTCTGTGACGACACTGGAAAAGGTCTATACCACCCTCACGCCCACTCACCAGACTGCTACCTACGACACCTACCACCTCCAGCCACAGGGTCATGACTTTTCCAGCCGCGACAGTGGTGAAACACCAGCACCAAGGGCAGACCACAGGGAGGCGCAGAAAGGGCCCGAGTGAGACAGGCATACACCCCCCACCACCATACGCCCCTCTTCCCCTGAACGGAGCCTGTCGGAGGTACGCCGACCCGCCACACTACTCTTGAGCCAGACCAGCACTCACCAGGATCGGGGTGGGACTTGTTCATTAACAGTCCCAGGTAGAACCACAACGATGGCCACTGTACTCATCGGGGAGAGGATGACCACTGTACTCCTCTCATTTACCATCCCCTGCAGGACTGTGGCAACGTCCACTGTACCCGCCGAGGAGGGAACGGCCACTGTCCATCCCTTACCTGCTGCCTCCTCTGGGAGCAGAACCGTGCCAATGGCCACTGTCCTCGCCAGGGAGAGAATGGCCACCGTCCTTCTCTTACCTACTGTCCCAGGCAAGGCAGAACCGTGGTGGTGTCCACTGTACCCATCGGGGAGGGAACGGCTACTGTCCATCCCTCATCTGCGGCCCCCACAGGCATAAGCAGAGCTGCAGAGGAGCCCCGTGTGCCCGTCGGGGAGGGAACGGCCACTGTCCTTCCCTCACCTGCCGCCTCTATAGGGAGCAGGACCGTGGCTATGGCCACTGTCTTTGCCGGGGAGAGAACGGCCACCGTCCTTCTCTCACCTGCTGTCCCAGGGTCCAGCGGAACCACGGTGGCACCCCCTGTGCCCATCTGGGAGGGAACAGCCACTGTCATTCCCTCGTCTGTCACCCCTGTGATGCCCCTCAAAGGTAACATCCCTTGCTTGCCTCACCCCTCCAGAGGCCGAGTGGGACACCCCTCTCACACTCCCCACAGAGCTAGCCCCCCAAAGGAGTTGCAGCTGGAAAGGATCTGGAGCAGCCCCATAGTGAGCCTGGGGATATGCTCACTGCAGCCACCGCCCCTACTTTGCCCCTTACTGCTGGACTCCCAGTGGAAGAGATGCCGCAGGCAGCCCTTGACAGCCTCTCAACCAAAGCGAGGCCACAGCCCCCAGCCACCCAGGGACGCCCCCAGGATTCCCGGACGAGACCTCCCCAGCCCAACCGATGAGTAGGTGCAGGGATGGGCGCCTGCTCGCCCTGTTCAGCCCCAATCCTGAGAGCTGACGCACCCACTGAGGCCCAACCAGGGAAAGGTCTCCCTTTATACTGCCCAGCAGCCCACACCGGACGATCTGGTCCCTGACGGTGGTCCGGTGTCTCCTGCGAGAGAGCACGCCTGACGGGACCCCTCCCACACTTGGACGACACCTGCAGCTGCCCAGTCACCGGTATTCCAACTTGGGTTCTCTTGTGTACTTTTTAGTGTGTTTAGTCTGTACATTGTATTGTGTCCAGCATTGTATATCTTTGTGGTAATATATGTGTAAGGTTGGTTGTCCTGAGTTTTTATGCCTTGTTCCTCTAGTTGCATGCTCTAGATTCGGTCTCGAAGGGAACCCCAAATCAGTCGCTCGTGCTCAGAAAGGAAGGAGTTGAGCTCTGAGCAGGTAGCATAACAAGACAGATGTATGCAAACATGTTACAGTGCAGCTTCAAACTAGCTGGCAGCAGATGTGTTGGAATAAGTGTGTCCATACGAGGTTGCCGAGACTTCATGATGTTGCCAACATGATAGGGACGCTGCTGTTCCCAGCATGTTTACAGCTTGTTCGTTATTGTGTTGTTTACATGTTGCCAGCACTTGTTCCAGCACACGTGTGGACGCACACTAAGATGAAAGTGACCAACCTCACTCATCCCAGGGTAGCATTAAGTGAGCAATAAACCCCAATCATCTCTTGGACAAAGCAGGGAATAGCACCGCTAGTAGTAGCTCCGCTACATAGCGCCACTACTATTTTAATAGCGATGGTGGTAACGCCATTACTTTTTATAGCCAGTAGCGGAATTGAGAGCGCTGCTACTTTTTGGCCGCACTCAAGCCTTACCGCGCTCCTCGCTACTCACGCGACGAATACAGGTCCGGAGTCAGCGAGTACATACAGATATGTCGAAGGTTTAGTTGTATTTATTAATGACGAAAATTAATACTTTCGCCAGTCCTGTCAATTAATGATGTTTGTTCTACATTACATCAGTAATTTATTAATTATTATTTATTAGTAATGTGCAATAATTAGACAGGAATTTGCTTGTTAATTATCGATCATTTAAATTAAGTAATGATATATAAGGATGTCAAGCTAGATGTAGGAAACACACACACACACACACACACACACACACACACACACACACACCGCTCGCTGGCTCAGTGGTAGTGTTCTTGCCTGGGCTGCGTTTCAACAGCTGGAGCGCCACGGAACGTGATGGCGCTTTCGAGAGCGAAAGTGTGGGGGGGTGAAGGGGGGGTTGTCGCGGCCTCCGTCGCGGTTGGTGAGGTGGGTCTCTCTGGCGACTTCTGACAGCTGTAAATGGTTCAGATCACAGTCGTGTAAAGGATAACTCTAAATACCAGGGTATTATTCTGTGTAATTTGGGAGAGTGAACGGATTTTGAATAATGAAAAGATTTGTTACATACTCTCTTCATTTCATTTAAGTATTGATTTTTGGCTTAATGAAAGTAAAAGCAATGAGGATCTAAAGAGTACAGACTGAGGGTTTGTTTTCATTCATTCCCGCGAAATACTTCCATGAAGTACCTCCTCACCTCTGCACAATGATCATATCTTCCAAAGTCATCTTGTTCCACTGTAGTCTTGCACTGATGGGTTCATTTCATCTTCAAAATCTGAGGAAATTACAAGAGGAAGCAGCTGTGGCGAAGGCAGGATTTGTTATGGTTCTTCATTACGTCTTACATATTTCCAAAGTATTTCGGCAATATGCATTTACAATTATATTTTGCTGACAAATATTCATGTAACATTAATACTGTTGTCAGTAATGATCAAATATACATAACTGCTAAGTATTCTGAAAGAAGGATATCTAGAGTAAAAGCGAATTCGCGCTCGAAGTATTTGGTGGTTTCACGGTAGACGGGAGTTCGCGCCTCGCTCAGGTTGCGAAAAGTTTCACTGATGAAGTGGGTGGTTACTGTCCCCCTTGAGCAAGGGGAAGGGTGTGTGCGTATGTGAAGGTCACAGCCTTGCCCCTAGATAGGACTATTAGCTCTCAGCTCCCTTCCGAGAGGGTAAAAGCTGACGATCACGACCAGCACCTCTAACTATCCCCGTCTCTAACTCCCGCTCTCTCCCTCACTCTCTCTTTCAGACTAATCCTCACTCACTACGTTATTATTTCGTAACAGTATGTTACTTTCAGTTTAAAGTAATGGAAAAAACATTGCTATTGTATAAATAGCCTTTAAAAGTGAAATGCGTGGCTTGCAAGTCAGTGCCCCTGGAGACAATGTGAGAGAAGAACAACATAGTGCCCCCAGAAACACGATGAGAAAGAAACAGTGTAGTGCCCCCAGAATCGCAGCGAGAGAGGAACAGTGCAGTGACCCCAGAAACACACCGACACCCCTACCCGGACCCCAGGAGTAGCCACACCCACACTAGGGGACCCAATACGACAACGGCATAAGCCAGCCCGGGCCGTGCGCCCTTATAACACACAACCGTCGCACTGCCACCATAGCAGAAGGAGGACACTACCTTCGGGGAGCGGGACTGCCAAATCAGACTGGGGTGGAACTGATATATCAGTTTCCGACAGCGCCCCTCTGGAGACGGCCAATTGCCACTCCCGCCTTCGTCAGTCGGCCAAGCATTGCACTGAAGGTGTTTCTGCCGAGACGGCCGATTGCAGCTCATCTCTCCTGCCCCAGGAGACGGCCGATTGCCGCTCCTCCCTCCTGCCGAAGGAGACGGCCGATTGCCGCTCTGGAAATGCTGCCCCTGAGACGGCCGATTGCCGCTCAACCCTCCTGCTGAAGGAGATGGCCAATTGCCGCTCTAGAGGCACTGCCTCCGAGATGGCCGATTGCTGCTCCACCCTCCTGCCGAAGGAGACAGCCGATTGCCACTCTTGAGGTGCTGCCCCCGAGAGGGCCGATTGCCGCTCACTCCTCCTGCCGAAGGAGACGGCCAATTGCCACTCTGGAGGTGCTGCCCCTGAGACGGCCAATTGCTGCTCACTCCTCCTGCCGAAGGAGACAGCCGATTGCTGCTCTGGAGGTGCTGTCCCTGAGACGGCCGATTGCCACTCCCTCTTCCTGCCGAAGGAGACGGCCAATTGCCGCTCTGGAAGTGCTGCCCCCGAGACGGCCGATTGCCGCTCACTCCTCCTGCCGAAGGAGACGGCCGATTGCCGCTCTGGAGGTGCTGCCCCCGAGACGGCCAATTGCCATTCACTCATCCTGCCGAAGGAGACGGCCAATTGCCGCTCCAAAGGCACTGCCCCTGAGACGGCCAATTGCCGCTCCCCCCTCCTGCAGAAGAGACGGGCCAACGGCCTTTGGAGAGGCGACCAGAGGTGCGCTGACTCCCCCACACAGCCACGGCCTATTGCTGGGCCCTACGGCCAGAAAGATGTGACGACATCGCCCCTGCGTGAGACAGACGCCCAGCTCCCCAGCACCAGAGAGACCCCGCGAGGCCTGACGGCCTCCCCTGGCCTCCAGTCCCTACGCCTGGCCCTGGAGAAGACTCACCTGTCGGGCCCTAGCACAGGACGGTGCCGCAGCCCCCGCCTGACGGCGCCCCTTGATTCTGGGGACCTCAGCCCTCAACCTCTCTGGGCCCTCCCCAGGACCCCCGGGCGCAACCTCTCCACGCCCAAGAGACAGCGAAGGACTTCCACCTCTGGCCAAGACAGGAGCCAGAGACTCCTGGACCTGTTTGGCCACAGCCCTGAGGGCCACACCCGTAATCCCAGCCCGGAGACTACGGGCCCTTGTGCCACGTGCAGCCCTGGACGTGAGAAGACGCCCCTGCGAGCCGTCCCGTGCCCTCTCGGCACGCCTTTCTCTGGCGGTGGCCCTAGCCCGGCCGAATAGACGCCGGCGTGTCTCCCCGCCGCCCCCACGACACGAGTGAATTTGTCAAGTGTGGTATTGTCCCAGGACTAGTGAAGGAAATTACGTTAAGTGTGACGTTGCCCTAGAAAACAGGTTACAGTGATATAGTGACTTAATGTATGTCCAGTGTCGGGGTGAGTGAAATCACGGGCGAGTAAGAACGAGTACAGTGAGTGAGTCCCAAGGAATCCGACTCATAAGTCACGCCCTCATAAGAAACCAGTAAGAACTCTTCCCCTGAGGAAGTCTCTGTAGTGAAACTATACCTATGTCCCTTGTTACTAGAAAACAATAGAAAAGTGAGAGTAATATCCGTCCCTTTGTATTACCGTAAACACAGTGAATATACAGTGTCCCTCTATTCCCTCCCTCCCTACAACATCCCCTCCCCATAGCTAACGTAACATAAACAAGAGATAGAATCAAATGTCAAAACCCCTTTTCTATCAGGTAATTCTAAGAGTGAATTAGTAATACGTATCCTTTTCCAATATTACCATAACTCTGTTCCGGCTCGTCACGAGTCCTTCCCCTTCCCCCCCGTGTGAACTCCCTCTCCCGCGCTCCCACGCGCGCCCGTGTTCCCGGTATACCTGTTCACTAGACTTTCTGTATTGGCAACCGTATTGGTTAAGTCAGTATCCTGCGAGATACTAATATCCTAAGTAAGGTTTTATTTCTATGTCACTTATCGTGTTGTAATATCTGCATTTTGTCTTGTGTCTGACTGTGGGAATATACGTGTAAAAGGTTATTGCCTGGAGTTTTTGTGTCCTGCCTCTCTTTCATTGCACTAAGCTCCGGTCTCGAAAGAGGACCCCGCTACACGTTGGGTGTTTTAGGACCGAGGAGTCGGGCTTTTTCCACCTAGCATTACAAAAAGAAAGCCCCAGTTCATTTTTGCTTTCGTTTTCGTATATATCTTAAATAAGTATCATTGAAAATATAATAAAAATATATAATATGTGTTATGCTAGGTGTTTAAGGGGCGGCTTCCCGTCCTTAGAACGCCTAGAGTGCAGCTGGGTTCTCTTTCTAGACCGGAGCTTAGACATACAAGAGAGGGTCAGGGCATAAAAACACAGGGCAAAAACCTTACACGAATATTGACAGATTCAACTGATATGGAACGAGTAGACAATCCGATACAAATTCATAGACAACAATCAACACATATGCTGGCGTTAATGGGTCTGGTATCGCACAGGATGCAGTATTCACAGGAGTAGTCTGGGTCGAGAGGGCCAAGGCACTATTACACTGTTCGTGGCAGTGAGGCACTGTCGTGAGGCGTTCACTGCTCTGGCACTGAGCTTACAATCTGAATACTGGGGAAGGCGTTACTGACTTGCACAAAGGAGGGAAATAGTTACAAGGGTCGTTACCAGGGAGGGTGGGCAAGGGTGATATCACTGTAGGTAATATTCACTGTCTATGTTTCTGTGTTCTAGAGTCTTATTCGGCCCTACTGCCACTGGAATTCACTAGGGCGCCTGTACCTTTTTATTCACTTGCCATGGTCTTTTCTGGCCTCACTGTATTTACTGTAAATTCGCTTTTACACTCTTAGTGCGGATGTCGCTGTTCACCATAAGTTCACTGTCTTTTAGGCGCACTTGGTTTAACTGGGGGAAGGGAAAGTCCAGGGTTCACAACTCTCGGCCCAGGGTGGGCGGAGGCCCTGTGGGAGTCCCTTCGTTCCGCGGCCACGTGACCACTCTCAGGGGCGTCGTCTCTCTGCTGGGGCTCAGGCTGTGGGTGGTGAAAGGCCCCTTACTGTCGGGGCTGGGTACTAGGGTCTGGCCCTTGGGACTGGGGCTGAACAGGCGTTGGAGGAGCTCACTTAAGCGCTTGGTGGAGGACAGGCATCGCCTTCGTCGGGGTGGAGAGTGGGCCTGCCCAGGGGTCCAGGGGATGTCCTCAGAGGAGCGCTGGCTGCGGTCCTTTGCTGAGGGCGCCACCGTCAGGGCTGGGCTGCTACGTCGCTATTTGGCAGGAGTCTGTCAGGTAGGCGTCCTCTTCCTCCTGGCAGAGGGAGAACAGGCCCGGGGACAGTTCTGGGCCACTCCACCAATCCTCCGAGTGGTGGTCCTCCTCCTGGAGGCTGCCTCGGTCTGGGTGGACAGGCAGATAACCTGTGCTCCTGCTGGAGGACAGGACTGAGCACAGCTACTGTGTCGTTGCAGAGTCACGGGGGGTGAGAGACTTCGGTGACTCTCCCCGATGCAGCTATCGGCCGTTGATAGGTTCCCTTGGGCAACAGACGGAGGGTGGCTACAGGCCATCCCTTCGCTGTCAGCGCAGCTATTGGCCGTCACTGGGGCCCGACTACCTAACTGGCACTCAGGCGAGGTGAGGCTATGGGCCTTCGCCTGCCTGCCAGTGTGGTTATCGCCGTCACTGAGGTCCCACAAGGAGGGTGCCATGCATGAAAGCAGTGGCTATAGGCCGTCTCCTCCCTATGGGCGCAGCTATCGGCCATCACCCGTGGCGTGCCCTCTGAGGCAACTACAGAAGGAGAGGGGATGTATCTCTCTCCTCAGCACGGCTATCAGCCATCATTGGTTTCTGCAGGAGGTGTGAGCAGCACTGTGCAGAGCAGCAATAGGCCGTCTCCTAATTGATGGTCCGGCTATAGGCCGTGACCTTTTTTGTATGCGGCTATAGGCCAGCTCTGGTACCCAGCTATAGGCCATGGCCCTTTCTTTTTGATAAGCGACTACAGGCCGTGGCCCTTCTTTTTGGTGAGTGGCTATTGGCCGTCTCTGGTGGCCGGCTATAGGCCGTGGCTGGGGTGCTGCTCTGAACTGTTAGGCCAGTTCCACTCCAATCCTGTCGGAGGTCAGCTCACCCGGAATGTAGTGCACTTTGACTAATGTGGTGGCGGTGGGCGAGTTCCAGGGAATAGGGGCGCGTGGCCTGGGTGATCTTATGGGCCTGTTGCTCAGGCGCAATCCGCGTGCTGTCCAGCCCTCCGTGTCCTCCTCCTGGGGGTGCGGTGGCGGCTGCACTTTTTCCCTGACAGCAGGAGGGCGGTAGAGTCCACCGGACGAGCCGCAGAAGCCAGAAAGTTTCCGGGCTTTTCCTTCCTACTGTCCCCGGGAAGAATGGTCCCCTGGCAGTGTCCCCTTGGCCTATCAGCCAGAAGGAGGGTCCCCTGGATCTCCTTTGACCACTACCCCAGGAGGGAACCTGGGTAGTGTCCCCTGGACCTACCAGGTGGAAGAAGTGTCCCCCGGACCTCCTTCCTCTGCCCTGGAGTGGAGCTCCAGCAGGTCTGTCAGGCCTACCAGGCTGAGGGACAGGTCTCCGGTCGTCCCTCCTCCACTACCCCTGAGGCTCCTTACGAGGGTGCAGTCTCTGGTTCAGCCAGCCCCTCCAAAGGCCAAGCGAGATGCCTCTCGAGCTCCCCCTCCTCTACAAAGGGTGGAGACTGCTCCCCAGCAGGGCCCCTGTCGGAGAGTACCTGGAGCAGACCCATTGTAAGCCTAGGTGTCCTGTCCCTGCAGCCTAGCTCCTGACGCCCCCAGCAGCTGACGGACTCCTCCAGGGCGAGTGGTCACAGCCAACCCCTGACGGCAATGCCCTCCCGGCAAGACCAGAGCCTTCGGAACTCGAGGAGTGCCCTGCAGCTGACCCCAGGCCCAGACCAGCCAGGACCCCCCCCCAGGACTCCCACCATGGCCAAGGGCAGGTGCCGTGCAGCACGGCTCTTAGCCCTGTTCAGCCCCAGTCCAGAGAGCCACCACACTCCAAGGACCCCCATCAGGAAAGGGCCGCCCACCACATCACCCTCCACCTTACTCCGACACCTGAATATGCTGCCTCCCCAAGACCTGTGCCCCTATCGGGAGTGCACCCCTGACAGCCCTCCTCCCACACCGGGCTGTCACCTATGTTTACCAGCGACGTAGCCCTCTGTATGCCCTGGCGCCCGCCAGCGGACTGCCAACACTATCCAATCCCTAGTGCTATAGACCCTGTGTGAGCACTACCTCCCTTCATCCAGAGTGTAGTGCCCCTGTGTAATACAACCCCCCCCCCGTAACATGTCATCGACCCCAGGCGTATACCTCCCCTGTGTAGTGTTCCCTACCCCTCCCTGCATCGCCCTTATTTGTGATCCATTGTGTATTGTCTGACACCCCTGGGTAACACCGTACCCTGTGTCTAATACCCATACCCCTGTGTAATGTTTGTGACCCCTATAGATCATACTTGCCCTGTGTGATATCTCGCCCGTCCACCTATTTTTATATCACGACCCCTGTGTCATATTTGTGGTAACCTACAGTGTCATAGTCCTATGGGATATCTGTCTTCCTTGATATATATACACAGACTCGTGCAGTATACCTTCTCTGTGATATATCTATTGTTGTGCCATATACCATACCTGTGTCGTATATAGTGTTGTGTACTATACTTTGTGATATATATATATATATATATATATATATATATATATATATATATATATATATATATATATATATATATAAAATGCTGTGTTTTTAAGGGCGACTTCTCGTCGTAAAAACACGAGCACTGGAACGGGGTCCCTTTACTAGACCGGATGTAATGCACTAACAAAGGAACAGGGCATAAAAAGAGACAGTATACCGTATCACATCTATTGCTTAAGTTCTACTCATTGAAGTGTACATACAACGATATTTAGTACATTGGAGAACAGAGATACAATATTACACTCGTTTACATAGACTGATCCAATATATATTAACACGTGGCACAGGGCAGTCGTGGATATTCTTTACTGTCACTTGAATGGAATATTACCTCACTGTGATTTAGTTTGAATTAATTATTATGTTACTTGTAGATAATAATAAATGGGGGAGTTTCACTTTGGATCACTGCGATTGGGAGTCTGTGTCGGAGATATTACTATAATAGAGGTAGGTTGCAGATGGCGACACTCGACACTGTCACCAAGTCGCGGGGGCACATCACTTGCCTTTCGGCTCACTCGCGCACCTACCTCTAGTTCCACAGAAAACTCCCTGGTTCCTCGATGCAGGGGGGGACTGAGTTATTTAACACTTTACACTTCGTACCTTGGTTACACGAATTTCTGTTATGCCACTGTTTAATATATCTTTTATAAAACACTGTCACTGTACTTTGGATCACTATCACTGTATTCTGGGTCACTGTCACTGTCACTGTCTTACCCTTGTTTCCTGGGTTATTAAATCACTGGTACTTACTGTCAGGGAGGCTCCCTTGTCTGGGGCCTCGACCTGAGAGGCGGCTCCTTCCTAGGGCCGCGCTGGTGGGGTGCAGGGAGGCCCTGTGGTCTGGGGGCCTCGACCTGATCGGGGACCCTCGGGTCTAGGGCCGAACAGCTGGAGTAGTCGGGCCTGCTTCCTCTGCTTCCGGGGAGTGAGGGAGCCTAGATCTCCGTCGTTGTAGACTGCGTCCTAGGACTGCGGGTGCTCAGGGGGAGAGGCGCCGTCAGGGCTGGGCTGCGGCAGCGTCTCCTGTAGGGCTCCGGCAGGGCTAAAGATCTCCCGGGTGTGGGCGGTAAGTCCGTTATTGGGCCTTGCCACCACTCTAGTGCCTCCTCCTGGCCTAGAAGCCTGGATGGCGACGAAGGGCTCCCCGAAGGGAAAGAGGCTAAAGGGGTACTCACGCTCTTTGTGGTTCCCTGAGTGTGTCCATAGGTCTGAGTCGGGGCTCTACTTCCCCTATTGTGCACTTTGGCTGAAACCGTGAACTTGCCCGGCGTGCGGGGGACACCTATAGGGTGATCGAGGTCGCCCTTTCGCTGTGGCAAGGTACCGCCGACGTGGTGTTCCTCCCGCAGTAGGAGACAAGCCGGAGTGAGGGGCTCAGGAGCCGCACTCTCTCCAATACGGACAGATCCTGCCGTCAGGGAATTCTCCACCCTGGTATGTGCCCCAGCCGAAACTGAGTGTCTGCCCGTACGGAAAGCGACTAACGGATGAACAGGTTCGCCCGTCCGTTCCGGCAAGAGGCCGACCCCTGGACGCCGCTTCCGTAATTGGGTAGCGCTACACGTACGGTAGCAGGGTTTCTCTACCCTGGACCGTATTCTGGCCGTAGCCAAAGAACAACTGGAGAGGGATGCACACAGGCAACTCTCTCTCATCAGCGTGTTAAGGCCGGAGCCTGGGGTCACCTTCCCCTTTTACACACTCTGTCAGGCCGTAGCCTGCGTCTATCTCTCCTTCTCTCTTTTGGCCGTAGCCTTGGGCCTCTTCCTGCCCTTGGGCCTCTTCCTGCCCTAGAGGGTGTAACAAGACCGTCAATACGGTGTTACCTGGGACTGACCTCTTTTCAGTCCCACCCCTGGTCTGACAATCACTACCCCGCCCGCACAGTAGTTCAGTTTCCCTGAACACCTGGGGTTGGGGCACTTGCGGGGAATAGGGGCTCAGGGCCGGGATGCCCCGATGACCCTCTTGCCCGGGGTCACTAACCTCACCGGTGTGTCCTCCCGGGGTGGTGGTGTGGGGGGTGGTGAGGTGGGAGGTCCTGCGGCGGGCACGGCGGGCATTTTAATATAAATATATATTTATATATATAGTATTGTGTCATATGTCATACTTGTACCATATATAGCGTTGTCCATGTACTAACTGTGTAAAGTCCACTGTATTTGTTGATAAGGTAATACACGTGTGAATCTGGTTAGCCCATGTTTGAGCCCTATCCCTTGTTTGCATGCTCTAGCCCGGTCCAGAAAAGAAAAAGAGCCCAAGTCCGTGCCTGTATCTGAGTACAAGGAGTTGGACCCAGAATACGCTGCATAACAATACTGTATATTGGTGGTGCCCGTATCTATTAGGCTATAGTCATCCATATCGCGAACAAGAGTCTGAAAATGGACGCCAAAGGTTGTTCACAAAGGACGGGCTGTATCATGTATGGGAAGAGACTGTAGCACCAGTCGAACAGGGTAGTACTCCCAAGATGGATGGATAGCCGATGACAGAGAGAACTCGAGCCCCCTTTGTAATGGGATGTAAAAAAGCCCGTGTTGCTTAGAGACAAAGGGGGGATTCTCTCTTTGGCTCAATGGTAACGTGTGCGCGTATCAAGCGTGGGGGCCTGAGTTGAAATCTCGACCCGGACGGTGATTAATTTGTTAAGTTTCAGTTTGATTATTACATTTGAAATGCGTGGCTTTGACGGACACACATATGGTACTCCGGAATATTCCGGAGAATGCCATAGTATCCCCGACAATGAGGCGAACCAGAAACAATGGAGTTCGCCCACGAGAATGCCGACACCCCCACTCGGACCCCACGGGGTAGCCGCCACCAGCCACCACCATTCCGGGCAACAACGACGTATGTCAGCCCGGGCCGTGCGCCCCTGTGACATTCAACCATCACGCCACCGCCACCGTAGGCAAAAGACACTACCTTCGCGTGGCAGAATCACCGAGTTAGCTAGGGGTGGAGTCAGAAACAATACTCCAGGCAGCGCCCCTCAGGTAGAGACGATCTATGGTCGCTCCCACAGTGAACAGGTAGAGACGATCTATGGTCGCTCCCATAACACCCAGGTAGAGACGATCAATGGTCGCTCCCTTGGCCCTCCGGTAGAGACGATCAACGGTCGCTCCCTTGGCCCTCCGGTAGAGACGATCAATGGTCACTCCCCCAAAATCCGGGTAGAGACGATCAATGGTCGCTCCCCCAAAATCCAGGTAGAGACGATCAATGGTCGCTCCCCCAAAGCTCAGGTAGAGACGATCAATGGTCGCTCCCTTAGCCCTCCGGTCGAGACGATCAATGGTCGCTCCCTTAGCCCTCCGGTCGAGACGATCAACGGTCGCTCCCCCAAAGCCCAGGTAGAGACGATCAATGGTCGCTCCCTTGGCCCCCTGGTAGAGACGATCAATGGTCGCTCCCCTAAAATCTGGGTAGAGACGATCAATGGTCGCTCCCCCAAAATCCAGGTAGAGACAATCAATGGTCGCTCCCCCAAAGCTCAGGTAGAAACGATCAACGGTCGCTCCCTCAGCACTCCGGTAGAGACGATCGATGGTCGCTCCCCCAATGTCCAGGTGGAGACGATCGATGGTCGCTCCCAGGGTGTAGTGAGGAGAGGGACGTCTCCACAACCGGAGGTTGAACTCCAGGGGTCTCGCTCCAGAATATCTCAGACAGACCTCCCTGTTTCCCCCGGCCTCTGTTCCCTATGCGTGGCCTTTGAGCAGACACACCTGTCGGGCCCCTGTGACAGCCGCTGCCGCAGTCCTCCCCTGACGGCGCCCCTGGTCGTGGGGGACCGCAGTCTGTCACCTCTTCCGGCCCGCCCTAGGACACCCGGGCGAGACCTCACCACGCCCCCGCGACACCGGGACCTGACCCAGAGGTTCCTAGACCTCTTCGGCCCCAGTCCTACAGGCCTTACGCCGGAGCCCAGTCCGGAAACCCCCGGACGCGAGAGGACGCCCTCGCGAGTCGCCCCGTGCCCTCTCGGCTCGCCCCGCCCTGACGACGCCCTCAATCCGACCGGATCGCCGATGACGTGTCCTTGTTTCTCTCTATGAGGAAATACGAGTGACCCTGTAACAATCGTGAAGTAGGTTAAGTGTGACTCCCTTTCTCTTAGAATAAGTATTGTGCAGCAACTTTATGTAATCTCCATTGGGGTAAATCAGAACACAATATCCAGTTGAAGGACGAGAATGTGAGTTGAGACCTAAAGTGAAAATACGTGCGAGTGTCACCCCGAATCTTTCTAAAGACATATCTCTAGAACCCGAAGAAAGACTAAAATATTATTGGAGTTCTATTGGCTAGTCCCTAAGTAATATGGTGGAATAGTATTTACGAGTATTCCGACTTTGTTACGCGTTGTGAAGCGAGAGTCTACATATCATACCTAGGAGATGTGTAATGAATAAGTTTGTGCCTACAGAAACCATATTTCCACCAAAATATCAAGGAAGGCGAGTATTAACGATATTCCCCTCCTCCGCACGCTATTCCTAAAAACTCTCTCCATTCCTCGCTCCCGCTCTTAAAGCCAAAGTAAGAATCAGAGTTATTTGTCAAAGAATCTTCGCCAACAGAAAACACCTAAACTCCCTTGCTAATATCGGGCATCCTTCAATATTACCATAACTGTCTCCTCGCCGTTTTAAGTCACTCTCCGTGTCTCCCCTACCTCCTCCTGGTGGATCACAACCCCCCCCCCCTCCCTCCTCACGCGCTCCGTGCGCACCTGTATTTACTGCACTCCTAGTACTAAGATTTGTTGTATTGTCATTAGTATCTAGAAAGCTAGTATCCTGCGAGATACACAATATTTTAGATAAGGTTTTTGTATTGCTCTATATTGTGATGTAATGTCTGCTGAAGTGTCCTGTGTCTGACTGTAGTAATATACGTGTATGGTGTTGCCGAAGGTTTTTATGTCCTACCTCTCTTTATTGCACTAGCTCCGGTCTCGAAAGAGGACCCCGCTCCACGTTGGGTGAAATAGGTACGAGAAGTCAAGCCTAATTCAACCCAGCATTACAACATTGGCTGGCAGCGGTGTGGGATGTGAGGCGAGGTCTTGAGGGCATTGATGTTGTTAACAGCCTTATATCCTGGGGGTGAGCTGTCTGTATGGTTCGCGGGCTCCCCCAGTGGTGGCCTCCAGCGTGCTACGCTACCACGTATGTTTCAAAATTGACCCAATTAATCACAGGGGGTGAAAAAAGATTGAAGTAATGGGGTATATAAAAGCCCGCGTTGCTTAGAGGCAAAGCAGAGATCTTCTCTTTGGCTCAGTGGTAACGTGCGTGCATATCAAGCGCGGGGACCCGAGTTCAAATTTAAACCAGGACAGTGATTAATTTGTTAAGTTTTAGTTCAGTTATTACACCGTTTCATCAGCCCTTGAGACTAATTTCTGACCATCCCCTTTTCCTGAACTTTTCAGTGTTTCAGTAACACAGAGGAGGCCAACATGCTCTCCAATACAAGTTCCAAAACTATCAACACCTACATGCATATTACAAACTACACTTCCTATGCAAAATTTAAACAAAAAAGGCATTGATTCAACAAACCCTGGGGTCCCTGGGGGGGGAGGGCCATCAAAACCCCCACCATCCACCCCTCTCCCGGTGACGACCAAGCGAGACGCCTGGAACCTTGTCTGACTCACTTTTTCATTTCTGCAACATTAACGGCCTTCCTCTAACTTTCTCTCTGTTGAACACCACCTCTTCTCCTACAAGTCTCACCTCTTCCTCACAGAGACTCAACTGTCTGAGGCAACTGATAGCAAACAATTCTCTGCATCCTCCTGCTTTCTCTATACTCATTTCAGAGCAAAAGGTGGCTGTTGTGTGTATGTATGCAACAGCATATCTTGCTCTCGAATTCCTGAATTTGAATCTTCTGAATTCTCTGCTCTCTGGCTTCGGCTATCCTGTCATTCTCTGACTAGATATATCTGTGCTATTTACTTATCCCCTGATTCTACTGACTATTTTAAATTCTTCGATCATCGTACTGCTAAGATGGAGCACATCCCATCAGTTTCTCCTTTCTCTGAAATCTTCATTCTAGGAGAGATTTCAGTCTTCTCCACCACTTTTGGCTCTCCTTTCACTGATCCACCTGGCAAGCAAACCTACATCTTTTCTATCCTTCATGACCTTAAGCGGGGTGTACAACGTCCTACCCGTATTCCCGATAGCCTTCGAGTGTTCCAACATACTTGACCTCTTACTTACAACTAATACCTTTGTTCATGCTGTTAATCTTTCCTCTCCGCTGGATTCCTTTGATCACAACTTAATCACATTAAGTTGTCCTGTCGCTCTAGAAAGGGCCGTGGACACTCCCAAGAGATAACGGTTCTGGCACTCTGGAGCTGCTGACTGGGAGGCCCTCAGGCTGGACTTTTTGTATTATCCCTGGAATAATTACTGCTTCCGTGGCCGAAAGCCATCTGAGTGTGCCTTGCGCTCTGCAGAGGTTATTCTCTCGGGAATGGCAGCATACATTCTTTGCTCATATCCTATGACTAATGAAAAAAAAAAAAAAAAAAAAAAAAAAAAAAAAAGGTTTAATCACACTTGTTCTAATCCTGCCCACAACAGGGAGAAGGCCTACAAAAAGTACCAGAGCCAGCCCACTCCTGAATCTCATCAATTCTATGTTTCTGCCCGGATTCGTGCTAAGTCTGTTCTTTGCTGTGCTAAAAATAACTTCATTCACACTAAATGCTCTGAACTCTCCAACTCAGATTCTTCACACTCCTTCTGGCACCTTCCCAGAAACCTTTCTAACACCTGATCACTCATCCTTCCTCTTTTCCACTCTGATGGCTCTGTAGCTATTTCTTCTTCTGATAAAGCAAAACTCGTCCCTCAGACTTCCTCCTCCAAGTCCACCTTAGATGATTCTGGTGATGTTCCTCTATCACTTTCCCCCTCTGACTTCCTCATGGCTGACATTAGAATTTCTTCAGTTGATGTATTTTCTGCCATCACTGGCCTCAATACTAACAAGGCATATGGGCCTGACGGGGCCCCTCCTGTTGTCCTCAAGATCTGTGTTTCTGCGCTTACACCCTGCCTAGGTAAACTCCTTCACCTTTGTCTGTCAACTTGTACCTTTCCCGCTGGCTGGAAGTTTGCTCACATTCAGCCTATCCCAAAAAAGGGTGACCATTCCCATCCCTCTAACTAACGCCCAGTTCTTTTAATATCCTGTGTTTCAAAAGTTTTTCGAGTATATTCTTAACAGAATAATTTTAAAGCATCTTTCCTATCACAACCTTCTTTCTGATCGTCAGTATGGATTCAGTCGGGGACACTCCACTGGCGATCGTCTCACCTACCTTTCAGAGTATTAGTCATCTTCCTTTCGGGACCCTGGTGGAAGCTTTGCTTTTGCACTCGACATCTCAAAGGCTTTTGATCGAGTCTGGCATAAATCTTTAATATCCAAACTGCCTTCTTACAGTTTCTGTCCTTCTATCTTTGCCTTCATCTCTAGCTTTGTTTCTGGTTGCTCTATAGCTGCTATTGTAGACGGCCATCATTCTTCTCCTAGAGCTATCAATAGTGGTGTTCCTCAGGGCTTTGTCCTATTACCAACTCTCTTCTTTTTATTCATCAATGACCACCTAAGCTGTACATCTAACCCTCTCCACTCATAAGCTGATGACCCCACGTTTCCATTCGCTTCCCGTAGTGTCCATCTCGTCAGTTACTTCAGAAAACAAGGGATGAGGCTATGGCACGCCTAAAGTCTGACTTGGCTCATATCTGATTGAGGTAGTAGTAATCTTGTTTTTAATGCATCAAACTCTCAGTCCTTACATCAATCAACCGGACAAAATCTGCAGGTGTACCTTCTACTTTATAACAATACCACTCCTATATCATCTTTAAACATACTTGGGGTTTCATTCCCTCTGGATTAATCTTGGAAAGATCACAGTACTTCTCTTGCAAAATCTTTAGGTGTGCTAAGCCGACACCGTGCTGTCTTTACCCCTGTACAGTGGTTGACTTATACATAAGTTTTATTCGCCCCTGTGTACAGTAGAACAGTCATGAATGGTGAGACCCCCCCACGTACAGCTCTTCTCAACAAGGTGGAGTCAAAGTTTTTTTGTCTCATTAGCTCTCCTTAAGCCAGTATGGGGAGAAAGCCGCTCCCTTCAACCTCTTTCTCGTCGCTAAACACCAAGACAACCATGGGGAAAAGAAAAATATTGAAAACCAAAATACATCCAACCTATACAGGACTGTATGTGCACTGTATAGGTTGGGCACTGTTTTCAGGCAAATCTACCATACTTAGACATCAAAACACACAGGAATATCCATGTTAATGCTAAACATTAAGAAAACAATGCATAATGAAATACCAGCATGGCGGGATGAGCCTGACACCACCACCCCAGGACGAGAAAGTGAGGGGGTGACACCCATCCCACAAGGAGACAATGGAGGGGCTGACTTACCTGGGCGGATGTCCAGGCAGCAACGACACATCACCCTCGCGACCCGGCGACCCTCTTCTGCGCAGCCAGACCACCCAGTAGTGTACGGAAAAAGTACACTACTCTCCAGCAGAGAAAGTGCTCAACAGAATCGGGGTGGGACTTGCAGTGGCAAGTTCCCAGACACACCGTCGGATGCCAAGTCTTCTGGATCAGCTCCTTATTTAAGTGAGGACTCAGGAGGAGCCTCTAGGGTTGATGTTCCCCTGCCTAGACTGAAGGAGGGCACACTACATTGGAGCTGCAGCGAAAGACGAGAGAGTACGTCCGGTCTCTTCCTCCCGATGTTACAGGCACAGGACCTTCCCAGACGGAAGGAGGGCATGCTCCGTTGGAGCTGTGGTGTAGCCGAGAGTGTGCGTCCGGTTTCTTCTTCCTGACGTCCCCGGGATAGGTAACCACAACCCGACGAAGGGAGGGCACGCTCCATTGGAGCTGCGGCACTAACCGAGAGTGTACATCCGACCTCTTCCTCCCGACGTCTCCAGGGCAGGAGGCCCTAGCCCTATGACAGGAGTGCCTGGAGTGCCCTCGTACCCCTGTTCCACATAGGAGCACAGGCAGTGCCCGACGGGGCTGCCTGACAGAAGGAGTTACCTCCGGCTTGCCCCACCACCCTGGTGTTAGAGTGAGGTGCCACTCTTTCCAGCTCTTTCCTTGGAGGGCTGGAGCTTCTTCCCCTACAGGTTCCCCTCCTGAGTCCAGACCAGATGAGACGCCCCCGAGGCCCGGAGTCCGGTCCCTGCAGCCCTGGTCACCCTAGATGCTGACGGGCTCCACAAGGATCAGAGGCCGCAGCTCTCCCCTGTTGCCCTCCCCCTGCAGCAGAGGCCACAGTCCCAAGAGCCAGCGGGCCTCCCCAGGCACTCACCGAGACCGAAGGGCCTCCCCTGACGCAGGCAGCTGCAGTTCTCTCCTGACGGCCACCCCGGACCGGGGTATAGGCCACCCTACCTCGGCAGCATCCTCCCCCTGGCCGACACTCGGGCCAGGTCTCCACCAGGCCCTCCCTCGGACCCTGAAGGTGACCAAGGGCTGACGGCGCACTACCCGACTTCTGGCCCTCTTTGGGCCCAGTCCCGAGAGCCCTGCCTCCTGCAGGGCCAACGTGGCGAGGAAGCCGCCCCATCACTCCCGGGTAGTGGCAACTCCACGGGCCCCACTGTCCTGCACAGCTCCCCGGACAGCCTGCCTCCCACACCTGGCCGCCACTTGGAGCTCCCTACATAGGCCCTCTCCCCCAGCGGCCGTGGCCTCCTCTCCATCAGAACCGTGAGTGACAGGTCTCGTGATCATATACCTCCCCAGTGTCATGGACCCCCCCCCCTCCAGTGAACTACCAGCAAACCATTCTCCTGTGTTCTTATCCCCATACACGGCACATTCTTTCTCCCCGATTATAGTGTCCCCCCCCCCCCATTGATGAATCGAGCCCCTGTGAATCACGCGCGGAGTATAGCCCCAGCCCCGGGTCGAGACCTCCCCCTCTCAGACAGTGACAGACAAGCCCGCACCATTCACATAACACAGCAAGCTCTCAGGGCTATATCCTCTCCCCCCCTTCTCCTCCCTATCCTCGGCCAGCTCCCCAGAGAGTAACTCTCCCTATCCTCATTAAGCCCCTCTCCCCTCTACGCCCCCAGTGTGACCTATGGTATATTCTCGGCCTGTGTGACACATGTATAGAAGCTAAGTTAGCTAGGGACTTCCGTATATATCACGAGGAGATGATGTATTAGCTAGGACCCGCCTATGTCACGCGAGCAACTAGGCTTAAGAACTGTCCCTGTGGGTATACTGGGTTGTGTTATATGTAAATCTGTCTGTGTTAATGTACTACCTATATTGGTGACATATTGCTTATGATATGGTGAGGGAAAAAGCCAGATGTGAGACAAAGATGCTGAACTAGAAGGACAGTGACTGAGATCAATATCAGTGTAAAGCATTGTGTAACTTGGACTCTGATCATAGAACGCTGTGTGTGTAATTGTTCTTTATTAACATACTAGTGTATCTGTCTACCCGTGGTGTTTGTGTTTTCCCTTCCTTGCTAGTGCTGACCAGGTCAGGAATTAAGGGCCCAGAGTTGCACCGTAACTGGATCCGAGAAGTCGGGACACAGAATACGCTACATAACAAAAACTCTGGGTAACAACCTTTCACGTATATTATCTTAATTTCGACACACAGTATATAATACGAGTACAAGTACAACAGTATACTATTCAATCACAAAGGCATTACGTAGATTAGAGGGCTCCGACTGGGCTGCTGAAGTCCTGGGCTCTACAGGTGTCAGCCAGGTGTAGGAGGGGTCACGTCAAGTGTTCCTTCCTTCAGGGGACACAGGACAATCCCCAGGGGCGACATCATCTTTTGTTGGCAGCTGGGCGATGTAATGAGAGGCTCTCCTCTCGTGGAGCCTTGAGGAGGGGTCTGGTCCTTGGGGCTAGGGCCAAACAGGGAGAGCAGGTGCACTTGCAGGCGTCCACCCTGTGGAGGAGGTTGTTGTCGTCTGGGGCTGGGGACATTGCACCCCGGGGTCGCAGGGGCACCTGTGGGAGTCCAGTGGCTGCAGTCTCCCTCCCGTCGGGCTGCCATCAGGGGAAGTCTGAAGCGTCGCCTCCAACGGGAGTCCGTCAGCTGGTCATCTTCCCCAGGTGCAGGCTGAACTACACACACTCCCAGGATCACCATGGATCCTTGCCAAACCTCCTCCAGCCAGGGAAGTTCCTCCTGGTGGCTGCCTCTGTGGGGAGAAACAGAAGGGCGTCCCGCTTGGCTTGGCTATGAGAGGGTTGAGCCGAGCAAGGATTGTCCTCCACAGGGGAAGTCACAGGGGATGAGAGACATTTGGTGGGGTGCCTCTCCCTAGTGACGGCTGATGGCCGTCGCCAAGGTCCCGTGGGCAACAGGAGGAGGGCGACTGATGGCCGTCCCTTTCCTGTCAGTGCGGCTGAAGGCCATCACTGGGGCCTGACTTCCAGACAGGACAGTGGGTGAGGAGCAGCTGATGGTCGTCACCTGTCCACAGGTGCGGCTGAAGGTCGTCACCGGTGTCCTGTGAGGGCAGTGGATGGCAGTTGAGGCGCGGCTGCTGGCTGTCACCTGCCTGCTGGTGTGGCTGAAGGCCGTCACTGGAGCCCAGCTTCCGGAGGCAGCTGCAGAAGGAGAGGGGGCAGTACCGTCTTTCCCCAAGTGTGGCTGAAGGCCGTCACTGGTTTCTGCAGGGGAGGGGAATTTTGCAGCGGTTGAGTGGCTGATGGCCGCCTCTGGGTTTGTGCGGCTGAAGGCCGTCACTGGTTTTGTGTGGCTGAAGATCGTCACTGGTTTTGTGCGGCTGAAGGCCACCACTGGATTTGAGCGGCTGATAGCCGTCACTTGGGTGCTGCTTGGGACTGAAGAATCAGCCCCAGCCCGAGCCTGGCAAGGGCTGGTCCGGCTGGAGGGTAATGCGCCCGAACTGCATCGTCCTCGCTGGGTCTGTTCTGGGGTATAAGGGCGCAAGGTAGTTGGGGACATAGGCCCATACAGCCTGGGCAACGCGCACGCCCTCAGAGCCCCTCCGTGGTCTCCTCCTGGGGGGGTGTCATCATGCCTTGGTGGTGTTCTGCTACTACAGTGGGTATTTCAAACATGTTTTTGTCTTATAAGTGACGAGTGCAGGTGTTTCATTATGGTAGCCAAAGTCAAATGCTCGCTGTGAAAATAGCCCCTCCATATTATAGAGCTCAGTGGGTTCACAAACATCAATGCAACCTGGCCAGCAGACGCTAAGGACAATAAGTATAGGACAGTGCTGCACGCCATACCAACCCAAGTTGCAGCACTGGTACAGCCGCTCCTAACCAGCCCCCGAGCTAAAAATAAATACACAGCACTCAAGGACTGTCTACTTTTCGGCGCTGAGGAAATCTAAGCTGGCCTTAGTGTTGGTGCTGGACAACATTCAACCACTTAACCTCTGACCCTCAGCCCTATGTGTGCAAATACAGGCAACTCTAGCTGTGGCAGGTGCTGCACTGTCTGACAACCTCCTCCATCACCTTCAACAGGTCATGCCATCCGAATCCCTTCGGCACCTTGCCAGCCAATCACTAGAAACAAAATTACAGCAGTTCATCATGAAAGCGGACATCCTCTACAAGACACAGCAATTTCATATATCATCTGCACAGAACAGCACACTTGCCATACAGAAAGTAAGTGGTGTTAATTCATTAACCCAAGGCAATATTACTGCAGTGAGTCATAAAAAGTTCACTGTTATCTTAAGTTTGCATCATGCTAGAACAAATCACAGATAAGGTCAAGCAATTGGAAAGTAACCTTAGCTGCCTAACAGCAACAAACCCCACCAGTAATGCCAGTGCCAACCCTAGTGACTCCCAGAATATGGCCCGCAGTGCACCCCATTATGTTTTCCCCACCACGACCCCCAGTGCATCTCCTAACACATTTTCCAGTGCAACCAACACCCGACCCCCCAGCATAAAACCCTCTTTGAGGTTTGAGGTGGTTTGGCTCCCAAGTGGACATCGCAGCTGCTCCACCACCAAATGTAGGTTCCTTGCTTGTGCCAGTACATCTGTAAATGGGAATAAATGCCTACTAGTTTGCTTTATATACTGAGAGGGAAAAACTGTACAGGATTAGATGATCTATGTATGAAACTCTGTATGAAACCAAAAGGGGAATATAAACATGTATGTGCTGTCTTTATTGACATATGACTGTGATATATGTAATATAATTTCTGACCATCTGGGGTTGTTTTTGGTTCCATCATGTGAAGGCGTTTATGATCTGTATCTTGTACGTTTTGTTTATGACCATGTTGTGGTGTTATGTTAACCCGCGGCATCCCGTCGACGTGAATTAACGTCCACATGTTTTGTCACTGCCAATCCCGTTGACGTACATAAACGCGAATCAATTGCAAGGTCCCTAATTTGCACAATTTTCAATTTTCACAAGTGATTTTTGGTACGTATACACAGGACACCTTCCTCTACCAGATGCCAGGCAGGGACAATGCCTTACCCAGCATGACCTCCCCCCCCCTACATGCCATTGTCTCAGCAACTCACCTGTTACCAGTGACCTGGCCAATAAAGTCATGTCATGCCACGGTACGAAATTCAGGGCCAGAGTGATTCCCCAATCGATGACAATGTGGAGAACAAACTTTACATAGCATTAGAGGAAGAAACAGTCAGAAATGATGATCAGGTAATGTCGCCAAAAAAAGTCAGGTATGTTGATGTGTTTCATGAGTAAAACAATGCTTATATTGCCTATATTACTGTGTGAAAAACAATATTCTCTCATACTACATATAAATTCGTACCAAATAAATAAATAAATACCGTTTATGAGTGGTGTGGCATGGTTACTCTCCCACAGAACTTGTTTTCTTTGAAGCCAGCCTGATAGAAAGCACAGTAAGGTGAGGAGGTACTGCTACCTGTATCGAGTATTTTAAACCTCAGGTGAGTGATTTCTCTCTTATTTTTCGATGTTTCTCACCAAAAGAGGAGGTTTGAGCCAAAAATTTTTTTATTTTCAAAAATGGTCAGGATTGGGGGGAGCCAGTGGTGGAAAAGTGGTCAGGATGGGGAGGGTTAATGGCGATGAGGTGATGTTTGTGACTAAGTGGCTTTTATGACTGACATTACTGGGATCCATAAAGCTCTGTGAAACTATTTTCCACATTGGTTGCTGGCAAAATCAAATACAGATAAAAAAGTGAATGCTTACAATGACTCGAGCTGTTCTCTATACCGTATGTCATGTGACCACATATTTAGGATCAGTAGGTGGGGGCACCCATCATCCATCCACTTAAGGGATGACAGTTCATTTTTTGGGGTGAAAATGAAATTATGCGTCAATCTACATGAAACTTTACTGGATAATAACTATGATACCTACTTAAGCGTGTAGAAAGTTTCAGGACAATACATGAAGAAAAGAAAAAAATATTTAGTAAAGTCTTATATACAGTATTTAACCTAACTTTCACTGACTACTGCTCCTGAGTAAACATATAATCATTTTAAATATCAGTGAGTAATTTACTCATTTACAAATAAAGCTCAGGGATTAGTTTTGCCAAGAATAGCCATTATCCAGTAAAATATCATGTAAATTGATGCATAACTTCATTTTCAACCAAAAAAATGAACTCTCTCCCCTTTAGCGGTACCCTGTTATTAGGACAGCTCTACACTGACTAGCAAGCCAAATGATTTCTGTAAACCAAGAAATCATTGACAACACTGGGTGGTAACCTTATAACTACCCAACACATCTTCCGTATGTGACAACAAGTGGGTTAGTGGAGGGTTAGTGCTCCTCCCTGGAAAACAACTAACTAAAAACACGAACAAGAAGCCTTGGACCAGGACTGTCCAACAGGTGGTGACTAAGGACCGAACAAAGGAAATGGTACGGACTGCAACATGGATCGTAAGGGATGCAAATGATGAGGTGAAAGAGAGCAAGATTGCCCAGGTGCCTGAGGGTTCAAAAGTGGATGTATGTGGATAACTGAAACTAAATGGAGAGGTGAGAGTGTGAGAGAATGGGAGTATGGATTGAGTATATGCACGGGAATCGGTGAGAATGAGAGGGGAAAAGAAGTGTGTATTGTTGTGTGAAAGAGACGGAAGGTGAATATAAGAGAGTATGGATCAGTTGGCTCACAGATTGTGTGGGTAAGATTGAAAGATGGAGTACAAATGTGGGCGATAGTGTGTGTTTGTGCTAACACATAATCATGCAAGCAGAGTGAAAGAAGAGTTCTGGACAAATGTGGAACCGTTTATGGAAAAGTCTGAAAGGAATGAGAGGGTGTTTAAGATCTGAGATATGAATGGAAAAGTAGGCAATGTGAAGGTGGATGGAGTAGTAGGCGAATGGGGTGGGCCTTCATAAGTGGATAAGAATGGCAGTGCTCTAGTGGACATTTGTGCCAGGAAGGTGGGGTTGGTGATAACCAATATCCTCGTCAGACACAAAATGATCCACAGGTATACGCAGCAAGTGATAAGCAAGGTGGGTGGTGGACTGAATGAACGGAAGGCAATGATTGAGTGTGTGTGTGTGTATATGACAGAATGAGAAGGCGTGTAATGGATGCAAGAGCATATAGAGGTTGGGAGAGTGGACTTTCTGACCACAACTTGGTGGTAAAGTCAAGGTTCAAATGTAATAGAGGAATGGAAAAAGGGAAGGATAGGAGAAAGTAGTTCATACTAGGAGGGTGGAAAGGTTACAAGAGGATGGAAAAAAGGCAGAATGTAAGAGAGAAGTAGAGAAGAGATTGGTTAAATATGATTTGGAGCAGATTGGGGACGTGGAAGGTGTGTGCAAGATATTCACAGTGTGTGGGGTAAGGAGAAGACGAAAGGGGGTGCAAGGAACAGCATGATGGAATGAAGAGGTGAGACAGGCTGTGGGACAAAAGAAGAAAGCATATAGTGAATGGATGAGAAGCAGGGGTGTGGAGGAAGTTGAGAGATGGAAGAGAGAGTTATATGTAGAGAGGAAGAGGGAGGTGAAAGGATTCGTTAGAGTAAGAAGAGAGAGGATCAGGAATTTGGAAGGAATCTGAGTGTAAAGTAGAAGGAAAGTCAGAAAATGTTCTGGAAAGAGGTAAGAGAGAGTTAGGGAGTTAAAGAAGTTAGTCAAGGAGTGAAAGTTAAAAATGGGTAGATTACTAGTGGAGAAGGGAGAAAAAGTAAGCAGAGAGAGAGAGAGAGAGAGAGAACACTTTAAGCAATCGCTGACATGAGTGGATGGGGAATGGCTGGGAGAAGGAGGGATGTGAGAAGAGAGAAAAAATCAGTAGGATGGACGTTGTGGAAGCAATGAAGAACGTCAAAATGAGGAAAACCCTGGAACTGATGGAGTGTGTGGTGAAATGCTGAAGCATGGGGAAGAGATAGTAGCAGAATGGATGTAGATGTGCAGATTGGCCTGGGAGTATGGTAAAGTCCTGGAGGATTGGAATTCAGGTATAATTATTCCCCCGTACAAAGGAAAAGGGGAAAAAGAAGTGTATGGTAATCACAGGGGCATTTGTCTGCTTAGTGTAACAGGATGAGTATATGGTAAGATACTTACTGACAGGGTTTGGGAAATAACAGAAGAATTAGTTGGAGAAGAACAGGGAGGTTTTAGGAAGGGAGAGGTTGTGTAGATCAGATATTCATTCTTAGATCTTTAGTGGAAAAGTTTCTAGAGAAGGGAAAGAAGTTGTATGTGGCCTTCATGGAGTTGAAGAAAGCATATGACAGGGTGGAGAGACAAGGACTGTGGAACGTACTAAGAATATAAGGAGTAAGGGGAAAGTTGTTGAAGGCTGTGAAGAGTATATATGAGGGTGCTAAGGCTGCAGTGGGTGTGGACAATGAACTAAGTATATTTTTCTATTTGAAGGTTGGACTGAAACAGGGATGTGTCATGTCTCCAATGTTGTTCAATCTGTATATGTAGGGGGTTATAAAAGAGATACAAGGTGGGGCAATGGATGTTGGAGCAGCCCTAATGAGAGAGGGCAGTGTGTGGAAACTCCCTGTACTGTTGTTTGCAGAAGATGCTGTGTTGTTAAGACGAAGGGAAACTGTAAGGCTTGGTGAATGATTTTTGGAGAATGTGTAAGAAATAGAATCTAAAGGTGAATGTAGGGAAGGGTAAAGTTACAGTCTTAGAGAGAAATTAAGTCACTGAATGTATGGTGAGGTTGGATGACGAGAAAGTGGAAAATGTGAGTGCGTTTAAGTACTTGAGTAGTGTGATAAGTAAAGATGGAAGTTTAGAGGGTGAAGTGCTTGAAAGGGTACAACAAGGAAGAAAGGTTGCTGGTTCTTTGAAAGTAGTTATAAGAAACAGGAGAGTGAGCATGGAAGTGAAAAAGTTACTGTATGACAGTACTGTGATACCAGCTCTAACATATGGAAGTGAAGCCTGGACCTTGCTGGAGGGGACACAAGTCAGGAGTGAGAGCAGTGGAAATGAGTTATCTGAGAGGAGCATGTGAGGTCACATGGATGGACAAACTGACAAATGAGTAAGTGAAGAAGAGTTGTGGTGTGGATGTGGATGTGATAGAAAGCGTTAGGAGAAATACATTGAGGTGGTTTGGCCGTGTGGAGAGGATGGAGTGTGAGAGACTAATGTAGAGAGTGTATGCAAGTGAGGTGGAGAGGGGAAGAGGGAGGGGGAGGCCAAGGATGAGATGGAAGGAGGGAGTGGAGAGGTATATGAGAGAGGAGGGGGTGTGAGCTGGGAACAAGACAGTGAAGTGGCAATGGTCATGGCATCATGGAGGCAATTTGATTGTGGCCACCCATTATGGGATTGAGGCTTCTGGTGATACAGATAGATATATATTATACCTATCTATCTATATATCTATCTACCTATCTATACAACATACATACATATATATATACCAGTATATATATATATATATATATATATATAGGTGTTCACAAAAATTGAACCTTCGGGAACATGAAGGGCAAAGTGCTTATTCAGTTCCACTACTGGTGGGAACTACACCATACTTTGCCATTTTTCTTTGGCCTTCTCAAACCCATGCCTCATTTCAACGCAAGTTGTAATGCAAGTGGTAACTGCCCCCTTGATCACAGCAGGGATTGACGTGGGGGAACTCATGTTGTCTGTCAGATCTCTCCACTCTGTTTGGAAGGAATCAAGGACTGAGATCGCTGAAAAGATAAAAAAAGAATTCCAGCCACAAACACCCTTGATCCTCCATTTTGATGGAAAGCTCTTGCCCAACATCAATGGTAGCAGCCGCGGTGATCGCCTGGTGATTGTTGTTATAGTGGTTGGTACAGAGAAGATCCTTGCAATCCCTATGATCCGTGCTGGAACTGGTGAAGCAATGGGAGCGGCAGCGCTTAGGACTCTAGATGAATAGCTGGAAGTAAAGCCCTGGATTGCGGGGCTCTGTTTTGATACTACAGCGTCTAACACCGGGGTTCACGGCAGAGCTTGCTTTGTCATTGAAAGAGGTCTCCAAGTCCTGCTGTTGTTCTTGGAATGTAGGCACCACATGTGTGAACTCATAGTGGCAGGGATCTTTGACCTCTTTTTCTCTTCTTCTGGTCCTGAAATTCCTCTCTTTGGTTGATTCAAAGAGTTCTGGAACAAAATTGACACAGATTCCTTCAATCCCTACAATAATGACCTAGATGAAAAATCTCAGTTGTGGATTGCCAACAGAGCCGAGGACATTGAACACTTCATATTCAGCCACATGGATCGTGTGCAACCCTGTGATGACCACCTTGAGCTCCTCCAGCTGTCTTTGGCTTTCCACGGCAAGAAGCCAGCATGGATGACCTTTCACCATCCAGTAGCCCATCACTGAGCACGTTGGATGGCCAAGGGCCTTTACTGCCTCAAGATCTTCCTTTTCAGAAATCAACTGAAGGATGTAGCCTCCTTTCCCTTCACATGGCATCAAAAGGAGGCCATCAAACGCATCTGTGTCTTCCTCGTCACCATCTATGTGATGCACTGGCTTGAAGCCCCAGATCCTGTCGACGCTCCAATCAATGACCTCAATCTCCTGAAGAAGATTGAAGAATTCAAAGAGGTGGATCCTGTTGTAGCAAAGAAGGCACTGTACAAAATCAAAAGGTACCTCTGGTACCTCAGTGAGGACCTGACTCCACTAGCCATGTATTCTGACAAAGTCTCAGCCGAGGACAAGCAGGAAATGCTGAAAAATATGACCACAGCACTGCCAAGGAAGAAGGGTCTGTGACATTTGAACATGAAGATGATTGATAAGGCATCAGATCTGTGAATCTCTAAGCATGTCACCCAGAAGTCACATAACCTCTTCCAGCGTTTGAAGCCGGATACTCCGACAAGCATCAATGACCTCTGCCTCATTCCTGATATCATGGCCCACCTCTAAGTGGTCAATGACGCTGCTGAGCGGGCAGTCAAACTGGCAATGGATGACAACAGTGGTCTGACGAAGAATGAAGAAGGAAGACAGGTGATCTTCCATGTTGTGCAGCACCACAGAGCCCTCTATGACTCGACCAAAAAAGGCCACATGGCTATATATCTCTCTATTGCCAGACGCCACAATCCCGTAAGGGGTGGCCATTTGATTCTGAGTTATTTGTTTTACAGGGAGGGGCACTAACCCTCCACCAACCCACTTGTTGACATGTAGGGAGCACGTATGGTTTGGTTATATGGTTACCACCCAGGATTGTAAATGATTTCTTGGCTTACAGGAAACCATTTGGCTTGTCACTCAATGTAAAGCCACTTGTAAAGGAAAGAAAAGCAATAAGAAGTGACAGGAAAGATGGGAGAAAGAGGAAGAGAGGAGGACAGACACAGAAAAAGAATGATAAAGGATAAGGAAGAAGTAGGCAGCGCTACATCAAGTGAGTGGATGATGGTCACCACTACCTACCACCTTAATACACTGATTATGCTTGTTGTATAGCTCAAAAATAGTTTTTTTTTTTTTTTACCACATTGTTTATTTTTACCTTTCTTCCCCATACCCTTCACGTACTCAGATTAGTTAGATTTACAGAATGCAGGGGTAGTTAGGCATGACTTTGGATTGATAAAAAACCCTAAATTTTTGCCTGAATGCTTTGTCTGTAAAGTGGAATCAATTGCATATTTTGCCCACCTAACTATCCAATTTTTTTTTTCTACCCTGTAAGTGCTGAACACCCTAAATAAATATATAAATAAATAAATATATGTATATATAATAAATAAATATATGTATATATATATATATATATATATATATATATATATATATATATATATATATACATACTGTATATATATATACAGTATATATATATATATATATATATATATATATATATATTCATACTGTATATATATACAGTATATATATATATATATATATATATACTGTATACATACTGTATATATATATACAGTATATATATATATATATATATATATATATATATATATATATATACACAGTACTTCCTCGTATTTCAACGCGTTTTACTTCGACGCCTCTTTTTAACGCAAGAAAAAAGTTTCCGAGTTGTCTCATAATTCGTGAATTTCCCTACAATTCGATGCTCACAGCCAGCAGCTGACACTCAGCAGACGATGCGTACCGATGCTCAGTCTAGGCACTGTCCATTTTTCCATGCAACAGTTTTCCATGATCTTTATATAGCAGGTCCAGCGAGGCAGTAGACACACATGAGGTTGTTATTGTTTATGATCGTAATGTACAATCTTCAGCTGTGTTGTGCTACTATTTCTTAACAAAGAATCGTTACATGTTTCTTGAAACACATTTATTTTTGCTTTGAAGGACAAATACCTGAAATGGATGTAAAATCGATATTTAAGGAAGGAAAGAATAATAACTGTCCCAATACAGAGATGGTAGACTCAGCCCACCAATTTTTGATTCTATTTGACTATATTACAGCCTTTCTTCCTTGTAGCAGTGAGTAAAATAATGTTATTATAATTTCTCCCTTCCTTTTAGTGACAAAGAGGGCACATAAAATGACTAGGGTTTAGTTAACTGACTTTGATGTTGAAAATTAAATAATCTGATGAAAAGTGGCAGTTTTTCCTTGGTTAGTGACACCGGGAACTAGCCCATCCATCCTCAACACACCTTCACTTGCCACTCAAGCCAGTCCTCACTTTATTTCTGGTAAGGATTTTCGGTGTTGCAGCTCTTTGTAACAGTTTTAATGTCTTTTCAGGTACATGCTTATTGTGTTAGGCTGTTTTGGCACTAGTAGACACTCTTTATTTAATTTTGTGTAGGGCTTGTTTGGTGTTATAGTACTTTCTGATAGGATAGGTACATGTCCCACCGGAATGCTCCTCTATTATTCCCACTGATTCTTAACTTCACAATTCAACGTTTCATGGTTCGCAAGGTTTTGGCAGAACATACAAGCTGTGAAAAACGAAGATTTACTGTATATACAGTACTATCCGGATGCCCACTTTCCGGACACCCCACTTACTGGACATTGTGGGCCTGGACCTTTGGAACCCAAAGATGGCCAAAAAAAGAAAAAAAATCCCCCTAAAATCCTAATTTTTTCACACCTGTAATTTGAAATTGCCACACGGCGCCGAACAGCTGTTTACACCACGGCCCCTTCACCCCCTCCTTCCTCCCCCTTCCCCCCTCCCCTGTCAGGGTTGCCATTTGGTACTTTTCATTACCAGATGTGGGCCAATTTAGTAATGAAAATTCATTCGGTAATGAATCAGAAAAAAGCATTACCAAACAGATTTTTCACATGTATGAGGATACACAGGATGGAGATGGTGGATTGTTTGCTCTCTCTGATTAATCTGCTACCCTACATTGCGTGAAAGTAATCAACATGCTGTTAATTATAAGGAGATTGATTACATGTATTTCCACTTGTATATATAATTAGTGAGGAATAAATGGTAGCTTTATAAAATTGGTAATGAAAAGTTAAATTTGGTAATGAAAACTGAGGAGTTTGGTAATGTGGCCGTTGCGATCTGGCAACTCTGTTTCCCCATCACCAACAGTTATTGCCTAACATCGATTGCGAGTAGATGCTTATCGCAATAGAAGCCACAAGTGCTCGTTTTTTGTGAATAAACAGTGAATAAACTGCAATACCTCGCCATTAGACCATGTGGGAATTTACAATGTTGTGCAGTGTTCAGAAATTAGAATTTAGAGTGCAAAGGATTAACTGTGGAGTGCAAACTGGTGGTTGAAACTGGCAGTTGAAACTGGCATGGTGCAATGCACAATGTGCAGTGTTAAACAATTATAACTCACAGTGCAAAGAATTACTGTAAGTGCAGCACAACGCTGGATTACTGTACGTGCTTCAAGAGCATTTTCACCACTGCCAAAGCCTTAGAGAAGGTGGCCACAGATGTGCTGTAAGTATCCTGGCTGAGGTACAGTCACATCTAATTCCTTATTCTTTGGTTCCTTTTCATTTATTTCACGCTTTATGTCCATTATTGGTGTGAATAGGGTCTTATATAGGTTTAAATAGGTGCTATGCATGTCCGGTAGGGAGTTATTTAGGTGGCTTTGAAAGTTAGGCTGGGTTAGGGTCCTTAAGTACCAGTCCAGGAGCCAGGGGCCCACTTTCCGGACGGGACCACTTTCCGAACATGCCTTTGACTCTATTACATCGGATAGTGGAGGGATTATTTATATATACAGTAGCTCACACAGTGCGCGTCATCGCAGTGTGTGAGTGACCAAAAATCATAACCAAAAACCCTTCAATGCGCAAGTTTACTGCACAGAACATGAGGCAGAGGCAAGGAGTGGCTCAAAAATGCCATTTTCTACTAGTGCGTGACCACCCCTCACACAGCACTTCATGTGTCGTCATGTTGATGCGCAGAAATTCCCGGGCATTCTACTGCGCAGCTTGGGGTACAAGGGAGCGGGCGTGCCATAACAGTCCTGGCTCGTGCACTGTGCGGATCTGCTCTCTACAGATAACCTGTCGTGTACAACGTGTGGTGTTTTTTGTGCTGCCTGTACTTTGCCGCACCATGGCTCCAACCCCAAGAGTTAAGAAACTTCTGACGCACGCCATCAAGTTAAAGATCATTAAGATGAAGGAGGAGAGTCAAGGAAACACGGCTATCGGGAGAACCCTGGGACTGGCTGAATCTACAGTGAGAACTGTGTGGAAGAACCATGAAGCCATAAAGGCTGAAGTGAAGATGTACGGTGCCTATGACCTAGACGGCCGTTCGCGGGTGGGAAATCGTGCTATGATACTAATGGAGCGCTATCTTGCCACCTTCATAATGCGGAAAGAAAAGGAAGGTGTTCCACTCAATGGAAGATTTATTCGGAACCAAGCCCAGCTCTTTTACAAGGCTGCATCTCGCAGGTTAAAAGTGGAAAAACCTTTCAGGGCATCGGTTGGATGGCTGGACCGTTTTCTCAAGCGCAAGGAACTCCGTTACATGAAAGTATCCGGTGAGCGTGCCTCTGCCGATGAGCTGGCCGCAAGAGACTATCCTGCGATATCTCGAGCGATTATTGAAGAGGGACAGTACACCAAGGAGCAGATCTACAACATCGATGAAACGTCGTTATATTACAAGGCCATGCCAAAATCAACTTACATCGCTAAAAGACAGAAACAAGCCCCTGGTCACAAGCTCCAGAAGTGTAAGATGAGGGTAATGTTCGCTGTAAACCTGTCTGGGAGCCACAAGATGAGGCCAGTTGTTGTACACACGGCTTCACACCCAAGGTGCTACAAAAACCTCACGAACATGGATGCAAGTGGCATGTATTGGTACAAGTGCGCAAATGGTTGGATGACCGGGAACATTATGGCAGACTGGTTAACGAGGTGGTGTGTCCCTGATGCCAGGGTCAAGTGTCGGGAACTGAGCATTCCATTTAAGATGCTCCTTGTGCTTGATAACGCACCAAGTCACCCTCCATACCTTGAAGATCTTCATAAGGATTGTCGTGTTGTGTTTCTGCCGCCCCGCACGACGTCACTAGTGCAGCCACTGGATCAAGAATTAATCACCACAGTGAAGCATTTCTACCATCAACAAGTGTACAACTATATATGCAGGAAGACCGACACACAAGAGGAGCTTCATGCCCTACAAGAAGATCACGACGAAGACCTTGATGAGCAATCTGCTCCCGTTCCATCTCTACCAGCACCTGTATCCCGACCTCCCACAGATGCCATGACTGTTGATGCATTTTGGCGTAACTTTACGGTGAAGGACGCAGTTGAATTTCTCCTACAAGCCTGGCACCAGATTACACCTGCAACAGTGAACCATGTGTCGCGAATGCTCGTGCCTCATTTATGCATCACCCAGGAGACGTCCATTCAACCACTGGCCGAGGCTGAGGCAGCAACATTGACAGCAGCACAAGCTGTACCAGGTTTCGAGGGGGTTACATTGGCGGACATACAAGAAGTGCACACTGCTACTGAGGAACAGCCTCCCGAGGAAGTGTTGCAACGGATAGACGAGGCTGACGCAGAGCCTGACGCCTGACAGAGTCAAGTTGAGCAGCCTAGCGTGATGGAAGGCAGACTGAGCAGTGTATGTCAAACATTAGCAAGATCCTTGCTGCCATAGATAAGCTCAAGTAAAAAGTGAAGGAACAGGAAGTAAGCAACCTAAGAACGGAGGAACTTCTGGTTGGTATCGACAAACTCTTCCGTTTCTACACAGACAGGCACAGGAAAGAAATAAACAGGAGAAGACAGACGCACATAACAAGCTACACACAGCAGGCTCAAGTTGGTGAAATTGTGGAACCAGCGACATCGTCTGCTCCTGTTCCTGTTAAGGATGAAGAGGATGCAATGTCAGAAGTGTCAGCATTGGACTTTGAAGGGTTTATGGCCGAAGTGAGTGACTTTGATGCTTCTGGGGAAGGTGATCAAGAGGAGTCTGTGGAGGGAAGTGTTGGTGCGGTGGGGAATGCGATGCTGTAAGTGTTGCCGCGCCTCGGAACCCCTGTTATTTAAGGTCATCAGGCCTGTTGTCTACTGTTGTTAAGGTGTCTACCCATATTTTTGTTATTGTAGCTATAGCTTTAGTACAATGTCTGAAACATAAGACCTTTATTATGTCTCTAAGGGTCAAAAAATGTCCAGGTATGAGGGGGTACCGACCATATGTAATTATTCCCATAAGATTATGTATTCCTAGTACGCGAATTCCCAGTGCGAGAGGTCGTGGACCGCCCAATCTCTCGTGCACTGTGCGAGCCCACTGTATATGTATATATATATTTATATATATATATATATATATATATATATATATACATACAGTAATCACTCTAATATCCGGACGCCCAATAATCGAACATCCCCACTACCCGGACCTAATCGTCCTGGGATCCAACATTCCCAAAATGATCCGAAACCCCCCCCCCCCAAAAAAAAAAAAAAAAATTTTTCCCGTCCGTAATTTGAACTTGCCGCTCGCGCCGTGGGAGAGCATTGTTTTGGCGCGTCATTCCTCCGACGTCTGATAGAGCGCCGCTGCATCCTCCCCACTTCCCGCCTGTCTCTCACCGCGAGTGTACGCTCCTCGTAATGGCTGCCCACGTGATCGCTTTTGTGGTGGTGCCCTACCTGCTGCAGGGACCTCCTCTTAGTGTGTGTGACGATGGCCCCGCCACCTGAGAAAAGGAAGAGAGTGGTGTTGACTCTGGAAAAGAAGAGGGAGATATTGGAGAAAGTTGATGCGGGTTGGTCTTCTTCCCGCATTCTCCGCGAGTACAACCTGGCCCGGTCAACTTTGTTCGATATCAAACGTTCCCGAGACAAACTCATGCAGTTCACGGCTGACTTCTCGTCGAGAAGCAAACGCAACGTGGAAAGGAAGGTTATGTTTACCCCCAAGTTTGCAGAAATCGACCGATCCACATTGATTTGGTATCGACAGCAACGTGCAGCTGGTGTGATGGTACGTGGAACGGAGCTGAAGGCTGCTGCTGAGAAGTTCGCAAGGCTTCATGACGCCTTAGACTTCAAGGCATCCGAGGGTTGGCTCTTCGCGTTCAAGTTGCGACATGGCCTTACCAACCGTAAAGCACATGGCGAAGCATTGGATGCTAACGAGGATGGAGTTGACGAGTTTCGGCACAAGGTGAAAGGCTTGATCGACAGGGAGGGCCTAACTCTCGGTCAAGTCTACAACGTTGACGAAACTGGCCTATTCTATCGCTCGCTGCCAACGAACACTCTAGCTGAGGAGACGGAGAAGCGTGTACCTGGCCGCAAGCTTTCCAAGGAACGAATATCTGCTTTGTGTTGTGCCAGTGCTAACGGCATGCACCGGCTTAAGCCCATTGTTGTTGGCCGTGCAAAGCAGCCTCAGTGCCTTCGTGGGGTGATGGATGTCCTTCCTGTCGTCTGGTACCATTCTTTGAAGGCATGGTTCACAGCTGTGATCTTCAAAGACTGGTTTCACCGTCATTTCATCAAGGAGGTCATCCATTACCAGATGAAGACACTGGGAATCCCGCGCGACCAGGTGAAGGCTCTCCTTCTACTCGACAATGCACCTGCCCACCCGTGCGACAAGGACTTGGTTGTTGAAAATGGCCATATTAGGTGCATGTTTCTGCCACCTAATACGACTGCTCTCATTCAACCAATGGACCAAGGAGTGATCGTGGCAACAAAGCGCCTATACCGTCAGAAGTTCCTGAACGAGGTGATGGTTGTTCTCGAGGACGAGGACGAGCACAGGGAGGGACGGGACACACAAGGCAAAAGGACTTTGGAAAACCTTCGCCGCTACAACATCAAGTCTGCACTGTACAACTGGGCTAGTGCATGGAAGGAAGTCCCTGTGAAAACTCTGGAAAATGGTTGGTCTCGTCTGCTTCTCGGAACGGATGTGGAGTATGATTTTCTGGGCTTTGACATGGATGACTTCCATGCACGGCTATGTACGCACGGCGACGATGTTGATGTGGACAATGTTCGTGAGTGGTTGGATGACGATGAGGGCGATCCTGGGTATCAGACGTTGTCTGATATCGAGATCGCGTCTTCGGTTGCTGGTGTCAGTACCGAACTTGAAGATTCCGACGACGAAGGCGACGATGATGCGGACTCCTCTCAGCAGGACATACTCCAGCCATCCCTAAGCTGAGCGCATCAATTGTCAGAATCGTCGGTCATTGCGTCAATCAACCACTGACAGTTTTTTCAGGCCTGTGACCCCTGCTGTGCCCAGCCCTGGCTCCACTCCGTTGCCTCCCCAAGACAGGCCCTCATGCTCCGAGCCACAGCCCAGCACATCAGCCACGGTGGAGTCACCGCACGACGTGAGTTTGCGGCTTTCTTCAGAGTCCTCTGCAGTGGGTACGCCATCACCACGACCCAGCGATGCACCCCTAGGTCGCCTGCCAGTGATACTCTCGGACTCTGACAGTGAATAAACAGCAAGAACTTCTCCACTAGACCACACGGGAATTTTGAGTGTTGTGCAGTGAAAAAAAACAGTGTGTTGTGTTAAGGATTTAAAGTTGAAAGAAAAGACTCAATAGAAAAGAAATTTAACGTAAATAGACTTCTTTGTTTTGGCTTTGGAAAAAAAAAAAAAAAAAAAAAAAGGGAAAAGTTAAAGTGCAACACTAAGTTACAATGGAGCATTATTTGGACAAAAGTGAAAACTGTGAAGAGAACGGACTTCTGTGTGTTATTGACTAAGTTCAGTGCAAGATTTCAGGAAGAGTGTACTGCAAGTGCTTCAGGAAATCGTTCTTACTGTCAGAGTCCGAGAGGAGGTGGTTATTCATCGAGGTGGCCAGGGACTTGCTGTAAGTAGCCAGAATGTTTCATACTGTACTTTTTTCCCTACTATACTTACCTCATTTCACTCTTTAATGTCCTTTATTGGTGTGAATAGGGTGTTAGTAGCTATGCATGTGCAGAAGGAATGTGTTTTTCTGAGTTAGGCTAGGTTAGGGTCCATAAGTACCAGAATGTTTATTAATGTATGAACATACTTCTAAACCCTCATTTTATGTTTCTTTTGCATTTATTTCAGTCATTTATGTGCCTTACTGGTGTGATATGGGTCTTAAATAGGTGCTATATATGTCCAGAGGGAGTTGTATAGGTGTTTCTCTGAGTTAGGGTCCATAAGTACAAGTCCATAAGCTGGGGCCCAATATCCGGACAAAACCAATAACTGGACCTACCTATGGCTCTATTACGTCAGATATTGGAGTGATTACTGTATATATATATATATATATATATATATATATATATATATATATATATATATATATATATGGACAGTAATCCTTGTAATAACTGGATGCCCAATTCCCGGACACCCTAATTTCCGGACATTTTTGGGCCTGGGCCTTCGGACCCCCCCCCCCCCCCCCCAAAAAAAAAAAAAATAATAAATCCGGATTTTTTTTTCCCCACCCGTAATTTGAAATTGGCGTGCGGTGCCAAAAAGCTGTGTTTATGCACGGCCGCCAGCCCCCTGCTGTTTCTATCCCCTCCCCAGTTACTGCCTAACTGCCATCATGAGTAGATGCTCATCGCAGTGGATGCTGCACATGATCGTTTTTGTGAATAAACAGTGAATAAACTGCAATACCTTGCCACTAGACCACATGGGAATTTACAGTGTTGTGCAGTGTTAAGAAATTAGAATTTAGGGTGCAAAGATTGTGTGTGGAGTGCAAACTGGTGATTGAAACTGGCATGGCGTAATTAAGAACAGAATATGCAGTGTTAAACAATTATAACTCAAAGTGCAAAGAATTAAGTGTAGCACAACACTGGATCACTGTACGTGCTTCAAGGGCATTTTCACCACTGCCAGAGCCTGAGAGGTAGTGCCCACAGACATGCTGTAAGTACCCTGTACACTGCTAAATATTTTCCATACTCACTTCTAATTCCTCATTCTCTGATTTTTTTTCATTTATTTCATCCTTTATGTCCATTACTGGTGTGAAGAGGGTCTTAAATATGTGCTATGCATGTCCAGTAGGGAGTTACTTATGTGGTTTTCAGAGTTAGGCTGGGTTAGGGTCCATAAGTACCAGTCCAGGAGGCAGGGGTCCAATATCCAGACAAAACCAATTCCCAGACATGCTTTTGGCTCTACTGCATTGGATATTGGGAAGATTACTGTATACATACATATATATATATATATATATATATATATATATATACAGATAGACAGATAGATAGATAGATAGATACAATGGGCTCGCACAGTGCGTGAGATCACAGTGCATGAATCGCACTGTGCGCAAGTGACCAAAAATCATAACCAAAAACCTTGAATGTGCGAGTTTACCTTACAGAACGCGAGGTAGAGGGAAGGAGAGGCTCAAAAACGTCATTTTCCATTAGTGCGCAACCCCCCCCCCCCGCACAACGTGTCCATCGTCACGTGTCGTCTTGTAGACGCACAGAAATTCCCGGGCATTCTACTGCTCAGCTTGGGGTACAAGGCGGCGGGCGCGCCATAACAGTCCCGGCTCATGCACAGTGCGGATCTGCTCTCTGCAGCTAACTTGTCATGTACAATGTGTGACGTTTTTTTTGCTGCTCCATCCTGGCCTGCACATCGCCGCAGCATGCCTCCAGCAGCAAGAGTTAAAAAACTTCTGACGCACGCAACCAAATTAGAGATTATCAAGATGAAGGAGGAGGGACAAGGAAACACCGCTATTGGGAAAGCCCTGGGACTGGCTGAATCAACAGTGAAGACTGTGTGGAAGAACCGCGATGCCATCAGGGCTCTAGTGAAGACATATGGTGCATCTGACCTAGATGGCCGTTCCCGGGTGGGAAATCGTGTGATGATACTAATGGAACGGTATCTTGCCACCTTCATAATGAGGAAAGAGAAGGAAGGTATTCCACTGAATGGCAGATTTATTCTGAACCAGGCCCAGCTCTTTTACAAAGCAGCATCTCGCAAGTTAAGTGTGGACAAACCTTTCAAGGCATCGGTAGGATGGCTGCACTGTTTTCTGAAGCACAAGGAACTCCGTCACATCAAAGAGTCGGGTGAAAGTGCCTCTGCCGACGAGCTGGCCGTGAGAGAGTATCCTGCGATATTTAGAGCTCTTCTTGAAGAAGGCCAGTACACCAAGGACCAGATCTACAATGTCAACAAAATGTTGTAATACTACAAGGCCATGCCCAAATCAACTTACATCGCTAAAAAACAGAAACAAGCCCCTGGTCACAAGCTCCAGAAGTGTAAGATGATGATAATGTTCGCTGTAAACCTGTCTAGGAGCCACAAGATGAGGCCAGTTGTCATACACACGGCTTCATACCCAAGGTGCTACAAAAACCTCACGAACATGGATGCAAGTGGTGTGTTCTGGTACAAGTTTGCAAATGGTTGGATGACCAGGAACATTATGGCAGACTGGTTAACAAGGCACTGTGTCTCCAATGCCAGGGCCAAGTGTCAGGAACTTGGCATTCCATTTAAGATGCTCCTTGTGCTGGACAATGCACCAAGTCACCCTCCATACCTAGAAGAACTGCATGAGGATTGTTGTGTTGTGTTTCTGCTGCCCCAGACAACATCACTAATGCAGCCACTGGATCAAGAACTGATCGCCACTGTGAAGCGCTTCTACCATAAGCAAGTGTACAACTACCTACGCAGGAAGACCGACACACATGAGGAGCTTCATGCCCGACATGAAGATCATGACGACGACCTCCATGAGGCACCTGCTCCCATACCATCTCCGCCAGCAGTTGTATCCCAACCCGCCACAGGTGACCTGACTGTTGAGGCATTTTGGCGTTGTTTTACAGTGAAGGACGCAGTTGACTTTCTCCTACAAGCATGGCACCAGACTACACCTCCAACAGTGAACTATGCGTGGCGAATGGTCGTGCCTCACTTATGCATGACCCGCGAGATGGCCATTCAACCACTGGCCGAGGCTGAGGCAGTAACACTGACAGCAGCACAAGCTGTACCAGGTTTCGAGGACGTTATGTTGGTGGACATATGAGAAGTGCATGCTGCTAATGAGGAACAGCCTCCCGAGGAAGTCTTGCAACAGATAGACGAGGCTGAAGCAGAGCCCAATGCCAAGTAGAGTCAGGTTGAGCAGCCTAGTGTAATGGAGGGGAATACAGAGTTGTGTATGTCAAGAATAAGCAAGATCCTTGCTGCCATGAATAAGCTCAAGGAAGAGGCGAAGGAAAAGGAAGTGAGAAGCCTAAGAATGGAGTAAGTTCTGGTTAGTCTCGACAAACTCTTCCATTTCTGCACAGACAGGCATAGGCAAGAAGTAAACAGAAGACAGATGCTCATAACAAGTTACATACAGCGGGCTCAAGTTAGTGAAACTGAGGAACCAGCTACATTGTTTCATCCTGTTCCTGTTGAGGATGAAGAGGATGCAATGTCAGATGTGTCAGCACTGGACTTCGAGGAGTTTATGGCTGAAGTGAGTGACTTTGAGGCTCCTGGGGAAGGTGCTCAAGAGGAGTCTGTGGAGGGAAGTGTTGGTGCAGCAGGAGATGTGGCGGGGGATGCGGCGCTGCAAGTGTTGCTGCGCCTCTGAACCCCCGTTACTTAAGTCCATCAGGCCTGTTGTCTACTGTTGTTAAGGTGACTACCCATATTTTTGTTACCGTACCTATATCTGTAGTACAATGTCTGAAAAATTTAACCTTTATTATGTCTCTAAGGGCCAAAAAATATCCAGGTATGAGGGGATACTGCCCATATGTAATTTTTTCCATAAGATTATGTATTCACAGTGCACGAGGACCAGGACCGCCCAATCTCTCACGCACAGTGCAAGCCCACTGTATATGTATTGTATATATATATATATATATATATATATATACACTCAACCCTCGGCTATCACTCCCAATTGGTCCCGCTATGGCTGTGCTATAGCTGAAACCGTGATAGTCGAATTGAAGAACTTATGGTAATAATTCTAATTGGTGCCATGACCTCAATATTTACCCCTAAGATACCCTTTTTGTACCACATATTAATATATAATACTCTAAAAATGAGCATGTTTTATGATGTGATCACGATTCTTATAAATACACCTCACAGCTGATTCATTGATGTTATATTTCTTCCCCACACTTCGCTTGGTCTCACCATCCTCTATGAGTTTCACATTTCCAGTTTATCTGCATAACTTAGGTTCTTCCTATTCTTTATTTCCCTGCCAGGTGCCGCAGCATTATGTTGGGTGATGGTAGGGGAAAGGGGAGGGGGTACGTTGGCCATGGTCACATCATAAAAAGGGTTATTGTTCTCGCTATTACTGTTCACTGTCTGAGGGCGCGCACTTGAATGGTTTGGAGGGCAGGAGACTCGGTCAGGCGGCCAATCAGCGCTCGGCTGTCGCTGACGTCACACGACCAATCACGGAGTGAAGCTTTTGTTGGCTGGGCGGAGCACTGGAGCCTGGGCTTTTTGAAATTTATGAACATTTGCGGTGCGCGATAGCAGGCATTTAGTGCATGATAAAGGTATTTGGGTAGTTTTTCATATAGGTGTGATAGCGAGATACGCTATAGCGGAACCTGTGATAGCCGAGGTGGTGGCCAGAATTAGAATTCAAGTAAGATGGAGGAATAGAAGAAGGGAAAGACGAGAGGACGGAGTAGTTGCAAGGAGAGTGGAAAGGTTACAAGAGGATGAGAAAAAGGCAGAGTATAAGAGAGAAGTGGAGGAACGATTGGGCAAATATGAATTGAAGCAGATGGGAGATGTGGAAGGTGTGTGTAGGATATTTACAGAAGAAATATGTGCAGCATGTGATGTGGTGTGTGGAAGGAAGAGAAGACGGAGGGGGGTGCAAGGAACAGTGTGGTGGACTGAAGAGGTGAAACAGGCTGTGGCACAAAAGAAGAAAGCATACAATGAATGGATGAGAAATAGGGGCGTGGAAGAAGTTGAGAGGCGTGGAAGAAGTTGAGAGGCGGAAAAGAGAGTTATATGTACAAAAAAAGGGAGAGGTGAAAAGATTAGTAAGAGAGAGTAAGAAGAGAGTGGATGAGGAATTTGGAAGGAATTTGAGTGTAAAGTGGAGGGACTGTAAGAAAAAGTTCTGGAAAGAGGTGAAAAGAGTAAGACAGGGTGGAAGTGAAGTTAGCAGGGGAGTGAAAGATAAAAATGGTAGATTACTAGTGGAGAAGGGAGAAAAAGTGAGCAGATGTAGAGAACACTTTAAGGAAATGCTGAACGGAGAGGATGGAAGAAATGTCAGTATAAGTGGCTGGGGAATGGCTGGGAGAAGGAGGGAGGTGAGAAGACAGGAAGAAATCAGTAGGATAGAAGTTGTGGAAGCAATGAAGAAAGTTAAATCGGGGAAAGCCCCAGGAATTGATGGGGTGTGTGGTGAAATGCTGAAGCATGGGGGAGAGATAGCAGTAGAATGGATGTGGAAGATGTGCAGATTGGCCTGGGAGGAAGGTAGAGTCCCGGAGGATTGGAAGTCAGGTATAATTATTCCCTTGAACAAAGGAAAAGGGGAAAAAGAAGTGTGTGGTAATCATAGGGGCATTTGTCTTCTTAGTATAATAGGAAAAGTGTATGGTAGGATACTTATTGACAAGAGTTAAAGAAAGAACAGAGAAATTAGTTGGAGAAGAACAGGGAGGCTTTAGGAAGGGAAGAGGTTGTGTAGATCAGATATTCATTCTTGGATCTTTAGTGGAAAAGTTTCTAGAGAAGGGAAAGATGTTGTATGCAGCTTTCATGGATTTGGAGAAAGCATATGACAGGGTGGATAGACAAGGATTGTGGAAAGTCTATCTATCTATTGCCAGACGCCTCAATCCCGTTTGGGGTGGCCACAAACAAATCGCCTCCAAGTCATCCTGTCCCCCGCCATTTGACTGCCCTGCTCCCAACTCACACCCCACTCTCTCATATACCTCTCCACCCCATCCCTCCATCTCATCCTCGGCCTCCCCCTCCCTCTTCCCCCCTCTACCTAACTCACATACACTCTCTTCGTCAGTCTTTCACCCTCCATCCTCTCCACATGGCCAAACCACCTCAGTGTGTTACTCATAACGCTTCCTATCACATCCACATCAACACCACAACGCTCCTTTATATCCTCATTCGTCAGCCTGACTCTCCATGTGACTCCACATGCTCCTCTTAAATAACTCATTTCCACTGCTCTCACTCTTGACTTGAGTCCTTACAACAACGTCCAAGCTTCACTTCCGTACGTTAGAGTTGGTATCACAATACTGTCATGTAGTAACTTTTTCACTTCCATGCTCACTTCCCTGTCTCTTATCACTGCTTTCAAAGAACCAGCAACCTTTCTTCCCTGCTGTACCCTTTCAAGCACTTCACCCTCCAAACCTCCATCCTTCCTCATCACACTACCCAAGTACTTAAATGTACTCACATTTTCCAATTCCTCACCATCCAACCTCGCTGTACATTCACTGAATTCACCTCTCTCAAAGACCATCACTTTACTCTTCCCTACTTTCACCTTTAGATTCCATTTCTTACACACTCTCCCAAACTCATCCACCAAGCCTTGCAGCTCCCCTTCGTCTTCACTCAACAACACAGTATCATCTGCAAACAAAAGTACAGGGAGTTTCCAAACACTATCCTCTCACCAGGGCCACTCCAACATCCACTACCCTACCTTGTACCTCTTTTAGTACCCCATCCATGTACAGATTGAACAACCATGGAGACATGACACATCCCTGTTTCAAACCAACTTTCAAAGAGAAAAATTCACTTAGTTCACCATCCACACGCACTGCAGCCTTCGCACCATCGTACATACTCTTCACAGCATTCAACAACTTCCCATCTACTCCATATATTCTTAACACTTTCCACAATCCTTGTCTATCCACCCTGTCATATGCTTTCTCCAAATCCATGAAAGCTGCATACAACTTCTTTCCCTTCTCTGGAAACTTTTCCACTAAAGATCTAAGAATGAATATCTGATCTACACAACCTCTTCCATTCCTAAAGCCTCCCAGTTCTTCTCCAACTAATTTCTCTGTTCTTTCTCTAACTCTGTCAATAAGTATCCTACCATACACTTTTCCTATTATACTAAGAAGACAAATGCCCCTATGATTACCACACACTTCTTTTTCCCCTTTTCCTTTGTAGTGTACAAGGGAATAATTATACCTGACTTCCAATCCTCTAGGACTCTACCTTCCTCCCAGGCCAATCTGCACATCTTCCACATCCATTCTACTACTATCTCTCCCCCATGCTTCAGCATTTCACCACACACTCCATCAATTCCTGTGGCTTTCCCCGATTTAACTTTCTTCATTGCTTCCACAACTTCTATCCTACTGATTTCTTCCTGTCTTCTCACCTCCCTCCTTCTCCCAGCCATTCCCCAGCCACTTATACTCACATTACTTCCATCCTCCACGTTCAACAATTCCTTAAAGTGTTCTCTGCATCTGCTCACTTTTTCTCCCTTCTCCACTAGTAATCTACCATTTTTATCTTTCACTCTCCTGCTAACTTCACTGCCACTGTGTCTTACTCTTTTCACCTCTCTCCAGAACATTTCCTTACAGTCCCTCCACTTTACACTCAAATTCCTTCCAAATTCCTCATCCACTCTCTTCTTACTTTCTCTTACTAATCTTTTCATCTCTCTCTTTCTTTCTACATATAACTTTCTCTTCCGCCTCTCAACTTCTTCCACACCCCTATTTCTCATCCATTCATTGTATGCTTTCTTCTTTTGTGCCACAGCCTGTTTCACCTCTTCAGTCCACCACGCTGTTCCTTCCACCCCCCTCCGTCTTCTCTTCCTTCCACACACCACATCACATGCTGCACATATTTCTTCTGTAAATATCCTACACACATCTTCCACGTCCCCCATCTGCTCCAATTCATATTTGCCCAATCGTTCCTCCACTTCTCTCTTATACTCTGCCTTTTTCTCATCCTCTTGTAACCTTTCCACTCTCTTTGCAACTACTTCCTCTCGTCTTTCCCTTCTTCTATTCCTCTATCTTACTTGAATTCTAATTCTGGCCACCACCAAGTAGTGGTCACAAAGTCCACTCCCCCAGCCTCTATACACTCTTGCATCCTTTACACATCTTCACATCCTTTCATCCACACACACATAATCAATCATTGCCTTCCTTTCATTCAGTTCACCACCCACCCTTCTCATCACTCGCATTGTATACCTGTGGATCATTTTATGCCTGAAGAGGGTATTGGCTATCACCAACCCCCTCCCAGCACAAATGTCCACTAACGCACTCCCATTCTCATCTATCTCAGCAGGCACACCCCACTCACCAACTATTCCATCCACCTTCACATTCCCAACTTTACCATTCATATCACCAATCAAAAACACTCTCTCATTCCTTCCAAACTTTTCCATGCACATTTCTACATTTGTCCAGAACTCTTCTCTCACTCTTCTAGCACGATCTTGCGTTGGTGCATACACACACACAATCACCCACATTTGTATTCCAACTTTCAACTTTACCCACACAATCCTTGACCCAACTGATCCATACTGTCTTATGCTCCTCTTCCATCTTTTACTCACAACTATACATGCTCCTTCCTTTGCCCTCTCATTCTCACCTACTCCTGCACATATACCCCATCCATACTCCCATTCTCTCACACTTTCTCCTCTTCATTTTGTTTCAGTTATTCCACATACATCCACTTTCGCACCCTCAAGCACCTGGACAATCTCTCTCTCTTTCACCTCATCATTCGCTCTCCTTACATTCCAAGTTCCAATTACCATGTCCTTTGTCCGGTCCTTGGTCGTCATCGTTTGGTCAGTCCTTATCCGAGGCTTATTGTTTGTTTTTTTAGTTAGTTGTTTTCCGGGGAGGGGCACTAACCCTCCGCCAACCCTTTAAGTCGCCTTTTACGACAAGCAGGGATACTTGGGGAGTATTCTTGAAAAACCCCCCTACCCCCAGGAAAGTGTTAAGAGTATATGGAGTAGATGGGAAGTTGTTGAATGCTGTGAAAAGTATGTACGATGGTGCGAAGGCTGCAGTGCGTGTGGATGGTGAACTAAGTGAATTTTTCTCTTTGAAAGTTGGGTTGAAACAGGGATATGTCATGTCTCCATGGTTGTTCAATCTGTACATGGATGGGGTAATAAAAGAGGTACAAGGTAGAGTAGTGGATGTTGGAGTGGCCCTGGTGAGAGACGATAGTGTTTGGAAACTCCCTGTACTCTTGTTTGCAGATGATACTGTGTTGTTGAGTGAAGACGAAGGGGAGCTGCAAGGCTTGGTGGATGAGTTTGGGAGAGTGTGTAAGAAACGGAATCTAAAGGTGAATGTAGGGAAGAGTAAAGTGATGGTCTTTGAGGGAGGTGAAGTCAGTGAATGTACAGCGAGGTTGGATGGTGAGGAATTGGAAAATATGAGTACGTTTAAGTACTTGGGTAGTGTGATGAGTAAGGATGGAGGTTTGGAGGGTGAAGTGCTTGAAAGGGTACAGCAGGGAAGAAAGGTTGCTGGTTCTTTGAAAGCAGTGATAAGAAACAGGGAAGTGAGCATGGAAGTGAAAAAGTTACTACATGACAGTATTGTGATACCAACTCTAACGTACGGAAGTGAAGCTTGGACGTTGTTGGAAGGACACAAGTCAAGAGTGAGAACAGTGGAAATGAGTTATTTAAGAGGAGCATGTGGAGTCACATGGAGAGACAGGCTGACGAATGAGGATATAAAGGAGCGTTGTGGTGTTGATGTGGATGTGATAGGAAGCGTTATGAGGAACACACTGAGGTGGTTTGGCCATTTGGAGAGGATGGAGGGTGAAAGACTGACGAAGAGAGTGTATGTGAGTTAGGTGGAGGGGGGAAGAGGGAGGGGGAGGCCAAGGATGAGATGGAGGGATAGGGTGGAGAGGTATATGAGAGAGGGGGGTGTGAGTTGGGAGCAGGGCAATGAAATGGCGGGGGACAGGGCGACTTGGAGGCGATTTGTTTGTGGCCAACCCAAACGGGATTGAGGCGTCCGGCAATAGATAGATAGACAGATATATATATATATATATATATATATAGGCAGGATTGGATGAATCAGAGAAAGATAGATTTTGGGATGATTTAATACGTGTAGTGGGTGGTATGCGGGATGATGAGATAGTGATTTTGGGAGGGGACTTAAATGGTTATGTAGGTGAAGCAGCACAAGGTTATGAAGGAGTGCATGTGGGATGTGCATATGGTCTAAGGAATGCAGAAGGGGAAAGGATACTCGAGTTTCGGGAGGCAACGGACATGATTGTGTGCAACACATATTTTAGGAAAAGAGACAGTAAGTTAATTACGTATGAGTCTGGGGGAAATAGCAGTCAGATAGATTATTTTCTGATTAGGAGGGCTGATAGGAGGTTAGTGAGGGATGTTAAAGTTATAGGAAGTGAGGAGTGTGTGCAGCAGCACAAACTATTGATTTGTGATATGGTGCTTAAAGAACAAGTGATGAAAAAGAGGACTTATGTACCTAGGAGGAAAATATGGAAGCTGAAAAACCAAGTAGTAAGGGATGCCTTCTATAGCGAGTTGAGGAGAGTGGTGGCTGAACAGGGAGCTGTAGACAGAGGCGTTAATGAACAGCACAGAGCCCTCAAGAACAATTTCTTGAGAGTTACTGATGTAACATGTGGCTGGACAAGAGGACCACCAAGACATAAAGTAACTTGGTGGTGGGATGAGGGTGTAGAAGCTGCAATTAAGGAGAAAAGAAGGCTTTTCAGGGAATGGAAGAAGGGTGGTAGCAAAGAGGAATATTTGGCTGCCAAGCGTAGGGCTAGGAGAGAGGTATACAGGGGAAAGTCTGAGTCACAGAGACAATTACTTGATAACCTAAATCATGGGAAAAGGGAAAATATATTTAGGGTGGCAGGTCAGGTGAAGAGGGATAATCGGGATATCATGGGTGAGCAGTGTGTGAAGAATCATGAAGGAAGGGTAGTGGTGAACAGTGAGGATATTAAAGATGCATGGAGAAAGCATTATAACCGGTTGTTGAATGAGGAGTTTGACTGGGACAGGGAAGGTTTGGAGCCAGCAGATCCAGTGTCTGGCCCTTGGCCTTTGATTGATACTGCTACTATAAGTGAGGCAATAGGCAGGATAAGGGTGGGGAAGGCAGCAGCTGTGTCTGGGTTGACTGCCGAAATGTTGAAGGCCTCAGGCGATATAGGGGTGAGTTTAGTCACTGACCTGATAAACAGGATAATTTATGAGTGTGTTGTCCCAGATGACTGGCTGAAGAGTGTAATTGTAAATGTGTATACAGGGAAGGGTGATGCCCTGGAAAGAGGAAATTATAGAGGTATAAAGCTTTTAGATCAGATAATGAAGGTAATGGAGAGAGTTTTAGAAGGTATGATTAGAGAAAGAGTGAATATTGATGAGATGCAGTTTGGGTTTACGCCAGGTAGGGGGACCACTGATGCCATATTCATTGTTTGACAGCTTCAGGAAAAATATATTGGTAGGAGAAGGGATCTTTATTTTGTTTTTGTTGATTTGGAAAAGGCCTTTGACAGAGTCCCTAGAGAGGTGGTGAAGTGGGCAATGAGAAAGCTTGGCTTGGAGGAGTGGCTGGTTAGTGTGGTTATGGCCATGTATGTGGGTGCTCACACCCAGGTGAGACTGAATGGAGATTTGAGTGATGAGTTTTCCGTGAATGTTGGTGTGCATCAGGGGTCAGTCTTGAGTCCCATGTTGTTTATCATGGTACTTGAAACCCTTTCATGTGACTTTAGAAATGGAAGTAATTCCATCTTGTGCAGTGTGTGTGATAAATGGGTGCATAAGAGATGTAGTGGTATCAGAGGTAGACTGCAAGATAATGCTGATTTTATGTGTATGGCGTGCCGGGGTGAGCAGGTGGAGATCGTCAGACGTGAAAGAATTGAACTTGCTGGTGAATCTCTTGAGTGTGTGGAAGAGTTTTGTTATTTGGGAGACATGTTGTGTGCTGGAGGTGGGGCTGGAGCTAGCTCTGTGGCTAGGGTGAGAAGTGGTTGGAAGAAGTTCAGCGAGCTCTTGCCTCTCCTGACATTGAGAGGGCTCTCCCTACGTGCTAAGGGGTCTTTGTATGCAGCATGTGTTAGGAGTGTAATGCTGTATGGCAGTGAGACCTGGGCAGTGAAGGAGGAAGACATTCGCCGGCTCAGACGTACAGAAATGACAATGATTATGTGGATGTGCAGTGCGTTCCTGCGTCCAAGGCCTGGAGGGGCTGGGTTTACAATGGAAGAGTTGAGAGGTAGGATGGGACTGGAGTGTATTGGTGTTGTGATGAGGAGAGGTAGATTGAGGTGGTTTGGACATGTGGAGAGGATGGGGGATGATAACTGGGTGAGGAAGGTGAGAAGTGTTAATATTGGGGGTGGGGTTATGAGGGGTAGACCGAGAAAGACATGGGACAAGGTCATTAAGTGTGACCTTAGGGTTAAGGGACTGAACAGGGAGGCTGCAATGGATCGTGCAGCGTGGAGAGCTGCCATTAGGTGACGAAGGCCGACACATGCAAGCATGTTGGAGCCTTTAAAAACGAAACGAAACGAAAACGAAACGATATATATATATATATATATATATATATATATAGTCTATATATATATATATATATATATATATATATATATATATATATATATATGTCTATATATATATATATATATATATATATATATATATATATATATATATATATGTTTATATATATATATATATATATATATATATATATATATATATATATATATATATATATATATATATATATATATATATATATATATATATATATATATATATATATATATATATATATATATATATATATATATATATATATATATGTCTATATATATATATATATATATATATATATATATATATATATATATATATATATATATATATATATATATATATATATATATATATATATATATATATATATATATATATATATATATATATATATATATATATATATATATATATATATATATATATATATATATATATATATATATATATATATATATATATATATATATATATATATATATATATATATATATATATTTATATATGTCTATATCTATCTATCTATATATATGTATGTCTATATATATATATATATATATATATATATATATATATATATATACACACAGTATATTATATATGAGGACAGGATGAAGAAGTACATACAAGGAGAGTGGAAAAGTTACTAGAGGATGAAAAAAAAGGCAGGATATAAGAAGGAAGTGAAGGTGCGATTGGGTAAATATAGATTGCAGCAGATGGGGGACATGGAAGGTGTGTGCAAGATTTTCACAGAAGAAATCTATGCAGCATGTGAGGTGGTGTGTGGGATGAAGAGAAGACGAAAGGGGATGCAATGAAGAGCATGGTGGAATGAAAAGGTGAGACAGGCTGTGGCACAAAACAAGAAAGTATATAGTGAAAGGATGAGAAACAGAGGCGTGGAAGAAGTTGACAGACAGAAGAAATAGGTATATGTAGATAGGAAGAGAGAGGTGAAAAGCTTAGTAAGAGAAAAAGAGTGGATGAGGAATTTGGAATGAACTTGAGTGTAAAGTGGAGAGAATGAAAAAAAGTGTTCAGGAAAGAGGTAAAGTAAGTTAGACAGGGTGCAAAAGAGGTTAGTTGGGAAGTGAAAGATAAAAATGGTATATTACTAGTGGAGAAGGGAGAAAAAGTGAGTAGATGGAGAGAACACTTTATGGAATTCTTGTACATAGAGGATGAAAGTAATGCACATATAAGTGGGTGGGGAATGGCTGGGAGAAGGAGGGATGTGAGAAGAGAGGAAGAAATCAGTATGATGGAAGTTGTGGAAGGACTGATGAAAGTTAAAATGGGGAAAGCTCCTGGAATTGATGGAGTGTGTGGTGAAATGTTGAAGCATGGGAGAGGAACAGTGATAGAACAGATGTGGAAGATGTGCAAATTGGTCTGGGAGGAAAGTAGAGTCCTGGTGGATTGGAAGTCTGGTGTAATTATTCCTCTGTACAAAGGAAAAAGGGGAAAAGAAGTATGTGGTAATCATAGGGGTATTTGTCTTCTTACTGTAATAGGAAAAGTATATGGTAGGATACTTATTGACAGAGTTAGGGAAATAACAGAGGAATTAGTTGGAAAAGAACAGCGATGTTTTAGGAGGGGAAGAGATTGTGTAGATCAGATATTCATTCTTGGATCTTTAGTGGAAAAATTTCTTGAGAAGGGAAAGAATTTGTATGTGGCCTTCATAGATTTGGAGAAAGCATATGACAGGGTGGATAGACAGGGATTGTGGAAAGTATTAAGAATATATGGAGTAGATGGGAAGTTGCTGAAGGCCGTGATGAGTATGTATGAGGGTGCTAAGGCTGCAGTGCGTGTGGACAGTGAATTTTTCTGTTTCAAGGTTGGATTGAAACAAAGATGTGTCATGTCTCCGTGGTAGTTCAAACTGTATATGGATGGGGTTATAAGAGAGATACAAGGTGGGGCAGTGGACGCTGGAGTGGCCCTAATGAGAGAGGGCAGTGTTTGGAAACTACCTGTACTGTTGTTTCCAGAAGATATTGTGTTGTTAAGTGAAGACGAAGGGGAGCTGGAAGGCTTGGTGGATGAGTCTGGGAGAGTGTGTAAGAAACGGAATCTAAAGATGAATGTGGGGAAGAGTAAAATTATGCTCTTCGAGAGAAATGAAGTCAGTGAATGTACAGTTAGGCTGGATGAGGAGAAAATGGAAAATGTGAGTGGGATTAAGTACTTGGGTAGTGTGATGAGTAAAGATGGAAGTTTAGAGGGTGAAGTGCTTGAAAGGGAACAACAGGGAAGAAAGGTTGCTGGTTCCCCAAAAGCAGTGACATGAAACAGGGAAGTGAGCATGGAAGTGAAAAAGCTACTACATGACAGTAGTGTGACACCAACTCTCGTATGGAAGTGGAGCTTGGAACTTGTTGGAGGGACAGAAGTCAAGAGTGAGAGCAGTGGAAATAAGTTACTTGAGAGAAGTATGTGGAGTCACATGGAGAGACAGACTGACAAATGAGGAAGTGAAAGAGCATTGTGGTGTGGATGTGATAGGAAGCTTTAGGAGAAACACACTGATGTGGTTTGGACATGTGGAGAGGATGGAGAGTGAGAGACTGATGAGGAGAGTGTATGTGAGTGAGGTGGAGAGGGGGAGAGGGAGGGGGAGGCTGAGGCTGAGATGGTGGGATGGAGTGGAGAGGTATATGAGGGAGGGGGGGGGGGGAGCAGGGAGTAGGGCAGTGAAATGGCCAGGGACAGGGTGAAGTGGAGGCGATTTGTTTGTGGCACCCCATGTGTGACTGGGACTTCTGGCAATACATACATGCATACATACATATATATATATATATATATATATATATATATATATATATATAATCATCCAATCCTACATTGCCCCATGAGAAGCATAGGAACCTGGGGCTAGGCAGTTATATATATATAAAGCATAGTATTGTAAGAAAATGAAGAATATTAAGTTGGGAAAGGCCCAAGGAATTGATGGAGTATGTGGTGAAATGCTTAGGTATGGGGGTGAGATTGTTGTGGAGTGGATATGGAAGTTGTGTAGATTGGCTTGGGAAGAGGGAAGGGCTCCAGAGGACTGGAAATCAGGTATAACTGATTCTTTATACAAAGGAAAAGGAGAGAGAGAAGTATGTGGTAACCATATGGGTATTTGCCTACTCAGTGTGACTGATAAAATATATGGTAGAATACTCATTGATAGGGTTAGGCATATGACAGAGGAGCTAGTTGGAGAAGAACAAGGGGGATTTAGGAAGGGAAAAGGGTGTGTAGATCAGATATTTGTTCTAAGATGTTTAGTGGAGAAGTATCTAGAGAAAGGAAGGAAAGTGTATGCTGCTTCATGGACTTAGAGAAAGCTTATGACAGAATAGGTAGGCAAGGTATGTGGAAGGTATTAAGAATATATGGAGTGGAGGGGAAATTGTTGAGTGCTGTGAAGAGTATGCACGAGGGAGCTAGGGTTACGGTGCGAGTGGATGGTGAGCTGAGTGAGTTCTTTGATCTCAATGTGGGACTGAAACAGGGTTGTGTGATGTCTCCATGGCTGTTTAGTATATACATGGATGAGGTTGTAAAGGAGGTGCAGGGTAGGGCAGTGGATGTGGGGGTGGCTCTAATGAATGAGGGTGAGATTTGGAAGCTTCCGGTGTTGCTGTTTGCTGATGATACAGTACTGTTGAGTGCAGATGAATGGGAGTTGCAAGGTTTGGTGAATGAATTTGGGACAGTGTGTAGGAGGAGGAATCTGAAAGTTAATGTAAATGAAAGTAAAGTTATGGTGTTTGAGAAGAATGAAGTCACAGAGTGTGCAGTGAGGTTGGATGGTGAGGATATGGAGAATGTGAGTGCATTCAAGTACTTGGGTAGTGTGATGAGTAAGGATGGAACTTTGGGGGATGAAGTGCGTGAAAGGGTACAGCAGGGAAGGAAGGTTGTTGGTACACTGAAAGCAGTGATGAGAAATAGGGAGGTGAGTATGGAAGTTAAAGAGTCACTGCATGATAGTGTTGTGATCCCTACCCTGACGTATGGAAGCAAGGCATGGACCTTGCAAGAGGGGAACAAGTCAAGAGTGAGAGCAGTGGAAATGAGTTACTTGAGAGAAGCATGTGTAGTGACGTGGAGGGACAGGTTGACGAATGAAGAAGTGAAGGAACGCTGTGGGGTGGATGTGGATGTGGTTGAGAAGATTAGGAGAAATACACTGAGGTGGTTTGGACATGTGAAGAGAATGGAGAATGAAAGACTGACTAAGAGGGTGTATGTAGGTGAGGTGGAGAGAGGGAGAGGGAGACTGATGATGAGGTGGAGGGATGGAGCTGAGAGGTATATGAGGGAGGGGGGGGTGAGTTGGGGGGAGGGTAGTCAAATGGTGGGTGACAGAGCGACTTGGAGGCGTTATGTCTGTGGCCACCCTTTGCAGGATTAGGGCGTCGGGCTATAGATAGATAGATAGATAGAATTTTTCAAAAACTGGTGCTGTTAACAGTTCTTTAAACATCACTGGTTCTCCGTTAAATAAAGAGAGCTAGAAAGAATGATGTCACTATAGTATCCCTCGCGTAAATGTGCGGCTGTGGTGTGGCCCGCACCTGTGTACAATGGTGCCACGTTTCCCCAACTTGCGATGTGAAACGGAAACAATTTATGTACAAGGAATCACAAATACGATAAATTCAAATGAATAAAACTTACACTTGTGTATTTTGATGGAAGAATCAACAGTAATCTTATTATGCATAAAATATTTATACAGTAACACAGAAACATGGGATACATATTGTACAGTGTTGCTAAAAGAAATTGTAGTCACTTTTAATTGTTTTTAGCGTAGTTTTAGGGTGAGTAATAATATCACAGTTATGGATATAAGATAATGAGCCTGAAAAAAGAAGAAATATACCAATATCCAAAGTAAAAGAAATAATTTATATAATTCTTGTGAGTGGCAACACTGACACACCCAGTCTGGCCTAAGGTAAAGTACCTCCATAGACCCAAGCATAGCTTGTACAGGTGTTGCTAGGGAAAAATGCTCACATTTACTGGCTTTTACTGTAATTTTAAGGGCGAGGAATAATCCCATTTATAATCATAAGCTAATATGTAGGACAAAATATTAGGCATATGCCAATACCGAAGTAAAAAAAAAAAAAAACATTATTCACTCGCGAGCGGCAACACTTCCACACCCAGTCGGTGGCCTTGACAGCATAGTGAGAGAGAGAGAGAGAGAGAGAGAGAGAGGCAGGCAGGAGAGGGTCAAGGTTGAATGCATTGTCGGCATGACGGGGGGTGGTGGTGGTGGAGGCATTGTCAGGCTGACAGAGAGATGGAGGAAGGGGAAAGAGAATGAATGAATGAAAATCAATCATGGTACTGCAATAACGGGTCATCTGTCACCGTATACAAAAAATGATAAATATCACTAAATATAACAAAACCAAATTAACAAATGAAAGCACAATTATAAATAACTTATAAAAGAATCAAAAGTACTCAGGGTGGCTCACATCTCCCGCCAGGAGAGAGAGAGAGAGATAACTGTATAGAAAAGTGGCAACACTGTACACAGGTGCGGGCCACACCACAGCCGCACATTTATGCGAGGGATACTTTAGTGAGCTGGGCTGCTATGTGCTTCATTCCAAAATATTATCACTCTTTTTCTCAACTCTGCACTTTTATTCTCATTCCTTGTCACAGAAATAGTTTTATGTAATAAAATATGGTATTTCTTATTTCTTCTCCATTATTTTACCATTCTGTATACCCTGAAATTATATATGGGGAGTTTACTACTCCCAGTTTTTCCTGTAAAGGGGAGTGCCAATCTATAGCCCAGGGCAAGGGATTAATACTGAGTCAAACTTGGGTTCTTTTCCCTCTATGAGATAGTTCTCCAATGTACTCAGGGAGATCATGGGTAGGCCTTTTCAGTAATGTACTGGCATAGTGCATTCATTCTGTTGCCCTAAATACAATATTTTTATAGTTGGTGGTCTAGTAAGTTACAGTGCTACAACTAATTGTTAGTGACAAGGGATTACTTCTGAGGGATGTTGGGGTCTCTTGCTCATGTAATGCTGCCCTGGGGTTAGCAATAGGTGTCTCTCATCTGATATGTCTGGCTTGCAATGTTAAGTCCCAGCATTGTGTGCTAATGATGATGCAGTACTGGTCTGGATGATTGATAGATTACTGCATCTAGCAACACATTAGTATGCATAAATTACTTAACACTATCCCATACTCATATGGCTGTGCCAAACTTTTTCCAAATACACTGCATTGTAGTCCACTACAAAGAAACTCTAGATATGGCAAAAGCTCATTTATGTTTTTCCTTCCATTAAACTGGATTTTCCCCTACAGCTTTAAGTTTGATATGATGAAGCTTTACTGTACATTATGTCTAAACCCATAACATCTGTAGCTGTAAAATGTACAGACTCTGTGACACCTGTTTACATCAATAAAAACACATGCTGGTATTGTAGCTGAACCTGCATGCCACATCCGCATTATCCTAAACACCTACCCTTATCACAATCTCCCCCTTCTCACTAAAGTGATACACCCATTTTGTGTATCTATCAGCATCATCTGCATTGATTTCCAGCCATTCCTTCTTACCATATGGTACCTAATGAAATTACAAACATTTTTAAAATACAATTTCAGTAGTGTGATTGAGTCAACATTATGATCTATCTAATGGTACAGTAAATCCTTGATATAACGAACTAATTGGGAGGAGGGGTGGGTCGCTATATCCGAAAGTTTGCTATATACAAAGGGTTCAGTATTTCTGAGGGATTACCGAAATCAGTTCGCTATATAAGGGGAGTCGTTTGGTCCTACGTGCTCAAACATAACCTAAGCTAACTCTATGAAGTTTTACATGGGGAATTCAATGGTTTATGAAGTTGTACATGTCAAACAATACCGTGCCAGCTATTTTTAGCCCTACTGGTCACCCCTGTGCCGGCCATTTTCTGACCATTTTTTTATTGGCTAAAATGATGGATTTTGATGTGAAAACAACAAATTTCACCATTAAAATACTCACCAAAGCTCAGAAATGGGTTTTATTGAGTCCTGCATACTCACATACAGGTATTCCCGTTCTCTCATGCTCGCCAATTGGGTGAGAGAAAGCCGTTTTCTATGTAAGGTAGACTCAGGTATTTTATGTTGGGAAGGTATAGCAATGTTCAGTACACTTTTCTGATTACTTATTACTTCAACATCTGTCACAATTTGCGTGTCTGTCTCAAAGTGAATGCATTGTCTTACACTTACTTGAAGATAGGTACAACATGACTTCACTATGAACAGTCCTGGCACTTACAAGAAGGTGTTTACAGCTTGACATCATTATGTATAGTTCTTACACTTACAATAAAATATTTACAACTTGATTTCACTGTGTATAGTCCCTTCACTTATGTGAAAATATTTACAACATGCCTTCACTATATACAGCACTGGGTGAGGCATACAGGCAGAGTGAGGCAGAGCGAGTGGGGGGGGGGGAAGTGAGTGGGTGTATGGCCTTGACCGCCTTGGGCATGAAAGAGGAACAGTTAACATATATGCATGCCAATTTCTACCCACGAATCTTGAAAAATGTGGTCACAGTGAATGTTTAAATTTTCAACCGTCTTAAAATGGCACTGGCACTGACCACTGATTTTTGCTAGACCGTTTTAAAACAGCATGGCACGCGGTGGGTTAAAGTACACTTACTGTGCCAGGAAGGGATGCTGTTGTCACAGTGGGCTGATATGCAACCTTCCCCTACATTTAGCGACCTTTGTTTGCAAAATCCTTGAGAATTGCGATTTGGCCGTTCGTTATATCCAAAATTCACAATACCGGGGTTCGTTATATCGAGGGTTTACTGTAAATTAAATTTCTCATGCCTTATGCTAAATTTGGCTTCCACAGAAAAACATCCGAACTGCATACCTCCACCTTATATTAATAACTTTTCACATATTTGAACTAAACATCAATGGACAGTTAGTTAAAACTTTTATTCACAGCTGTTAATGTTGGTACAGAAACCCTTCTGAAAATTCTATACCAATACAAATGAAAAATAATATACACAATAAATTTCTAATTGCACTGCAATGATGTTCAGTTGTACTATGAAGGTTAAATAACTTACTAACTTCTATACTTATAAAAAAAACTTAATAATGTCTAGTAAGGTACTGGCATTAATATACTATGAGGTTAAAGCTTCAAGAGAATCTTTTATCATTAAGTACATTACCATCCTCCTAACTCAAAACATATTACTCCAACCACTCCACCATCACTTCAACAATGAGATTCAAAACACAGATGATATTATGAGACCACCTCCATGAGAATCTACAACACAATATGGGAATGGATTCCGTCAACAGTGCTATACTTCACTGCCCAAGAAAAGGAATAAGATTACTTAAGCAATAACAATTAATATTTTAAAAAATGTAATGCAAAGTAACCAGGGGAAAACAACTTTACAATATGTAACATCACTAACATAGTATTACCAGCAAACAGACTGACTGCTAGTTCATTAGCTGATACATGATAAAAAATATATCACCTAAAAAAATGAGTGAGAAATCTTTAGTAAAAATTATTCTAAATGTCTAACATCTATAAAAGTGAAAAGTAGATATCTAAACCAGCTACTCCCAAGTGAAAAAAAAAAAAAGCACATCTATTTATTATGACATACGTTAGAGCTGCTAATGGAAAAAAAAGTACTGTCAATGTGTTCTACATAATGGCTGCCATTCATTGATCTTAAGACAAAAAATACATATTACTGTAAATGCTTACCATTTTTTTCCTTTCCTGAGCACTGGAGCCATGAATCCTACAAACTGAACACTGGAGCCATGAATCCTACATACAGACTTGTTCAAGTATTAGATGCATCTCTCTTGCACAAACACATACTGCAGAAAGGCTGGAGACACATGACAGCAATGAATGAGAAATGGTACCATGCACAGTGCAACATAATGTTCTATACAGTGTGTGTGTGTGTGTGTGTGTGTGTTTTGCAAGAAGCATATACTATGTAATATATTACACTAGCATGTACTAAATTATCTTAACAAGTATGAATCAAGATGTGTTTATCAAAAGACCTACATGTCAGGGGCTGCAAAAATTAATGAGGCATGTTCTTTGGGATGGGTGTGCTGGAGAGCATACATCTCTAGCACTGAAGCTAGAGGTAAACTCCACACACAAGAACCTCAGTCATCAAGCTCCTCCATGCGACAGCGGACGGCCATCTCCACCACTTCCAGGCTGGTGTAGTCTAACTCCTTCACCAGGCACAGCACAGCAGACAACAAGTTGGCATTCTGGAGGCATCATTTTCACTTGATATAGATTTTTTTCATTAATGTTTAATGAGAAATAAGTCATGGAATTATAGTTCCTAGTGTGAAATTATTTCAGGGATTGTAAAATTCATAATAAACACAAGGAAAAAATTCCCAGTAAATCATACATGGAGTTATTGTAAATCCAAAACCATTTTCCTCCTATGGAGGGGAAAACCATTTTCCTCTTATGGAGGGGAAAAGACTCCTCTGAAAAGTCAGCATAGTAATAAAACACATTATTCTCTTAGAGTACATATCCAACACAAAGAGAAGACATGTATCAATACAAAAAACTGACCAGAAGTGTGATGTTTGTCTGTCACCAAATCATCTCAGCATATACCCATCACCTGCCTTTCCAGGCTATGTGTCCATTGTCACTGGTACATAACTTTTTTTTTTTCTTTTTTTTTTTTTTGCAACACTGGATACTGGGATGGATGCAGAAAGGAAAAGCATTCTTACAATACACATATGGTCATGGTTAATATAGTTATAATAAATATATGGAAGAGAATGAAGTAGCATTGTTAATACATTACTTATTGTCACCACAACTGATTCAATTAGGGAAAATTTTATGCAGGCTCCCATACAAAGCTCTGAATACAGTGGTGATCTTAGTTTTTAACCTTCTGGCAGTGGAAAGTGTTTTTTAACCCATGTTACTGGTGAGGGATATATGGGAAAAATAGGGTGTTTCCACAAGCTGTTTTGCCCCACTCACACTTAACACTTGCCGAGCTCCAGATTTCATATGTGGCACAATGAAGGTCTGCACAGGCCAAGCTGCACGCCTTGTATGAGGTACAATTTACATTGGTTATAAAACAGTGATTCAGTGGAGGTAAACTACAGTACACCCTCATTATCACAAGGATATTTTTTAATGGTTTTGAGTACTGCATAAACTTTTTTTTTTTTTTTTTTTTCCCAGATAGGAATTGCTGAGTATTTATCAATTACTGTACTGTATTTCCAAGGCATGCACTGGCAGCAGCATCGTACCAAGCTGCCAGTCACTGCTGCTGGCTCTTCCCATTTCCATCTACACATCTCACTCTCACTTTTAATAAACAATAAAATATTCTTAGTGTCTGTAGCACTGTCACTTTTAATACACAAATTATTCTTAGTGTCTGTAGCTCCTTCTGTGAAAAATAAGCTATTTACATAAAAATGCACCAGGTGATATCAACCTGCCTCCTTTGTTAATGTTCATTCACAGCTAGTTGCCTGCTTTTGGCTCTACTCATTTCCATCTAACTTACACATCTCACTCTGTCTTAGTAAATAACAATATATTCCCAGTGCCTGGAGCTCCTCCTTTCAAAAATTATAAGTAAACACCCAGATATCAAACAGAACTCACTGGATGAAGCTGGGACACACCAGTGTTCAAAACCAGAGCATTATCAGTGTCATCACCCCTTCTGTTTCCTCTGATGATAATGATCTCAGCTTTACCATCATTTAGCTTAAACTTCTTCCTTGCCATCCAAATCTTAATATCCGACAACAGAGATTCAAGCTTAGTCTTGGTGTCATTAATATCTGACATCTTAACATAGAGCTGAGTGTCATCAGCATAAAAATGATAGGACATGTTGTGGGCATCAAGTAAAGACAATAAACTACTCGTGTAGACCGTAAACAGAATTGGACCCAAAATGATCCTAGAGGAACTACGAACTGAAGGGGAGCAGAATCTGAGCTAGTGTAATCAACATCTACTCTCTGAGATCTGCCTGACAGATACAACTTAAGGAGCAAAAGAGCACTGTCACGAATGCCACAGAAATACATATCATCCAACAATAGTTTATGATCTACTGTGTCAAAGGCTGCTGACAGATCCAACAGAACTACGAGAGAGGTCATCCCACTACAAGTGTTTGCCATCAAATCACTATGAATCCTTGTTAACGCAATTTTGGTTTAATGGTATTTTCCCTATGCTGACTGAACAACAGGAGCAACTCTGTTATGTTCCAGTACTGGTGAGAGTTGATCAAGTATGGCCCACTCAATAATCTTGGATAAGAAGGGTGGGTTACAGACAGGACAATAATTTGTCATGCTCTCAACATCAAGGCTGGGTTTCTTGAGTAAGGGCCTAAGCAAGGCACATTTCTCAGACTGCACAAAGCATCTACTTATTATGTTGCAGATAAAGTCTGCTGCATACTCGTACACATTAGATAGTTGCTACATGTTACAAAGATCAAGTGGGCAAAATGTTTTGTTAAGCTCTCAAATGTAACATATGACTTATTTACATCCTGAGGATGAAGGCAAATGACCCCCTGTGTGCCGTGATTGGAAGTCAACTGAGTACACTTCACTACAAGAACTGTTTTCTAAATAATTTCTTAAGCAAGATATCTTAATTGTAAAAAATGAAGCAAAATCAGAAGCCAACTGGGCATTAGATACAGAAGTTGGTTTAACAGTGACATTCCTCTGACTAACCAAATTGTTCATAACTGTGAACAGTTTTTTTTTTTATAACAACCACATGAATCAACTTTGTTTTGATATTACCTTGCCTTTTGAGCTTTTACAAAGTAAACAACTGCTCTTCTCGCATAAACATAACACAAATGAATAAACTTGGTCCGCTGCATGTGCCACTCATGTTCTGCCTTTCTACGTAGTCTATGTAAAGAATTACTGTATGGATCATACTACCGAGAATTATCACGTACAATGATTGTTTACTACCTCAGGACAATACAGTAATGATCAAAAACTGACCCAAGCTCATTGATATATATATCAACCAAATCATCAGAAGAAAAATATGAATCGTCAATATTGTATAGTCTAAACGCTGATCAGCTTCAAGACACATGGAATAGCGGTCAACGTTCCTGTAATTTCTGAACCTGATGACCTTTTACAGGAAGGGGGTTCAGGATATCAAAACTAAAAGTGATCAGAGCATGGTCAGAGATAAGGGGGTCAACTGAGTCAACCTACACATCAGATATGGACCTGCAACCGACAGGGGACAAGATAAAGTCAAGGACATGTCCCAAGGAATGAGTTGGATCACTCACATGACTGAAAATTTTTTTTTGGTTGATCAACTCAAAGAATTCTGAAGAAAATGGTTTTTGACTGCGGACTGTCAACCCAATAACAGAAATCACTGCAAACAAGAAGTCCCCCAGATTTAAGAGAAAACACAGAGAAACTGCCAAAACTCCTTAAAACCTCGATCTGTGCCCGGATTACCTGGTCAATAAACAATTGCAATTCTAATGGTTTCCTGATGGAAATTTATCAATACTTCCATAAATTCAAATGAAGATGGGGTTAGGTCAGTCTATGAAAGAAACATTGCGAATGCTGCTGAGTAGATGAGTGCTACACCTCCTCCAGAATAATTAGCGCATGCCTGGGAATACTTAAAACAGAATGTGTCTTAGGCAAAGCACTACAGATAATATTGATACCAGACTCGTACAACCAGGTTTCCGTCAAGCACAAAATGTCAAGCTTGTGCTGATTTAGAGCTTCAATAACCCCTAAAGGGCAGTAAACGTTCCCGAACGTCCGCTAATGAAAGGGCGGTTGACGTTCCTGAACGTATTCCTATCCTACGGGCCTATTATATGAAACAAATGGGAGATATGGCAACAGTGCCTGTTAGGACGTGAATATATCTCATGACACCACCTCGAGTCACTTCCAGTTGATGCATGTGGCCGTAAACAACAGAGGAAATGTGTTGAGTGCAAGATTTCAGCAAGATGCCCAGATAAATGCAGAGATGTGACTACGTGGTGCCCTGAGTGTGGTGTGGGTCTCTGTATCAATTGCTTTACAGAATACCACACACTAAACTGTTGTGATATACAGCCGTACATAATATTTACGTACGTAAGATTATAAACTGTAGAGACGTAAGATAAGAAAAAAATTACATTATAATATAGTGTGTGCTGTTGGGTTCCTAAATAGCTCACTTGGAAAGCTGCTGTGCTCACGAAGTTGCAAGCGCTGGTTCGAATCCTCGCAATATTTAATTTTCAACGGCCATACCACGTTGCGTACACCGTTTCCCATCCGATCAGTGAAGTTAAGCAACGTTGGGTCTGGTTAGTACTTGGATAGGTGACCGCCTGGGAACACCAGATGCTGTTGGCATCCCTACGTGTCAAGTGGGGTTGGTGGAGGATTAGTGCCCCTTCCTGTAAAACAATTAACTCTAAGCCCTTGACCACCCCGTTTGGGATACATGGTGTCTGGCAATGAATGAATGAATGAATGATGTGTGCTGTTCAAAGTGCACTACGAAGAGACAGACCAGTGCACATAATGTAAGAATAATATATTTTAGGCTGCTGTTACAAACATGAGCAGAAAACAAGACTCTATGCCAGCCTGCTTTCAATCGTGTGCCACTAAGAGTGGCCTTGATGTGCCACCACCCCACTCACTCATCTCTCACCACCACCCAGCCTGCACACAATTTGAAGTAACATCAAACTCTTTGTTTTTTCAGCTATTCTGATCCATTTCTGCATGTTTTGCCTGATTTCATAACATTTTATTTTTTCCAAAATAATTCATCCCACAAGGATGTGAAACTGGAGAGTAGCCCGCTGTTTAAGGGTTATAGTCTATCTTGTTAAGGATGGAGCGAATATTAAAAGACCCAACCTTACCAGTTCATGAGGGACAGTTTTTTGAATGGTCAAAGCTGGTGTTTTCAATCAATCTGTTCCTATGAGCAATCATAAATGGACAGTCTCTACTTGATGCAAAATGGGCAGCCGATTGTGGATTAGTGTTAGTTTCTTGATGTCTTAAGGAAGAGCAGTAGGTGTGTCTGGGAGAATTTGTAACTACAATCCTTAGATCTATGGGCTCCAGCATAAAAAACACAGTGAGAGCAGGTTGGTGATAACAAATACCCTCTTTAGGCACAAGATGATCCATAGGTATACATGGCAAGTGTTGAGAAGGGTGAGTGGTGAACTGAATGAACGGAAGGCAATGACTGATTATGTGTGTGTGGATGAAAGGATGCGAAAGTGCGTAATGGATGCAAGAGCATATAGAGGTTGGGGGGACTTTCTGACCACCTCGTGGTAGCACTTAGAATCAAGGTACAACTGAAATGGAGAAATAGAAGAAGGGAAGGGGAGGAAGTAGTATATGCAAGAAGAGTGGAAAGGTTACAAGAGGATGAGAAAGAGACAGAATATAAGAGAGAAGTGGAGAAGCGACTGGGTAAGAATGATTTGGAGCAGATGGCGGACATGGAAGTTGTGTGCAAGATATTCACACAAAAAAATCTGTGCAGCATGTGAGGTGGTGTGTGGGGTGAAGAGAAGATGAAAGGGGGTGCAAGGAATAGCATGGTGGAATGAAGAGGTGCGACAGGCTGTGGCACAAAAGAAGGAAGCAAATAATGAGTGGATGAGAAACAGGGGCGTGGAAGAAGTTGAAAGACGGAAGGGAGAGGTATATGTAGAGAGGAAGAGAAAGGTGAAAATAATGAGAGAGTAAGAAGAGAGTGGATGAGGAATTTGGAAGGAATTTGAGTGTGAAGTGGAGGGAATGTAGGAATATGTTCTGGAAAGAGGTAAAGAGAGTTAGACAAGGTGGCAGTGAAGTGGTCAGGGAGTGAAAGATAAAAATGGTAGATTACTAGTGGAGAAGGGAGAAAGAGTGAGCAGATCGAGAGAACATTTTAAGGATTGCTGAACACAGAGAAAGAAAGTAATGTAAGTATAAGTGGCTGGGGAATGGCTGGGAGAAGGAGGGATGTGAGAAGAGTGGAAGAAATCAGTAGGATGGAAGTTGTGAAAGCAACAAAGAATGTCAAAATGGGGAAAGCCTAAGGAATTGATGGAGTGTGTGGTGAAATGCTGAAGCCTGGGGGAGAGACAGTAGTAGAATGGATGTGGATGATGGGCAGACTGGCCTGGGAGGAAGGTAGAGTCCCGGAGGATTGGAAGTCCGGTATAATTATTCCCCTGAACAAAGGAAAAGGGGAAAAAGAAGTGTGTGGTAAGCACAGGAGCATTTGTCTTCTTAGTGTAACAGAAGAAGTATATGATACGATACTTCTTGACAGAGTTAGGAAAATAACAGAAGAATTAGTTGGAGAAGAACACGGAGATTTTAGGAAGCAAAAAGGTTGCGTAGATCAGATATTCAGTATTAGATCTCTAGTGGAAAAGTTTCTTGAGAAGGGAAAAATGAGAGTGTGTAAGAAACGGAATTTAAAGGTGAATGTAGGGAAGAGTAAAGTTATGGTCTTTGAGAGAGGCAAAGTCAGTGAATGTACAGTGAGGTTGGATGGTGCGGAAATGGAAAATGTGAATACGTTTAAGTACTTGGCTTGTATGATAAGTAAGGATGGAAGTTTGGAGGGTGAAGTGCTTGAAAGGGTACAACAAGGAAGAAAGGCTGCTGGCTTCTTGAAGGCAGTGATAAGAAACAGGGAAGTGAGCATGGAAGTGAAAAATTATTACATGACAGTATTGCGATACCAACTCTGACATATGGAAATGAAGCTTGGACGTTGTTGGAGGAACACAAGTCAAGAGTGAAAGCAGTGGAAATGAGTTATTTGAGAGGAGCCTATGGAGTCACATGGAGAGACAGATTGACAAATAAGGATGTGAAAAACACTGTGGTGTGGATGTGGATGTGACAGGAAGCATTAGGGGAAACACACTGAGGTGGTTCGGCCATGTGGGTGGAGAGTGAGAGACTGACGAGGAGAGTGTATGTGAATGTGGTGGAGGGGGAGAGAGGGAGGGGAAGGCCAAGGATGAGATGGAGGGATGGAGTGGAGAGGTATATGAGAGAGGGGTGTGTGGAGCAGGGCAGTGAAATGGCGGGGGACAGGGTGACGTGAAGGAGATTTGTTTGTGGCCACCCCGTATAAGGGATTAAGGCATCTGGCAATAGATAGAGAGATAGGAAAGAAGTTGTATGCGGCCTTCATGGATTTGGAGAAAGCATATGATAGGGTGGATAGAAAAGAATTGTGGAAAGTATTAAGAATATATGGAGTAGATGGGAAGTTGCTGAATGCTGTGAAGAGTATGTATGAGGGTGCTAAGGCTGCAGTGCGAGTGAATTTTTCTACTTGAAGGCTGGATTGAAACATGGATATGTCATGTCTCCATGGATGTTCAATCTGTATATGGATGGGGTTAAAGAAGAGATACAAGGTGGGGCAGTTGATGTTGAAGTGGCCATAATGAGAGGGGGCAGTGTTTGGAAACTCCCTGTACTGTTGTTTGCAGATGATACTGTGTTGTAAAGCGAAGACGAAGGGGAGCTGCAGGGCTTGGTGGATGAGTTTGGGAGAGTGTGTAAGAAACGGAATCTAAAGGTGAATGTTGGGAAGAATAAAGTTACGGTCTTCGAGAGAAGCGAAGTCAGTGAATGTACAGTGAGGATGGATGAGGAGGACATGGAAAATGTGAGTGCGTTTAAGTACTTGGGTAGTGCGATGAGTAAAGATGGAAGTTTGGAGGATGAAGTGCTTGGAAGGGTACAACAAGTAAGAATGGTTGCCGGTTTCTTGAAAGCAGTGTTAAGAAACAGGGAAGTGAGCATGGAAGTGAAAAAGTTACAACATGACAGTATTATGATACTAACTTTGGCGAAAGCTTTGCCATTGCACTTGACATCTCAAAGGCTTTCGATCGAGTCTGGCATAAATCTTTAATTTCCAAACTGCCCTCCTACGGTATCTATCCTTCTATCTGTGCCTTCATCGCTAGCTTCCTTTCTGGTCGTTCTATAGCCGCTGTTGTAGACGGCCATCGTTCTTCTCCTAGATCTATCAACAGTGGTGTTCCTCAGGGCTCTGTCCTATCACCAACTCTCTTCCTTTTATTCATCAATGATCTTCTAAGCTGTACATCTAACCCTATCCACTCATACGCTGATGACTCCACCCTTCACCTTTCCATTCGGTTCCCGCAACGCCCATCTCAACAGTTACTTCAAGAAACAAGGGATGAGGCTATGGCACACCTAATGTCTGACTTGGCTCATATCTCTGACTGGGGTAAAAATGATATGGTTGTCTTTAATGCATCTAAGACTCAGTTCTTACACCTATCAACCCGACAAAATCTTCCACAGGTATACCCACTAATGTTTAATAATATTCAGCTCAATCCTGCATCATCCTTGAACATGCTTGGGGTTTCATTTACTCGGGACTTATCTTGGAAAGATCATATTACATCTCTTGTAAAATCTGCTTCCAAGAGACTGGGTGTGCTAAGCCGACTCCGCTCTTTCTTTACCCCTGCACAATTGTTGACTCTATACAGGGGTTTTATCCGCCCCTGTGTGGAGCACAACTCTCATGTGTGGGGAGGCTCCCCACATACAGCTCTTCTCAATAGGGTGGAGTCAAAGGCTTTTCGTCTCATTAACTCTCCTCCTCTTACCGACTCCCTTCAACCTCTATCTCTTCGCCGCACTGTTGCATCTTTATCTCTTTTCTATCGCTACTTTAATGGTCACTGCTCCTCTGAACTGTCTGCTTGCATTCCTCCACCTCTACGATGGGCGCGTAGCACCCGTCTGGCAGCAAACTCTCATCCCTTTTCTGTCCAGCTCTCTTATGCAAGAGTTAACCGTTACTCCCAGTCTTTCATTTATGCAACAGGTCAGCTCTGGAACTGTCTCCCTCTGTCTGTATTTCCTGCTACCTATGATCTTCAGTCTTTCAAATGTAGTGTGTCCAGGCATCTCAAAATGATCGGATCTTGAATTTGGCTCTCTATTGTATTTTGTTTTTCTCTTGGAGGGAACTGTTACTGCGGGCTCATGGCCTTTGGTTCCTTCTTCCTCGCAAAAAAAAAAAAAAAAAAAAAAAAAAATATGGAAGTGAAGCCTGGACCTTGTTGGAGAGACAAGTGAGAGCAGTGAAAGTGAGTTATTTGAGAAGGGCATGTGGAATCACATGGAGAGACAGACTGACAAATGAGGATGTGAAGGTGCATTGTGGTGTGGATGTGGACGTGATAGGAAGTGTTATGAGAACACATTGAGGTGGTTTGGCCATGTGGAGAGAATGGGGAGTGAGACACTGATGAGGAGAGTGTATGTAAGTGAGGTGGAGAGGGGGAGAGGGAGGGGGAGGCCAAGAATGAGATGGAGGGATGGAGTGCAGAGGTACATGAGAGAGGGGTGTGTGAGCTGGGAACAGGGCAGTGAAATGGCAGGGGACAGGGCAACGTGGAGGCAATTTGTTTGTGGCCACCCCTTACGGGATTAAGGCATCTGGCAATAGATAGATTGATAGTTTTTTTTTTTAGAACACCTCTCACATGTATGAATAAAACCCTGACAGCGACGACACTGTGTAACCCAGAATCTGTCAAAAGCACGGCATCTTGTAAGATCCACATAGCTATAGTTGCCCTGTTCTACAATGGAGGATCTCACCTCTGGCGACATCTTCAGGACAGCAGTTTTAGTGTCATTCTTAGTTCTTGTAAAGAGAAGGTTGGGTGGTACAACCTCCATGCACAAGCATCTTAATTTTATTGTTTTTACTTAGAGTGTTTGGGATAATGTCAGAGTTGCCCAAGGAAGAGGAGGGGCCTGTTATGGTCATTTTTGGCTACATTTTAGCTATGATATGCAAAACGTGCCATTAGAGCCAACATGATCACTCTGTATCCTAACCATTTCACCTTTGGTCCCAGCTGATGGAAACTTCATTACTAATCCACCTGCCTTGGTCTTAACCCCTTAAACGCGGCTGTGTACAGTCGATCCCCCCCGAGTGGCGGGGTTGTATCGCGGTCTGAGTACCTGTAAGAAAATATTCGCCAAAAATCAGAGATTAACCCTAGAACATTATACTTGGTATGGCAGATAGTACTTACATTCAGCTTTCTCCAGAGATAGGTGTTGAGCCTTCGTGGACTACCCAAGGACTTGTGGAGACTTGCAAAGTTGGGTAATCAAATCTTCACTTTCACACCTCCAGCAACCCAGTTTCCCCTCTACCACAGCCTCATTCTGTCACAGTAAACTTTATACTACAACGTAAAGGTAGTTAGGAATCCGTATTTGTACAATAAGCACTGAAAATAAGGCTAAAATCAACGGAGCGTACGGCCGACATGCACTGTGGCGGCGGTCTTCCCGTCACTCAACAAACATTTCCATTTTCACAGCTAAAAACATGTATACTACATTATTTTCAATCATATTACTTCCCAAAAGATCACCATGGCGCGCTTTTTATTCTGCCTTACGCCCGCCACTTTATTCTCGTTCCTGTCGGCCGCTTGCACTGACTGGGAAGAGCTAGAACTCATCATAATCTCACTTTGAAAGCCTGTAGTAAACTGACGCTAAACAGGGGCAAACCGTGAGAAAAAAAGCTAGTGTTACAACTGGGGAAACAAGCGTTTCCTAGTAGCATAAACTGCTTGTGAGAGGAGATCGCAGATTTACAGTTCTGAGCACTCAGAGCGCTGCCATGTATCACAGCCAGGCTGGCCGGGCCATGGTGGTGGGGGGGAGGGGACGGGGGGAAAACGCGATATTTGGCAACAACTGAGGTCAGTAGTACAAAGGTAAAGTATGCTAGTTGTAGCTAGAGGGTGGTGGTACTGATAGACAATACCAGCTGGAGCCTGCTTGCCCGCGGTTATTCAAAATTAACTCAAATCGCAAACGCGACGATCCGCCGTTCTGTCCTTTGGGCCGACCGTCGCAAAAGCGACGATCCGCGTTTAAGGGGTTAAAGCAGCTGTCAACCAGTCTCAAGTACACCTCTGATGTCTTCTGGTCCCATTTGACTTGTCAGAGTATCAGCACCACAGTTTGGTTTTACAATCAGTACTTGTTGACTATGGATGGCATTTTTCTGGCCATGAGCACTGATCTCAACCATGCCCCTAAGCAGATCCTTCCCAACCCCCACAAGAGACCCCTGAACAGCATCCGCAAATGACTTGGCCTGGTCTTGGACGAGACCTTCGTCTCTAGCACCCCCAATCTGCTTGAAATATCCTTGATAGCCTGAAAAATAGGCCCAACTACCTCATCTTCCAGCTCCTTCTTTGTGGCTCTGATTCCTTCACCAGCCAAGACCTCATCTGCAGGTACAACACATTGGCTACACAGCCAGCAAAAGCCCAGCTGGTGGTTCTCCTCCATAAATGGATAGTCGTTTGCATCCATATTTTCGCATGCTAAATGAACCCACTCGCTGTAGCAGGCGCACTTCAGTGCGTGCACTTTTTGCCACAGACTACTGCAGCAAGGACACTGGCGTTGTTCGTTCATGATTATGGCAAAAAAGAAAAGAGGAAGACAAAACAAACAACAACAACAGCAAAAAGTATATACAATACTTCCCAGATAAACCCGGGTAGCGCAGCCCCTGTTTGTGTCACCCTAATTTAGGAAAAAGAAGAAAACCAAAAAACACAAACAAAATAGAGAAATAAAAAACTACGTGTCTGTGAGGTCACCACAAGCAGGTGAGGTACAACCTGACTACCTTTCTAGGGAAGGTAGCCCAAATCAAGGTGCTGCATAAGTGCTGAGATGGTATATTTCAAATTTTCCCAATCTGAGCTTTATAGCAGCAGCAAATACTGTACATCACTTAGGCATGACCTCACTGATTATGATACTGCCACTGCACAAGGCTATGTCTGTATCCAAACACAGCCTTGAAACTGAACAGCCCTCCTCCCCCTCCCAAGAAAGTTAAAGTGAAGGTGAAAAGTTGTATGATTTGAGTGCTTTAAACACAATCCTGTCTACAACCACTCTTATAGAACCAGTGATGCTTCGTGAGGTATTATTAGAAAAATGGGCAGATGTGCTTGCAAACAAAGACAGAACAATGTGTTATAGAACCATAAAGACTTAAGCATAAAGAAACAAACAAATGTAAACAGACTCCTGCCACTAGACCTGAAGCGGTGGCGTCTTCACCGTGGGTCTACCTCACAGAGGCTGTCGGAGCAAAAGAGGAGGACAGCATGGGGGGCCAAACCACCGCAAACCCCCCCGGCCCCTCATTGGTCTCAAGAACCTGGGAGTGGCTTTGGTCGCCCAGGCAAGTATCACATCTCTCAATACAACACACACAACACCATTTTTTCTACACTGAGAAATGACTCCCTGGTGGTCATTTCTCAACGACTTCTTCTAGCTGGGGATATTGAAAGCAGTCCAGGACCCACCAACAAATATATATGTTCAACATGCTCAAAACCTATCACTTCGAGCCGATAAACATGGAGTTCAGGTCAGTGCAATTCCAGTAAGTACTGGACCCATTACACCTGCACAACACTTGCATCTAGAAAACATTACACAAACACCTGGACCTGCTCCATATGCTCCTTCCCCCCACCCAATGACCCCCCCCACCAGCCCTACTCCTACTTCCTCCACACCTCCTCAGCCTAACCCACGGATCCTTCCCACACCATCCAATCCCCCAACCGCTCCCATTCCACCCCAACCTAATCCACCCCAACCCTTACCTCCATCGCAACCTTCTCCTACCCCTTCCCCTCCACCCAAACTACCACCTCCCCCCAGTGCTGCAGTACCCAACACACATTGCACACACAACATAAACATCCTTCAATTAAACATAGATGGCATAAACACCAAAAAACAAGAACTCACACAATTCATCAAACAACAAAACATACACACTGCCATCTTACAAGAAAACAAAACTACACAGAACACAAAAAACACCTACATTTCATAATTTCACCACCATTAGGCAAGACACGGTCGACAGCAGTGGTGGTGGACTCATCACCCTGTTACATAAATCCATCAATTTTTTAAACCAGAGCATGCACACAGTCACTTCTCCCCCCACATGACACCACAACAAAAATACAATCAATTAAAATATGCACTGGTAACAAATCATATATAACAATCACCAATACATACATTCCCCCCAATCATCTCTCACAGTACCACACACTTACTCTCCACAAATACACCACATCACTAACATACCCAACATCATCCTGTGTGGTGATTTAAACACCAACGCATCGGCCTGGCATGCCAACAACCCTGAAAGACAGACGGCTGCTACTACAATCCCGAATAGATAATCTTTTCATACTAAATAATCTCCAACAACATACTCATATCCCACACCAAGCCCTCTTCCTCCCACCATTCCCGGACATCATCATCTGTTCCCCAAACCTCGCCCCCACAACATCCTGGAGAGTGGTCAAAACCCTTGGCTCTGACCAACTCCTAATCATCATCACTACCAAAACCAGAATCACCCCAGCTGGCCACAGACACACATACACTAATTATAAGAGAGCCAACTAGGAGGCCTTCACAACTGAAACAGAATAACACTTTGAAACATTAAACAGTACATCCATCACAAACATCAATACCACTGTGCACACTTTCAATACAATTCTACAAAATGCAGACAAAAGACACATCCCTAATGGCAATAGAAAGAGACACAACTCCAACTTCACACCAGAAATTCAAGGCCTCATTAATCAATGGGACACACTACGACACTCCCCAACACCTCAAACACAAGACACCATATAACAAATACAAGAACTCAACACTCAAATAAACAATAAAATATCAGAACAGCAAACACTAAACTGGAAAAATTATCTCCAAACACTTGATCACAAAACAAACATCAGCAAACTCTACAAAACACTAAACAGCATTACACTCTTCAACAGCAACACTACACAATCACATGCTGCCATCACAACTGACACCATACCCTCAAACAAACACTCTCATCAATCACTTTTCACATGTCAGCCATCTAAACTCCCATCGCGACAACCTACATATCATGTCAGCCATCTAAACTCCCATCGCGACAACCTACATATCATGTCAGCCATCTAAACTCCCATCGCGACGACCTACATATCATCCGACGTAAGAGACAGTTCCCTACAGACCCAGACATCGCACCTTCCACTTACAACCAGACGAAGCACATCATTAGCACCGATCTGCCTATGGACCAGACAACATAAGCAACATACACCTTGGACCACAAGGGATATCAAACTACAGCTACTCACACAACATAAGACCCAACATCTGGAAGCATGGCACTATCATCACTATCCCTAAACCCAACAAAGACCCCACGTTACCCTCCTCACACCGCCCCATCAAAGTCCTCTGCACCCCCTCCAAAGTCACTGAACGACTGGTACTACAACTAGTTACACCTCACACCCCCCTAGCCCCAACATAACATGGTTTTAGGCCACTACACTCCACAAACACTCTCCTTACAGACCTTACACAGAGAGTTTTTGATGGCATGAATTCAGCTAGGCCACCACACAGAACACTCCTAATCACACTAGATATTAGCAAAGCTTTTGATGTCATCCCCCAACACAGCCTCACAAACAAAATATTCAACACAAACATGCACAATAGCACAAAAAGATGGCTGGCAAACTACTTAGCAGGCAGATGTGCACACGTAACATTTGCTGGTCAGTCTTCAAACATCAGAAACTTCACAAATGGCATCCCCAAGGATCTGATTTGTCCCCTACACTCTTTAACCTATACATGCACGACATACCCACACCCCACACACCACAGATACACACAGTTTCCTATGCAGATGACATAACACTTACATGTACACACCAGAACGCAAACACAGTCGCACACATCCTCCAACCTTACCCCAACACACTACATGAATGGTTTACCACAAACAGGCTCAAAATAGCCCCAGCCAAATCTACAGTGACCCCTCTCACAAACTGGACAGCAGAACACAGTCACTTTCCACACCTCACCATAAACAACACCCCCCCCCCACACACACACACACTCACACAGCAGTGAAGAATATCAGTGTGGAAAATGTGGAACTGGGAAAGGGTAAGGCTGAAGCGATAAATATGAAACTTGAAACCGGAGAGAATGGCAAGAGAGACATCGCAGTGATATACGTTCCCCCTAAGACAAGGGCATGAAAGAACGATGAATATCACGAGATGAGGTCAGATATGGTTATCTATCTCAAGAAAGTGATTGAGAAAAGCAATAACATATTTATGATGGGGGATTTCAACTGTAAAGAGGTGAACTGGGAGGAATGGGACTCGGGAAGTAATGAAGATTCATGGGGCACTATATTGTTAAATATTGTAATGGGTAATGTAATGACCCAATGGGTCAAAGAGGAGACTAGATTCAGAGGAGACGATGCACCAGCAAGATCAGATTTACTACTAACTAAAGAACCTGATGTTGTTGAAAATTTAAAATATCAGTGTCCAATAGCAAAAAGTGATCATGTGGTCATTGAGTTTCAGATGAAAAAAGGGAATGTGGTGCCAAGAGATGAGTTTTATAGACAGGGAAGATACAATTATGGGAAAGCAAACTTTACATGATAGAGGAAATTTTTCAAAAATGTGAATTAAAAGGAAATTCAGAAAAACAAGAGAGACGCAGAGGAAGTGGGATATCTTTCTAGATATCTATAATTCGGGAGTGGAGAAACATGTTCCAAGAGTAAGTGGGAAGGAAAACTGGAAAAAGGATTGGTTTAATAGAAGGTGCATGATGGCAAAAAAAGAAAGGGACATGGCATGGAACAAATGGAGAAAGAGAGGTAGTAATAAATCAAATGAAGAATATATAGAACTAGAAATGAATATACAAGAATACGCAGAGAGTAAGAGAGAAACTTTGAAAAAGGTATAATTGACAACTGTAGGGAAGAACCCAAATTGTTTTATAGATTTGTTAATGGCAAATTGAAACAAAAGGAAGGAATCACCCAACTGAAAGTAGAAGGAGAGGTCTATAAAGACGCGGTAATGCAAGCTGAAATACTGTAATGGACAAATGTTTCCATTCGGTTTTCACTAAAGAAAGGGACTTTGTGGAGGGGGAGGGTGTGACTCGAAATGTAGTGATAAAAGACATAAAAGTGGAAGTGCAGGAAGTGTATAAATTACTGGAAACTCATGATGTAAGGAAAGCCCCAGGACTGGATGGAATCTCTACCTGGGTACTGAAAGAGTGCAGAGAACAACTGGCAGATAAGATTCACGATTTGTGTGTTCTCTGGAAGAAGGAAAAGTGCCTTGGGAATGGAAGAGGGCCAATGTGGTACCAATTTATAAGGGAGGAAACAAGGAAGAACCCCTGAATTATAGACCAGGGTCCCTGACCAGCGTAGTTGCAAAATTATGTGAGAAAATCCTGAAAGACAGATGGATAAAATATCTGGAGGAGACGAACATATTGGCTGAGAGCCAGTTTGGATTCAGAAGTGGAAGGTCATGTGTTTCCAACTTGTTAAGCTTTTACTCAAGAGTGATTGACGTGTTACAGGAGAGAGAGAGCTGGGTGGATTGTGTGTATCTAGATCTGGAGAAAGCCTTTGACAAGGTACCCCACAAGCAACTAATGTGGAAATTGGAACACATAAAAGGACTGAAGGGAAACATCCTGGAATGGATGTGTGACTTCTTGGGAGACAGGCAAATGAGGACAGTAATAAAGGACAAGATGTTCGGATGGAGGGAAGTAACAAGTGGAGTCCCACAGGGCTCAATGTTAGTGCCAGTAATGTTCCTGATTTATGTAAATGATATGGTAGATGGAGGAGAGCAGATGTTGAGGAAGACTGTAAAATGCTGCAGGAAGACCTGAATAGGATCCAAGGTTGGAGCCGGATGTGGGAAAAGAAATTTAATGCAAGAAAATGTAAGATATTGGAAATGGGTAAGAGTGTCAAGAGGCCATCACTGAATTATATGATGGGTAATGAACCAATCACAAAAGTGGGAGAAGAGAAAGATTTGGGAGTGCTGGTCCAGGATAGTTTGTCACCGGAAAAGCACATTAACAAGATAGGTAGAGAGACGTACAATTTCTTGACTAACATATGAGTGGCATTCCATTACATGGATGAGGAAATGATGAAAAAATTGATAGTGGCCATGATCCGCCCCAGATTGGAATATGCAGCAGTAGTGTGGTCCCCACACAAGAAGAAAGACATAAATAAGATCGAGTGAATACAAAAGAACAGCAACCAAGATGGTCTCCACCCTGGCAGATCTGTCCTACAGAGAGAGGCTGGAAAAGCTGGACCTGCCTACACTTAAAGAAAGGAGAGAAAGGGGAGACAGGATTGCAGTGTTCAAGGCCATGACGGGAATAGATAAAACTGATAAAAATGATCTCTTTGTATGGCATGGGAGAGTAACAAGAGGACATGGAATGAAACTGAAAAAGCCAAGTTGTCTGAAGGATATCAAGAAATATAGCTTTCCATTTAGATGCATAGACCTGTGGAACGGCCTGGACAAAGAGATCGTCCTGTCTAAAAACTTAAACGAGTTCAAAGCAAAATTTGACTTAACGAGAAAAAGAGACGGGACCCCACGAGCGTAGCTCATTTCCTGTATATCACAACTAGGTAAATATCTATCTATCTACTGCCAGATGCCATAATCCCGTAAGGGGTGGCCATTTGACTTTGAGTTATTGGTTTTATGGGGAGGGGCACTAACCCTCCACAAACCCACTTGTTGACACGTAGGGAGCATGTATGGGTTGGATATATGGTTACCACCCAGCGTTGTAAATGGTTTCTTGGCTTACAGGAAACCATTTGGCTTGTCACTCAATGTAAAGCCACCTGTAAAGGAAAGAAGAGCAATAAGACGTGACAGGAAAGATGGGAGATATAGGAGGAGAGGAGGTCAGGCACAGAAAAAGATTGATAAAGGCTAAGGAAGAAGTAGGCAGCACTACATCAAGTATACAACTAGGTAAATACACACGCACAAAATCCTTGGTGTTACATACAATACATCAGTGTCATTAAACAACACATCACAAACATTAAAGATAAATTAACACCAAGACTCAATGCCTTAAGGTCACTTGCCCATACAATATTTGGACACAACAAAGAAACCACGACCACAGCTTATAAAACATATATATTCAGTGATGAATTATGCAAGCCCTGCTGGGGTTCCTAATCCCACTAAAACACACTACAACACTCTTACAGACCATACAGAACAAGGCCCTAAAAATAATCACAGGCTGCACAGCTACTACACCCACAGACCACCTACATCAAGAAACCAAAGTCCTCAAAGTCAAGGATCACCTAGACGTGAGAGGCACCCAAATTCTTGTTACAGCCTCCACAAACCCACAACATCGATTACACTACATGGCAGCACATCCACACACACACCAGGCGTCAGAGAATAAACACGTCATATCACCTTGCTCCGAGTTGAACACTCGATACAACTGGATATACCTAAATAGTATCTTTATATCAGTCAAGCTTTGTACAGGGTTTATCTAAATGGTATTATAAAATATCAGAGCAAGTCTAAGCAAAGTGTTGCCCAAATAACAGAACATAACTGGTTAGTGCACGAATGTGTTGATCAAGTGACAGCTGTTTCGACTACCGTACAGCACCACAGGCGAGTTAAGATGCATAAATGGTAAGTAAAAACTTTTCTTTTCTTATTATTAACATAAAAGGATATGAACATGGAAGGAGCTGGGAAGAAAGAAAGGGTCAGAAAACAGGATGATTTCTACCAGGAACTGGATGAATGGAAACATTCAACAAATCAGTAACAAGGGTGAACAGATTGGAAAGGGTATTTCAAAGTGAAATGGATGGTATTAAGAAGCAACCGCATATGCAGAAGAAAATGAAAAACTAGTAAAGGAATTAAATAGGAAAGAGACAATAGATGTGCTGACAGTTGAAGTTGGTTCACTTAAAAGGAAGATCAGAGAAATGACAAGTACGGTTGTTAACCATGAGAGTATTATGGAGGAATTCAAAAATGATACAGAGACTGTTAGGCAAGCAAGTAGTCTGACAGACCAAAATAATGATACTGATGAGAAGTTAACCCCTAAACCGCGGGGTTGTTTTGGCTCGACTTGTGTGTCCCTCTAGGATATTCACACTCCAACAGACTTTCTAAAAATATTTGCCAAAAATAAGTTATTAGTCCTAGAACATTATAATTATATATATATATATATATATATGACACATACCTTCAGCTTTCTCCTGGGATGTTTGTTGAGCCTTTGTCGAGTACCGTAGGACTAGTGGAGACTTCTGAAGTTGGGTAATGAAGTCTCCACTTTACACTTCCCGATACCCCGTAATATGGTTACCACTGCCTGGTATTATAACTACAAATGCTATTCTATGAATTTCAAGTAGTTTGGAATCCATATTCCAAATAAAAAACAATTTGAAGGCAATGTAAATTACGAGCGCATACGAGCTTTCCTCTCGTGCTGGTTCCCCGATGGTATTCTGAGGCAGAGCTGTCATTTATTATTTATAAACGCACTCACGCTTTATATTCCTAGTACTTTATTACACTTATTTATATATACAAAATTTATCTATAAGTTTCTTTCAGTACTAGTAGTTTATTTTCACTCCAGGCATTCACTTTCTCGTCCTGTATACTAACGCTGAGAGTGAATCTGTCACTTTCACTTTCATAACTCATAGTATTCATACATGCTAGAGTGAAACTTTCACTTTCATTACTCCTAGTATATATACTCGTATTCTTATATTACTACTCATTTACATTTCTATTTACATTCTCTATTTTATTTACATTATTTACATTTCTATTTTATTTACACTATGTTATGCACTGTAACTTGCAGTAACTTATAAAACTATTTTTCACTGTTCACTTATATTTACATTCATTGCTTTCACTTGCTGTTTACACATTATTTACATTTCCACTTGCACTGTTTTAGAGTCACCAGAAAGATTGTAGTCACTGTCCATCATTTTCATTGATAAATTTACCAGTTCAAGTTCCACAGCGGTCACTTAGCCCTTTACCCCTTTCCACACGAGGTTTAGTAGAAGCAGAGGTCACAGGGCCCTTTGCATGAGGCTAAAAAGCGGCAGAATTGGACAGGCACAAATCCGAGTTTCACCTTGAAAGACGACGGTAAACTGAATGTTGTTGCCTAGGGGCAGTGATGGGCTGCCAATGTCAGCGTGGTGACAGCTGCTAATATATATGCTATGAAATAATTGGCAGGAAATCTAGACAATACATAATAAATTAGGTAGTTCCAGATGAATGTAAATATCACTTAGGCTTCTCCCTTCCTTTCTTATATGTATTTTTATTATGAGAACAGGTCATACGGCATATTTCAAGGGGAAACAAACAGGAAAAATTGGCAAATGAGTGCACGTGAGGTGTTGCCAGGTGATAATTAGCCCATTCCAGATGTATGAAAGTATCAATTACCTTTTCTCTTTCTTTTATATATTATTTTGTATAAAAATAGGGCAAAGGGCACATTTCAATGGATAAAATGAGTGGAAAAATCCGTCCAGGATTTGTGTAGCGCAGCGCAGCTGGTCAGGCGGGAGGAGAGGGTAATGGAGGGGAAGTAAGGAGGGGGGGAGTCAAGGATAGGAGAAAAATGGCTAAATTGTCAACAGTGGATGGGAGTACAGGTGACACTGGCAGAACTGAGTATAGCTGGACACTGGTAGTACTGATAGATGATACAAGCCATCACTTGAAAGCCCGGGCGAATTCAAAATAACACAGAATCACAAAAGTGAAGCCCTGCGGTACGATCCCTTGCTCTCGAGCGTCATGAAAGTGATGTCCCGCAGTTAAGGGGTTAATCCAGGTAAATGAAGCAATGCAAAGTTATAAAAATGATGTGGAAACTACATTGCCAAAATGATGAAAGTTAGGAAAGACTTAGAAACAAGAGTCAAAGAAAAAAGCATTAGAAAGGAAGTGAAAAAAATAATCCAAAATAACCCCAAATTTGGTCAAAGATTCTGCAGGTATCAACAAATCTATAGTAATCACCGCTTTAGGGGAGGTAGAAACAAAAAACAAAATTTCAATAGACAAAAAGATGGCATATATAATGAGCATATTGAAGGAAGTATCAGAGGAAATCTGCAATAAAGACATCGAGGAACACAAAAGGCTAGGGAGATATGAGAGAAATAAGACAAGGCCCCTGAAAGGAACCTTCCAGAGTGTGAACACTGTGAAAGCAATACTAAAAAATGCAAATAAACTCAGGGAAAAAGAGGAATTTAAAAAAGTATGGATAAAATGATGCCTAACTCAGGATGAACTGGGAATACTAAAAGAGACGAGGAAGGAGGAAAAAACAAAGAATGAGGGAAGATCAGAAGAAGAGAGGAGTATTTTTTTTTTTACAAAGTAATTGGACTGCAGGTAAGAAAGTGGTACATAACCAACAGGGAAGAGAAAGGAGGACGGCAGTAGACTTAAGTCATGGCAAGTATGTAAATAAGATGGTTAGGTTGATGTACTCAAATGTAGATGGAATGGTATCTAAATCATTAGAGATAGAAGACTATATCAAAGAAAAAGAACCACACATCTGCCTGAGAAAAAATTAACCCCAAATATATTAAACAATACCCTAAAATTATAGAAATACAATATATGGAGAAGAGACAGAAATTTAAGAAAGGGAGGAGGAACTATGATCTTAACAAAGAAAACCCTGCAAGTCAAAGAAATAAAACCAGATATACCCTCACAAGTAGAACTGATTGCATTGGAAATTAACACATATGAAGGGAACTTACTTGTGACAAATTTATACATGCCACCTAAAACAAACACCTGGGAAAGAGGCGAATATGAGGACCTGGCAGAAAGTACAATGCAGAGTTTAAGAACATTATTACATAGAATGGAAGAGTGTATCAGCTTAGGCGTGACTCCACTAAGTTCCAAGCAGGGCATTAATTTATGTAATGTTCCAGCTGGCTGGAAATCACTAATTCCCAGCTGGCACTCCCGAATGTCTCTCTGCTGCAACAGATGGCGGGAATCAGTGTAGATCCTGTATTAAAGGAACGGTCGCATGTACAGGTGACAGAAACTGGAGCAGATTGTGTGTTTATCTCTCTTTATTTGCCAAAGAAAGATACAACTGCGACAAGAGAGAGTTCAGAGCAGTACGTCCCTCCTTTACCAGGGCTGAAAGTAATCTCCTACAGCTGCCTGGCCTCCCCACTGGGAGTAGCCCTAGGTCAGCAGTTTCTTAGAGGTGCCATATTCCACAGACAACTGGGATTTGTACATGAGTAGAAGTCAGTCACAACTCTACCATGAACATCATACACCTCAATAAAGTAATATTAATTACATTAAAATATACCAACAACCCCAAGACTTAAACATATATACAATTCATATACTTCTATCCCCTTCCCTTACCATCGTCTGTACATCCGAAAAGTGCTGACTTTCGCAGGTCTGGTGCTCATCTTATTCTCACACCACACTTACACTGAAACGGCATTTGGATATTCATCTCAATACTACAACACATTTTCTCTAAATATGAATAAACATAATGTGTATAGTAGCGAGAGACATAATTCCAATGTGGAAATAATGTCAGCACCAGAACAAGAGAAAATTGAAAGAATTGTACTAACTGGAGAGTTCAATTCAAACATAAATTGGAATACTCTAGATGTAAAAAGCCATGAAAGCAGTTGGGATCAAAAGCTATTAGATCTTGTGCAGGAGTTCTTCCTAACACAGCATGTAAAGGAAAACACCAGAAAAAGAGGACTTGATGATCCATCCGTACTAGATCAAATATTTACTAGGCATGAAAATGAAATTGATAATATATTACCCCCCATCTGGCAAGAGTGACCATGTAGTATTAAAGTGTGCCTTCTGGATTGCATACGACGTTACCAGCAATGAGAGTTACAAAAAGAGTCTAAATTACAAAAAGGGCAATTCTCATGACCTGAAGAAGTCTATCTATTACCAGACGTCATAATCCCGTAAGGGGTGACCATCTTACTTTTAGTTATTTGTTTTACAAGGAGGGGCACCAACCCTCCACCAACCCACTTGTTGACAGGTAGGGAGCACGTATGGAATGGTTATATGGTTACCACCCAGCGTTGTAAATGGTTTCTTGGCTTACAAGAAACCATTTGGCTTGTCACTCAATGTAAAGCCACCTGTAGAGGAAAGAAAAGCAATAAGAAGTAACAGGAAAGATGGGAGAAATAAGAAGAGGGGAGGGCAGGCACAGAAAAAGAATGATAAAGACTAAGGAAGAAGTAGGCAGCACTACATCAAGTGAGTGGATGATGGTTGCCACCACCTACCACCAACCTGAAGAAGTACTTCATAGAAATAGATTGGGAAAAAGAATTTAGAGGACAGGATTTAAATATTATGTATAGAAAATTCTGTGATCTTTATGAAACAGGAGTCCAAAATTACATCCCACAGCACAAAGCAACAGAAATGAAAATAAAGAAATGGCTTAATACACAGTGTCAAAAAGTAAAAGAAAAAAGAGACTTGCTGTGGAATAGATACAGAAGACACAATAGTGAGAGGGCATATAACAACTATAAACAGGCAAGAAAAGATAAGGAGGGAGGCTCAGAGATAGCTTGAGGAGGACATGTAAATAAAAGTAGTGATCAACCCAAGCTTTTTTAAAGCTACATCTGAAGTAAAACCAAAGTTAAAGATAAAATACAGTCCATTACAGATGAGGGGATCATCTATACACAAGAAAAAGATATTTGTGAAGTACAAAATAAAAACTTGCAATCAGTTTTTACAAAAGAAAGAAATTTTGAGAGAGATGATATGGAATATGCATGCCCATATGTATTACCAGATATGCAAATATCAGAAAAACAAGTACAGAAGGAGTTACATAAATTGGACAAAGGAAAAGCAAATGGTCCTGACGGAATTTCAGGATGGGTGCTACATGAATGTGCAGAAGAGCTAAGTAGACCATTGTATTTAATATTTAAGGAATCCTTAGGTCAAGGTAAACTACCTGACATTTGGAAGAAAGCAAACATTGTCCCCCTACTGAAGAAAGGGAATAGACAGGATCCACTCAACTACCAACCAGTATCACTGACCAGTGTTGTAAGTAAGATACTAGAAAAGTTGATAAGGGAAGTTTGGGTAAAACATCTTGAAGAACACGGTATGATAACAGAGAGCCAGTTCGGTTTTAGGAAGGGAGGAAAATCATGTGTTACTAATCTTTTAAGCTATTATGATAGTGTTACAGAAACATTACAGAAAAGAGATGGATGGGTGGACAGTATCTAATTAGATTTTAAGAAAGCATTTGACAGAGTACCACACCAAAGACTTTTATGGAAACTGTACCATCAAGGAGGTATCCATGGAAATCTCCACTGTTGGATGCAGGATTTTCTCAGAAAAAGGGAAATGAGAACAATATTAAGGGGAAATTACTCATCATGGAGGAAAGTGACCAGTGGAGTGCCACAGGGTTCAGTGTTGGCACCAATTATGTTTTTAGTATATATATATGACACAGACAGTAACATGTGAAATGAAAGCTATCTAAATATGTTTGCGGATGATGCAAAAATTCAAAGGAAAATTACTAACACAGATTTTTGCAAAGAGCTACATCAGGACTTGAACAAGCTTCATGAATGGAGCAATAAATGGCAAATGGAATTTAATGTGGATAAGTGTCATGTTATTAAATTTAGTAAAAGTGAGAAAATATCAGATTGGGATTATAACTTAGGAAGATCAACCCTACACATATCAGAAAAGGAGAAGGACCTAGGAATAATTATCAATAACAGACATCTCCAGATGATCACATCAGTGAGAAGGTATGTAACATGTATACACTGCTTGCTAATATGAGAATAGCATTCACATAAATGAAGATATGCTGAGGAAGATAATAACATCATTCATCAGACCAACCCTGGAGTATGCATCAGTAGTCTGGAATCCTCATCTCGAAAAAAAAAAAACATAGATAAGATTGAAAAGTACAAAGGGCCGCTACATGATGGGTACCAAGCTTAAGGGATCTAAGTTATTGAGAAAGACTGGAAAGACTGAATCTACCAACACAACAGGAGAGAAAGAGAAGGGGAGACATGATTATGCTAAATAAGTGCATCTCAGGGAAAGAGAAAACAGACATAAATGAATATATATCATATGGTGAAGCATCAGCAAGAATACATTGCAAAAAACTGCAAAAAATGAGAGGTGATAAAGACGTAAGGAAATTCAGTTTCCCAAATAGGGCAACTGATCTGTGGAATGCACTACCGAATGAAGTAATGTGTGACAAAATTATTCATAAATTCAAGGACATGTATGATAAAAATGGTTTAATACACTGGACAATACGAGCTTGACTCATTCCTGTAAAGATACAATTAGTTAAGAACAAATACTATCATCTCTCCCTCCTTGCCCACCTCAGACCAGCTTCCAGAAGCATATCCATACTCAGATCACTCGCCAGCCCATTCAATCACTTAAAGACAACACATAGCTGCATGCACGGCCTCCTGATATCCACCCTTCTCAATCCTATTTCCCTTGTGAAGACAGGGTCCACCTGGCCAGGTTGAGTTGTGAGCATCATCCAGCTCTCTTAAGTCATCAGAAGAGGCTGGATGACTCCACTGCTGATGCCCGTCCAGGAGGTAACACAGCACCCCATACTATTATGCACATAATGGAAGACTGCATTGCACACAATCACCTATGCCACCAACACAACATACACTCCTTGAGAGTTCTGTGGGAAAGCCCAGTCTCGGCCATGGCCTACCTTAAGGACTCGGGTCTATTCGGCCAGACTGCCTAGGGAACAACAACTACTAATACTTTACTACTACTACTACTACTACTCTTGGCACTCATTATGTTGTCCCATCATACCACTCTCTCCAGTAGAAGAAGTGATAGTGCTAGAGTCTGCAAGTGACTCTGAGGAGTTTATGTCAGAAGCAGAGCAACAAAACCAATGGCAGACAGAAGGGACACAGCAAAAGATCATGCCAGGGGGCAGCAGATACCTCCATTCAACATCGGATGCACTCTCACCAAGTCAGCCTACTTTCACACTTCAAGTAAGTTACAGAAGTGGGTTTTTCATTGTGTTTATTGCTGGTTGGTATATTTAAAGCCAGTGAGAAGTGGTCAAGGAAGGTGTGGGTGGGTCACTGACCCATGTCCTTTAGGGAGTTGAAACAGTGAGCCACATCTCTTTGTGGGTAAAATTGCTGAAATCTGTCATTTTCACACACATATATCAGCAACCATACCACTTACAACAATCAGTTAACCACCAAAACACTCATCAATCCTTATTCTTTCTAATGCAAGCTTCCCCAGGCCACTAGGTGGAGTCACTGAGGAGCAAGGAGGTGAATAACAGAGGTAGCTTTTGCTCATGCAAAGAGGCTGTGTCTGGGTGCCACACACCACTCCCTCTCACTGCCACACTGCTTCCTCAAACATTTCCCCAGTCGTGAAGCATGTTCCATTCACCCTGCACATATGGGGCTTACCAGTTCACGTGTTTTCCAGCCATTCCAGAGTGACAATGCACTCAATGGTGTGCAGGGGGTAATAACTGTATGAATACATAATCCCTGAATGAAAAACCACTATCTATCTATATACCTAGGCTGCTTCCCCCAAGGAAAGGGAGGTAGCCGAGACAGGACGACACACTCCCCATTTACTCATCCATTCAAACACATTCATTCGCATCTTAGCACCAAGGGGAGAACGGACAGATCCTCACCGCACCACACTGCACAAGGGTCAACTGTGCAATGCAATCAGTGACATCCACAGCAGGGCCCAACAGCAGAGCTGGTTTACCCCTGCCACATCATAACAGACCCATCCCCTTACCCGCACCTGACCTGACTAGCTGATCAGACCAAATGCGGGAGAATATCCCCTCAGGGCTGCATCATCACTTATTCATTCACAATTTCTCTCCATTTATTTCTGTAATGCACAGCCACTCTTCCTTGCTCAACAGACATCCCTCTCGCATCCAGTGCTCTCTTCACACTGTCCATCCATCCTATTCGTGGTCTTCCTCTCAGCCTTACACCTCTCACATCAGATCTAGTTATCTTTTTCACCAATCGCTCATTATCCTCTCCATATGCCCAAACCATCGCAACACCCTCTGCTCAACTCTACCAGCCATCTCCCGAACAACTTCAGTTCTCCTTCGCACTTCATCACTTCGCACTCGATCCATATGCGTCACTCCACACATACTCCTCAGACACCTCATCTCCATTACATTCAAACTTTTCCTCTCTGCTACACCCATATTCCATGTTTCAGCCCCATATAATGCAGTCGGTACCACAACACCCTCATACAACCTTCTCTTTACATCCATTCTAAGCGAACGACATCTAAACACTTTTTTCATTCCTCCCAGCACCTTTCCTACTTCATTTATTCTACACTTCGCTTCTGCATCTATTCTTCCATCCACAGCAACATGTGACCCTAGATATTTAAAACACTCTACCTCCTCAAGCAACTCGCCATTCAAAGCTATATTCATCCCCCTACCATCTACCAACCTCGTACACTTCATCACTTTACTCTTATTCTCATTTACTTTCAATTTCCTCCTTTCACACACCCTTCAAAACTCCTCTACCAACTGTCTCAATCTCTCCCCTGAATCAGCCACCAGTGCAGTATCATCTGCAAACAGCAGTTGCTTCAGATTCCACTCTCCACCATCAACCTTCACCAGACTCAGACCTCCACCTAAAACTCTTGCATTCACCTCCCTTACAACACCATCCATGTAAATATTAAACAACCAAGGCGACATCACACATCCCTGTCGCAGCCCCACTCTCACAGGAAACCACTCACAGCATTTCCCACTCTTACACATGCTCTACTATTTACATAAAAACTTTTCACCCCTTTTAGTAACCTACCATCAAGTCCATACAATCTTAAAACTGTCCACAAAGCCTCCCTATCAATTCTATCATACACTTTCTCTAAATCCATGAATGCCCAAAACACATCCTTGCCTTTCGCTAAATACTTTTCACACACTTGTCTCACAGCAAACACCTGATCCACGCATCCCCTCCCTCTCCTAAAGCCACACTGCTCTTCACCAATCACTCCCTCTGTACCCTCTCTAACTCTCATAATTAACACTCTACCATAAACCTTACCTACAACACTCAACAGACTTATACCCCTAAAGCTAGTACATTCATACTTATCACCTTTGCCTTTATACAACGGGACCATGCAAGCACTTGCCCAGTCAATTGGCACCATACCTTTCACAAAGCACACATTCAACAATCTTACTAACCAGTCAACAATGGTTACTCCACCACCTTTCAGGCATTCCACAGCACACCCATCCATACCTGCAGCTTTCCCTGTTTTCATCTCTTTTACTGCCTTCTCCACTTCCTCCTTCGTGATCAAAGAATCATTCAACTCTCCCAACACATTTATTCCTTGCACCCTTCCATCTGCCACAAACTCAGCCACCCTTTCCTCCTCTACATTTAACAATCTTTCAAAATACTCTGCCCATCTCTTCCTTACTGCATCCATCTCAGTTAACATCCTTCCATCTTCTGCTTTTACTCGCTCTTCCTTCCCAGGCTCTCCCTTTCGCACCTTTTTCACCTCCTTCCAAAACATTTTCTTATTCTGTTGAAAATTCTCTGTAAGCCGCCTACCCCACCTCTCATCTGCTGCCACTTTAGTATCACGCACAGCCCTTCTTGCCCTATTCCTCTTTTCCTTATACAGTACCTTTCATATGACATCTCTAAAATAACATTTTTCTCTACCTTGTTTCACTATTACAGTAGAACTTAGTCTCAGTATCACTTACTGTGATAAACACTTATTTTCTATAAATCTTCTACTCTTATTTCTTACTCTATGCAAATAACATGCACAGGCACTTATTTTCTATCCACACTCACTACTGAAGAAATCGCTTATCCACTTTTTTGTATGGCTGCCCTTGGGTGGGAAAGGAGGTCTGGATGATGATGATGATGACTTATACTTTTATAAATAAATATTTACACATACTAAATACACGTCACTGTCATAAAATATATATAAGAACTGTTTATGTATATTTTTTTCCCCTTGTTTCATTATTATAACTTAGCGCATGGATGGGGTTATAAAAGAGATACAGGGTAGGGTAGTGGATGTTGGAGTGGCCCTAATGAGAGAGGTCAGTGTTTGGAAACTCCCTGTACTGCTGCTTGCAGATGATACTGTGCTGTTAAGTGAAGATGAAGGGGAGCTGCAAGGCTTGGTGGATGAGTTTGGGAAAGTGTGTAAGAAATGGATTCTAAAGGTAAATGTAGGAAAGAGTAAAGTTATGGTCTTCAAGAGAAGTGAAGTCAGTGAATGTACAGTGAGGTTGGATGAGGAGGAAATGGAAAATGTGAGTACGTTTAAGTACTGTACTTGGGTAGTGTGATGAGTAAGGACAGACGTTTGGAGGGTGAAGTGCTTGAAAGGGTACAACAAGGAAGAAAGGTTGCTGGTTCTTTGAAACCAGTGATAACAAACAGGGAAGTGAGCATGGAAGTGAAAAAGTTACTACATGACAGTACTGTGATACCAACTCAAACATATGGAAGTGAAGCTTGAACCATGTTGGAGGGACAGAAGTCAAGAGTGAGAGCAGTGAAAATGAGTTACTTGAGAGAAGCATGTGGAGTCACATAAAGAGACAGACTGACAAATGAGGATGTGAAGGTGCATTGTGGTGTGGATGTGGATGTGATAGGAAGCGTTAGGAGAAACACATTGAGGTGGTTTGGCCATGTGGAGAGGATGGAGAGTGAGAGACTGACAAAGACAGTGTATATGAGTGAGGTGGAGGAGGAAAGACGGAGGGGGAGGCCAAGGATGAGATGGAGGGATGGAGTGGAGAGGTATATGAGAAAAGGGGGTGTGAGCTGGAAGCAGGGCAGTGAAATGGCGGGGGACAGGGCATCGTGGAGGTGATTTGTTTGTGGCCACCCCATATGGGATTAAGGCATCTGGCAATAGATAGATAGAACTTAGTGCACTCATCGCTTATTGTGCTAATACAGTACCTATTATTTTATAAATTCTTTATTCTTATATTTTACTCAATGAAAATGGCATATGAAAAGGAAGTTATTTTCTATCTATGCTAATTACTGAAGAAATCATTAGCCATTTATATGTAAGCCATGTGTTTCTAGAAATAACTTTATACAAATACTATATACTGCACACACATCACTGCTGTAAAATATACCCTATCATATACAGTACAGTAATCCCGCATTTTTTGTCTACGGTTTTGCCCTCTCGCGGATTTTCTTAGCATTAATAAGTTCAACAAAAATATCCTTGAATATACAGAAAAAAAAAAAAATTGAAATTCCCGCAGCTTCCAATTGTAGCGCGGTAAACTCACGCCACCCTCTGTCCCTTTCCCGTGGCCCCTCTGCCAGTGTTACCATATCTAGCATAATTTTGATCAAATTTTTGAGTCTGGAATATTTTTTAGCATATTAGAAGTTTTAGAATCATTCTAGCATAATTTAGAATGGAATAGAATATTTTTAGAATAATTTTATAAAAGCTACAAATGAGAGAGAGAGAGAGAGAGAGAGAGACGAATAAGGTAAGAAGATGTTTGAATAATTGGTTACTTTCAGTTTGGGCTTGGTTGGGTTGGATTAGGTTAGGTTAGGTTAGGTTGGATTAGGTTAGGTTAGGTTAGGTTTTAGGTTAGGTTCGGTTAGGTTAGGATAAGTTTGAGCTTTGTACTTTACCCATGAAACCTAGGTTTTTCCGATGGATTTTGGTATGATTCATTCGATTTTCAGCTTCATTTCAGTCGGAAATGACCATTTTCTGTGTTTTTCCCCCTCCCTATAACCCCCGATTCCCCAAAGATCCCTCATTATTTCAGGGGGATGGGGGGGGGTCATATCTCAAAATCTGGTTATTTCCGACGGAAATGATGCTCAAAATCGAACGAATCACATCAAAATCCATCAGAAAAACGTAAGTTTCGTGGGAAAAAGCAGTATGGGTAGATACCGATATTTATCCTCTTACTGTATGTAGGTTCATTTTAATATTTTCATAGTAAACAATACATAATTAATATGTTGCACGAATATGTATAGAATTTTATTATTTAGCTTCAAGTTAGCATAATTCATTTTTTACTTGGAACAAATATGCTCAATCTAGCATAATTTTTTCATTACCCTAGCATAATTTCGTTGTTTGGATATGGCAACACTGCTCTCTGTCCCGCATTCTTCAGTCCACGCCTGACTGCCTCAAGTGGCTGTTGTGGTTGTAACCACACTATGATATGAGCCTCTTGCCTCCCACTTGCTTTCCACATGGCCCCAGGACGTAAGCCAGCCTCACCAAAGGCTAATAATACAATTAGTAAGAACTCCAAAGTGACAAAACGATCAAGTTATGACCTTAGCAGAGAAAATTGTGTTACTGGACAAGCTAAGAAACGACCGTGCGAGTTTGCTATCACCAGTTAACGCATCTTTTTATTTTGTACTGTTTTGTTAATAAATGTGTAGATAATCGTGTATTACAGTACGGTGTTTACGTTTTTCCTTCATAATGGAGTATGTGCTTTCAATCTTGTAAGAAGGTATTTCGGGATGAGTATGGAGGTTTCGGGACAATTCGCAGTCACAACAAACACAAAACAATTCGCCTTCATTAATGAAGATAGCTATGGGTGACGCTAGAATATAATTCAAATGCGACTACAGCGAGGAAGAAACAAGTTAATTATTGACTAAAGGTGCAACTAATAAATAATGTCCAGAACCTATGCTACTGAACATAGACTGCTGGATCCCCCTGAAATATAGTTATTAAAATATTGATTAATTAATAATAAGTATATTGATGAAAGTATTGATTAGTATATTTATAGAATGGCGGGGAACTGTCCAGGGTGCGAATTGTTCTGAAGGGGAATCGTCCATGTTTTGACAGGGAATTGTCTGACGGCGAATTGTCTCGCAATCAGTATGGACATGGACTGTGTGATGGGCAGCATGGTGGACACAAGTGCAAGTTTTCAATTGTTAATAGAGTATTCGCGGAATTGACTTTTCGCGGGGGTTACAAGAACGTAACTACCGCGAAATATGCGGGATTACTGTACTCATCTCTGCCGTAAAATATTAATATATACTGTACAAGTCAGACATAAAATATGTATTTCTCACCTTATTTCATTATTATAACTTTGTGTGCTTATCGGTTAATGTGCTAAATACTACAACGTATTTTTCAGCATTGAAGATGCATTTTTTCCCTAAATAATACACTGAAAAGTTCCCATGTGTCGTCAAAGATGAATGTCATGAGTTTACACTGAGACAGCTCTGTCTCTATTCAAAACAGCCACATATACAGGTAGTTATCCTAGAAAATGCTATCACTGGTAAAATATCCAATATAAAAATTTAATTAAATGAACGCTGTTGACATATTTTGTGAATATAAAGAGGCACTTGAATGTTTACTCAGAAGACTTAGGAAGAACTTCAGGACAGCCACAACTATGTCTACATACTAACAGCACTGTCACCTGGTGTCTACTGGTGAATACAGCTGAAAGTCCACAATGCAAGCATGGATTTTTAGGATGAACAAATGTTTCTGGTGATTCTGGGGCGAGTGACACAGTGTGGCAGTTCTAGAAGAATTATAATATGAAGCACATCACTGACATCAGGATGGTGTGGAGGAAAGTGCACTCAAACACAGTGAACACCATCAGAATGTGTGCACTCCTTCACAGGGTTCCCAGTGGTGCAGCATATCCAGCGTGAAATTCTTGACCTTCCACATCAGGCTTCCCCCTCTCCCCAGAAGGTCGACAAAGAATAGGTCCAAGGGTTCCTGAACAGCCACACTGAACAACTCACTACAGAAGAGCTCACTGAGATAAGGGAGTGGGTGGTGGAGGCAGAGAAAGGTATTGAGGACAAGCCCATTCATGTTCTCACCATCAAGACCTTGAGGGAGTTCCCTGCAATGATGGACCAAGCAATTTTATATATCCACGAAAAGGATCCATACACAGCGAGGGGTACACAGAACCACACGGCATTGGGCAACACTGAAGGCTGTACAGGGAACTCCTGACATTTATGAAAAAGGCAGCATTGTAGACCACCATCACCTTCTCCTCCCTTGTCTCCAGCACCGAGGAAGAGCCAAGGCCACCAATGAATGGTGTGCAATGCAATGTCCTGCCTCCATCATGTCTGTCTCGTATTTATCACTGCCTGACATACCTGTATGCTGTCCCGCTGCCACAGTCCCCCACCATCATGCTCTCCATTGCCCTCATTGCACTGCTCTCCCTTGGCCTAACCTTTTGATTGAGTCTGGCATAATTCTTTAATTTCCAAACTGCCCTCTTACGGTTTCTATCCTTCTATCTGTGCCTTCATCACTAGCTTCCTTTCTGGTCATTCTATTGCTGCTGTTGTATACGGCCATCATTTTTCTCCAAGATCTATCAACTGTGGTGTTCCTCAGGGCTCTGTCCTATCACCAATTCGCTTCCTTTTATTCATCAATGACCTTCTAAGCTGTACATCTAACCCTATCCACTCATACACTGATGACTCCACCCTTCACCTTTCCATTCGGTTCCCGCAACGCCCATCTCAGCAGTTACTTTAACAAACAAGGGATGAGGCTATGGCACACCTAATGTCTGACTTGGCTTGTATCTCTGACTAGGGTAAAAATAATCTGGATGTTTTTAATGCATCTAGGACTCAGTTCTTACACCTATCAATCCGACAAAATCTTCCAAAGGTATACTCACTAATGTTTAATAATATTCAGCTTATTCCTGCATCATCCTTGAACATGCTTGGGGTTTCATTCTCTCGGGTCTTATCTTGGAAAGATCATATCACATCTCTTGTAAAATCTGCTTTCAAGAGATTAGGTGTGTTAAGCCGACTCCGTTCTTTCTTTACCCCTACACAATTGTTGACTCTATACAAGGGGTTTTATCCGCCACTGTGTGGAGTACAACTCTCATGTGTGGGGAGGCTCCCCACATACAGCTCTTCTCAACAGGGTGGAGTCAAAGGCTTTTTGTCTCATTAACTTTCCTCCTCTTACTGACTCCCTTCAACCTCTGTCTCTTTACCGCACTGTTCCATCTTTATCTCTTTTCTATCGCTACTTTAATGGTCACTGCTCCTCTGAACTGTCTGCATGCATTCCTCCACCTCTACGACAGGAGTGTAGCACCTGTCTAGCAGCAAACTCTCATCCCTTTTCTGTCCAACCCTCTAATGCAAGAGTTAACCGTTACTCCCAGTCCTTCATTTATGCAACAGCTCAACTCTGGAACTGTTTCCCTCTGTCTGTATTTCCTGCTGCCTATGATCTCCAGTCTTTCAAACGCAGTGTGTCCAGGCATCTTGAAATGATCGGATCTTGAATTTGGCTCTCTCTGGTATTTTGTTTTTCTCTTGGAGGGAACTGTTATTGCAGGCTCATGGCCTTTGGTTCCTTCTTCCTCGCACAAAAAAAAAAAAAGGTATGCTCTCCCCATCTCTCTTCAATTCCTCCTGAGGACCTGGAATAATGGTCTAGGCCCTCCAGCTGTCCCCCAGTCTCAAGGAAGACCTTTAGTGATGACTTGGATCAGCCTAGGACTTTTTTATCAAATTAACACCCTATGGCACTTGACAACCTCATCACTTAATGAGGTGTGACTGTATTATATACCATACATATGTCACTGTTATAAATACTATACATATTGCTGCTACACACATTAATTTATCACATCACTTCTGTGAATTACACATCACTATTGCTCACTTTCTTCACAGGTCACCAGCTACTTACACATCACCTGTACACAATATTTCCTAATATCAGTGTTGTACTGTAAACTATTTACAAACATCACTGTCACACACTGTTTGCACTGTGGGAGCAAAAACCAAGAATTACAAATTAACACATCACCTTCACCCAGAAAAAGCATCGTACAAGAGAAGGGTAAGGAGGATGGCAAGGCATCGTATGGGAGGACGGGAGCCAGGGTGGTGCTGCGTTTTCCACGTGATACATCTCATCTGTCGATGACGACTTGTGACTCGACAAAAGAAAGACTAGTATATCAAATTAACACCCTATGGCACTATCATTATGCCCCTTTCCTAGTGGTGGTGGTAGTGGTCGGCTTGTCAGAGGTGGAGGTGGTATGCCACGGGCTGGCAAGCAAGGATTCGAGCAATGCCACTTGATGACAACTTATGACTCGACAGAAGAGAGACTATTATATCAAATTAACACCCTATGGCACTATCATTATGCTCCTTTCTTGGTGGTGGTGGTGGGGGGGAGAGGGGGTTGGCTTGTCAGAGGTGGAGGTGGTGCGCCACAGGCTGGCAGGCAAGGATTCGAGCAATGCCACTTTGTAAATTTCTTGCTAGAGGTAAGCACATGACTGACATTGCCTGATATGCATTCAGCTGACTGTAATGAGATGCCAGTGGCCAGAGGACACCATATTTATGGGCATGCTCTTCAAACTATGGCAAGGCAGTGATTGTGCAATGCCCCATGACCCAGAATGACTAGAACTCCTCAGTCATCACGATATCTTATGAAACAAAGGGACTAGAACCCCTCAGTCATCATATGATACCTCATGACCTGATGGGACCAGAACCCCTCAGTCATCACATGATACCTTGTGACCTGAAGGGACTTGAACCCCTATCATCACATGACACCTCGTGACCCAAAAGGACTAGAATTCCTCAGCCATCATGTGACCCGAAGGGACTAGAACCCCTCAGTCGTCATGTCATGCCTCATGACCCAAAGGGACTAGAACCCAAGTCATCACGAGATACCTTGTGACTCGACGTGAATAGAACCCCTCAGTCATCACGTGATACCTGATGACACAAAGGGACTAGAACCCCTCAGTCATCATATGATACCACATGACATGAAGGGACTAGAACTCCTCAGTCATCATGTGATACCTCATGACTGAAGGGACTAGAACTCCCGCCATCACAAGATACCACGTGACCCAAAGGATGAGGGTTAAGGGGTGACTGTGGGAACGGTTTTGACCCTTAGCAGTTAGTCTCGTAAGTTTTTCATCTCCCATAATACAGAATTCAATAATATTGTTCCCACTGTTGACCAATCAGCTGCTTGATAAGTGAGTCTACTGTATTTTGCCATAACTCTTATATTCATTTATCACATCTAATACACAAAAGTCTTCTTACATATAATGTTGTTATTATATGTAATATAGTAGACATCGCACAATGCTAAAGCAGCCACTATATTCAGAAACCATTCTTATGAGAGGTAAGAGCAAACTACAGGTTGTGGTTTGGTACACTACAAGTCTGATGCTACCACTCATAGGCAGAGCTAATCACAAGCATCCAAATGTTGCAAGACAGTAGTAGCAGTAGTGGTAGTTGTTCCCTAGGCAGTCTGGCCGAACAGCCCCGAGTCCCTAAGGAGGGCCACGGCCGAGACTGGGCTTTCCCACAGAGCTCTCAAGGAATGTATGTTGTGTTGTTGGCGTAGGTGACTGTGTGCAATGCAGTCTTCTACAATGAGCTTAATAGTATGGGGTGCTGTGTTACATTTTGGAGAGGCATCAGTGTTGGAGTCATCCAGCCTCTTCTGGTAACTTAAGAGGGCTGGATGATGCCCACATCTCAGCCTGGCCAAATGCACCCTGTCCTCACGAGGGGATAGGATTCAGAAGGGTGGGTATCAGGAGGCCGTGCATGCTGCTGTGTGTTGTCTTTAAGTGACTGAATGGAGCAGCGAGTAATATGAGTATGGATATGCTTCTGGAAGCTGGTCTGAGGCGGGTGAGGGGGGAGAAATGACAGTATCTGTGTATGATTGATTTGAGTATGGATATGCTTCTGGAAGCTGGTATGAGGCGGGCGAGGGGGGAGAGATGACAGTATCTGTGTATTATATCATGTGCTGGGTGTTGTTTTGATGTAAGACAGTTATGATTTATTCTGAATACAACTTTTTTTTTTTTTTTAAGCCAATTACAAGCATCCAAATGTTGCCAGACAGTTATGATTTATTCTGGATACAACTTTTTTTTTTTTTAAGTTAGTTTGCATGTCTTTCATAACAATCCTCAATTTAACAGCCTCTCAGAACTGAGAGCCTGTGAAATTAAACATTGTACTGTGCCTAGAGTAGGTTTTCTGGTCTTGTAACTGCTCTGGATGAGGGGAAAATCACTTCAGCCATGCACTTAATGAACCCCTGCAGTGAACTTCACAATTTAACCTAGTATCCTTGCAAGTAAGATATCCCATGTGCAACCAACACATCATTTGTCTCTTGAAACCATTCTTATCTGAGTGATATACCTTCCTGGCTAAACCCAGTCTGCTTTGCTTTGTTTTGGCAGTTTCATGTTAACATGTTGATCACCTTCCTGGCTGTTCAGTTTTACTCAGTGGTCTGCTTGGATGTCCTCTGGCCTCCATAGCATGAGATTTTAAGGGTTTTTGAGCTTGTGGTGGGGCAGAAACTCTTTTCTTCCTTCTCTGTTCTTTGCAGTTTCTTCTCTTCTTTCCCTTGTTTCTTCTCCTTCCTATGGTGGCTTTGGTCCTCCTCCTCCTCCTCTTTTTTTTTCTTTGGCTAGCTTTCTTTGATGCAGTGCTACCTTCAGGTCTATAATGGCTGACATGTCAAATATTTTTCTGTAATTCAGGAAACCACTCATTACAATGGGTGGTAACCATATGATCCAACAGATAACTGATGGTCATTGCAGTTAAGGCACTCTGTTATTTCTTTATCTTTTCTTGGAGGGAACATTCTAACAGGCTTCTAGCTGCTGAATCCTCCTTCCTTGTATTTAAAAAAAGAATATGAGGGTTGGTTGAATTTACTCATCACATAATGCCATTTAGTGGTGAGCCACTGGTCATTTTCACCTTAAATTTGGGGATCAAGTACAGGCATACCCCGGTTTAACAATCTAATTGGTTAGGTAAAACCCCATCGTTAGGCGGGGTATCATACAGTATATCGCGGTACTTTTAACATGTATTTCAATGTGAACCGTTTACCAGCCTTGGTTTTCCCCCCCAACCAAGTCCAAAACCCACCAAGATGAGCCCAAAAACAGGTTTAAAGGCAATCTAAATGGCCTAACAGCTGTCAAGGAAGCTAATCCAAGCCTAACACCTGTAAATAACTCACTGAAAATCATAAGGAATTGGCAAAGCTGGGACTAGCGCCGCTATTAGTTGCGGCGCTACATAGTGCCGCTACTATTTTAATAGCGATGGTGGTAACTCCATTACTTTTTTAGCCAGTAGCAGAACTGAAAGCGCCGCTACTTTTTGGCTGTACTCATGTGTTACCGCGCTCCTCGCTACTCACGTGACAAATACGGGTCCGGAGTCGGTGAGCACATACAGATATGCCGATGGTTTGGTTGTATTTATTAATGATGAAAAATAATACTTTCGTCAATTCTGTCAATTAATGATGTTTGTTCTACATTACATCAGTAGCTCATTATTATTTATTAGTAATGTGTGATAATTAGATAGGAATTTGCTAGTTAATTATCGATCATTTAAATTAAGTAAAGATAAATAAGGATGTCAGCTAGAAGTAGGCAAAACACACACACACACACACTCAACTCTAACTATCCCCATCTCTAACTCCCGCTCTCTCCCCCACTCTCTCTTCCAGACTAATTCTTACTCACTACGTTATTATTTCGTAACAGTATGTTACTTTCAGTTTAAAGTAATGGAAAAAAAAATTTGCTATTTTATAAATAGTCTTTAAAAGAAAGCCCCAGTTCATTTTTACTTTCGTTTTTGTACATATCTTAAATAGGTATCACTGAAAATGTAATAAATCTATATGATATGCATCACTGGTTGGCCACATTATTTTGCCTTTTACTGACATATGTTACTATCAGTAGGTATACTAGGTAACAGTGTAAAAGAACATTTGTTACATTATACAGTAAATAGCTTTTTCCTGTACCTACGGCTCTAAGCTTCATTAAAGTGACACCGACATGTATATGATGTTTTTTTATTTTTATTTTCAATATAAGTATATACTGACATTACTGGTACACAACATAACCACTCAGACTGACTAATATTATCAAACACAGTAAATAGTGTGTTGCTATATCACAGATTTTTGTTAACCATTCCTTGGTCTACCTTTACCTTATCCAAAGTAGAGGTAGCACCGCTACATTTCGTATCAAGTTGTGAAACCGGTAACGCCATTCCCGAACTAGTAACAGGAATGGGAGCGCCGCTACTTTTTATTAGTATCATTCCCAGCATTAGGAATAGGTTAGAGAATATCAAACACCTCTCATCACTTACTTCTTGTAGGTCCATGTCCAGTCCTGGTCATCATCCTTGCTATACCCCCTGAGGCTAGGGGACACGTGGTGCTCCCCAACACTCAGTCCTCCTCCTCAAAGCCCTCAAACCCTATCTCCAGGGGAGGGTCAGAGGGGGTTGGCAATGGAGTGCGATGTGATGACTCAGGTGGAGGCGATGGAGTGCGATGTGATGACTCAGGCGGAGGCGATGGAGTGCGATACAATGACTCAGGCGAAGGCGATGGGGTGTGATGCGCTGGCTCAGGCGATGGCGATGAGGTGCGATGCGATGGCTCTGGGGGTGATGCGATGATAGAGGAGGTGGTGTAGGAGACAGCTGCGATGTCCGGTGAGGTGGCGAGGGAGACTGCTGCAATGAATGATGAGGTAGCAATGGAGTCAGTTGCGGTGGCTCTTGTCGTTGTGATGGAGACAGAGACAGTGGCCGAAGTGGTGTGGGAGATGGAGGGTGGGATGAGGAAGGCAGCAATGAAGTGGCAGAGTGCCTTAGTGGAGACATAGTTGACACGGGAGACGGCAATTGGCTGGAGGTTAGGTCCAGCACAACGGGCTGAGCATGTCCTCGGTGGGAAGTGTCCCTTGGGGTTTCTCTGCTGGCTGAAGGTTGGAGAGATGCTCTGCTCGTCGAGGGCTGGGGAGATCATGTGCAACTTCCCGGAGTGGTGGGGGCCTGCTTAAAGAACGATGTGATCGTTGTCTGCCTGGCCACCCTCTTCTCCTCCAGCATCGTCCTGTACACTTTCATACTCTCCTCAAGCCGATTAGCTGTGTCCCTGCTTCGTCCTGCGAGGGGGTCATGTGTTTTCATAAGGTCTGTAAGCTCATCCAGCTTTGTTTGCATCTCCTTCAGGATCTTGATGTTCTGAGCTCGGACCTCAGGCACAACCTCCTCCTCCTCCTCCTCTGCCTCCTGGTGCGCCCGCTCGATCTCCATGTTGAGGAACTCCTCACTGCTGAGCTCTTCCCTGTGGCACTCGAGAACCTCCTCCACATCATCCTCGTCAACCTCCCCAAAGCCAGCCTCGTGCGACAACTCAGCAATGTCCTGCTGCACACGCTTGACAGCCGGAGGTTGCACGCCCTCGAGGAAGCCAGTGAAGGAGTGAACACATTCTGGCCAGAGCTTCCACCAAACACCATTCATCGTCGCCTGGCTCACCTCGTCCCATGCTGCAGTTATATTCTCCAGGGCGTGGCGTATATTGTACCCTCTCCAGAACTGCTGTACAGTTGTTCTGTCATCACTGTTGCAGGCCCTTACCAACTGCTTCATTGTGTGGTGGAGGTAGTAGGCCTTAAAGGCAGCGATCACCCCTTGGTCCACTGGCTGTAACAAAGACGTGGTGTTGGGGGGTGGGAGCACCACCTCAATATTGCTGGCCCATTCCTTCATTGCAGGCGGGTGGCTAGGCACATTATCCACCACCAGGAGAAATCTGTTTGTCAGATTTTCATGAGACACATCATCACAGAGGGTGGCAACCTCCCCAGCAGCAGCCCTAATGGAATCCTTCTTCTTGATGAGGGTGGAGGCAGTTGACTGGGCCAGGTAGAAAGCCAAGGCGATAGAACACGCACCTTCGCCTTTGTCAAGCTGCTTAAGGATTTCCAATTTCATCTCCACTGACACAGTCTTACGGACACGCTTCGCAGGAACATCACCAGCACCACCACTAGCAGGACGCTTACCACCACGACTAGGGCCTCCACTACTACCACCACTAGCCTCACCACATGCAGCACCCTTACCAGACATGATCACACTTATTTTGGCTAAAATTCACACAATATCACACTGCACACACAATTAGAATCACTGCTCTACTCACGGCACTGCTCAAACACAGTTACGATGCACTACGATGGGAACTTGTGTAATGTTGGTGGCGCAATATGATACGTGGTGGGCGAGCGTAAGGGAGATCCTCACTCTGAGATGGCCGGTACGAGAAGAGCGATAAGGGTGAGCGTGGGGTAAGCGATGGGTATAGGGCCTGCGCGAGCATTTCTGCGCATCCTGGGAGGCAGGCGGACTCAGCTGGCTGTGGGAACATGCGTGATTCAAAATTTCGGCCTGTAGTCTGCAGGTGCAACATCGGAGGGCCCATCGTTAAACCAGGGCTCACCCATCACGCATCGAGGCCTGGTGCAATTCGTACCCCCATCTCTAAGCCGAGGTATCGCATTTAGGGGTATCGTATATCGGGGCATTACTGTACAGGTACTGTATCCTAGCCCTGGATCCCTATGTTCCTGATGAGGAAATATATACAGTAAGTCCTCGTATTTGGACGCATTTTACTTCAACACCTCATTTTTCGCGCAAGAAAAAAGTTTCTGAGTTGTCTCACAATTCGCAAATTTCCCCACAATTCGATGTTCCCAGCTGGCAGCCGACACTCTGCAGGCGATGTGTACCGATGCTCAGTCTAGGCACTGTCCATTTTTCTATGCAACAGTTTTCCACGATCTTTATACAGCAGGTCCAGCAAGGCAGTAGACACACGTGGTTGTTATTGTTTATGATCATAATGGACGATTTTCAGCCGTGTCGTGAATACACAGCAGGTCCAGCTGGGCAGTAGACAAACGTGTTTGTTACTGTTTGTGATCGTAATGTATGATTGTCAGCCGTGCTACTATTTCTTAACAAAGAATCGTTACATGTTTCTCGTAACACCATTTTTTTTTTTTTTTTTGATGGCCGAATACCTGAAATGGATGTAAAATAAAGCTTATCGATATTTAAGGAAGGAAAGAATAATAACCGTCCCAATACAGAGATGGTAGACTCAGCCCACCAATTTTTTATTCTATTTGACTATATTACAGCTTTTCTTCCTTGCAGCAGTGAGTAAAATAATGTTGTTATAATTTCTCCCTTCCTTTTAGTGACAAAGAGGGCACATAAAATGACCGGGGTTTAGTTAACTGACTTTGATGTCAAAAATTAAATAATCTGGTGAAAAGTGGCAGTTTTTCCTTGATTAGTGACACCGGGACCTAGCCCATCCACCCTCAACACACCTTCACCTGCCACTCAAGCCAGTCTTCACTTTATTTCTGGTAAGGATTTTTGGCGTTGCAGCTCTTTATAACAGTTTTATGTCTTTCAGGTACATGTCTATTGTGTTATGCTGTTTTAGCACTAGTAAACACTCTTCATTTAATTTTGGGTAGGGCTTGTTTGGTGTTATAGTACTTTCTGACAAGTACATGTCCCACCGGAACGCTCCACTATTTTTCCCATTGATTCTTAGCTTCACAATTCGACGTTTCATGGTTTGTGAGATTTTGGCGGAACATCCAAGCCACGAAAAATGAGGATTTACAGTAATTGGAAGATATACTGACAGAGGAGATTCCTTCATTAGAACCACCTGGTGTTCCCCACTCTTCCTGAGCACTACTTAACTTTCTTTGCTACTCCATCATTCTTGTAAGAATCTTTTGGAGGGGTATGTTTTACTTGGTTATATTTGGCTATGCTTACACTGTATATATGTAATCAGAGTGAAGCACCTTTGTCTCAGGAGGACTGGAAGTGAAAGAGGAGAATCCCAATGCAAAAATATACAGGATGACCATCTCATCCACAAGAAATATTAATTAGTCAGAGTCAGATGAATGTCATCCTTCAAGAGCAAATGCCGGCAGAAACATGTCCTAAATGAGTACAGCATTTCCTCCAAATGAGGAGAGAGGCAAACCAGTGCAATGAAAGTAGTGTGAGTGTGTAAAAGAGATTCAAACCACAGAAGAATGATGTTATCTTTCAAATATTGCCAGGGAATGCACTGACTCCATGGAGTTGTAGGGCTTCCTGGATTAGCAGAAGCCAAGAAAAATCTCAGTTTATTAGTGGTTTTGTCTTCTTGGCTGCATGATGAAATAACCAGACACTATACCAGTGGCTGACTGAGATGCCCCCTCCTATCTCATAGGGTTTGGTGGTGGTTGCATGGGAAACTATGTTACTTCCTCAACTCATTCAGTCTGGTGTTGCTTTATTGCTTTGCTACTTCCAGATTATTTTATGGAGTTTTTAGGAAACATCCTGCAATTATGAGGTATATGAAAGCTAGAATACGAGCAGTTTGAAAAGTTTCTGCAACACTGAACAAAATAGTCTGGAGATAGTAGGAATAAAAAGAATACTGTCAATGGACCAAAAGCATAGTGTTGACCTTTTTAGAGTATGCTTAAAATTTCATAAATGTGGATGAAAACTTTAAACCATACCATATATGAGGATACCATTCAGTCTCTAACAAATTTTAGAAATTTACCAACTCTGTACCGAATAATGGGACTGATATCATATGTGACGTCTTGTAATGATGATAAAATTTAGAGTACTATATTTAAACATACACCTATGAGTCCTCTTCATTATTATCTCTCATTACAAGAAATACATACCCTTGTTCTGGGGCGTGATGGATAAGGTTTGGTGGGAGACGACCGTTCAGAAGCAACAGCACGTGCAACTGAATCCATCTGCTGTTCTGCTCGTCGATAAGCATTGTCATAATGCTGCTGCGCACTTCTCATATCACCCTGCAGATCATAAACTTTCATTTAACATACTACAGTAATATGAAACTGCATTTTCTAATACAAACTAATACAATTGAATGTTGTTCCACTAACCCTGCAGCTGCATGCAACATCATATGTTTAGTATTTCTTGACGGTGTTCCCCCAGCATGATTTTTTAATAACAAAACATGGTGGCAAGTTGTGAATTTGAAGCAAGGATTAGTAGCAGTAGCTGAGTAACTTTGGTCTGTCTGGCCAAGCAGACCCATCAACCACTGGCAAGCAACTGACTCTTCAGGGCTGTCCCATGCAGTGAACAAATGTTTCCTTGTGATGGACATTGCCTTGTCTCAGCAAGGCATGGGAAATAACGAGCAAGTTTGGTTATTGGATGGATGTCACATTTGCATCTCTTCGTCCAGTTAACAGGGGCATCATTGTAGGTTCTACACCACCCTGTTGTCTGGTTATATGGTTACCACCCAGCATTCTGAATGGTTTCCTGTGTCACAAGACATCATTAGGTTTGTTATTCATGTACAGTCACCTAAGAAAGAAGTGGGCAGCATTAGATAAGCAAGTGGATGAATGGAGACCACCAACTACCACTGTAAGTCTGTAGTGATAAATGTAAAAGGAGGAGAAGAAAACAAAAGTCAGCACCAATCATCTTGGAGAAGAGGGACCATGGAGAGTATTATTTCTATTATTTCGACAATGTTAAGATCAATTAACTTCACCATGATTGAGAAATATGCAATAAATTAAGAGTCATCCATATGTGTATAGTTGTTGTTGCTGCCCAAGGTTCATCTGGATGTAAACCTGATGGACCACAAGAGACTGACCACTTCTGCTTGCTGCTCCCAGAGATCTACTGTTTAGGTTATGCTAAATATTTTTCTGTGTTGTGTGAGCAAGGTGCATGAAGTGATTATGTGTGCTTGCTGGTACTGGAGTGGAATGCCATCATGTAGTGGCATCAATACAAAAAACTGGGTCCACTACTCTCTCATACAAATGTCAGCCAACGTCCCCCTTATACCCTGACCAACAAGTGTGTTGGTGGTGCAAAGGATTGTATGCCTGTAATGGCTAATGGACTGTTTTGAGTTGATAATGAAGTAAAGAAAGGTGACAGCCATATCACCGTCTAGAATTTCTGGGACGAACAACGGGATGAATATTTGGTGGGTTCCATGAAATATACTGTTCAGCTGATGTATTAGATGCCTGAGGTGACTGTGTTCATGGGCGGAGAGGACAAGATGTTTTAGAGGCCTTCTGTGTGTTGTGCAGACAACTTTTGATTATTTCCTTCTCCGCGGCATGCCAGAAGAGAGACAATTTTTTTGGTTTTCATTTTTGAAGACTCCACCATGCTTGCATGCGTTGGACTTGGTCGCCTAATGGCAGCTCTCCATGCTGCTCAATCTCTGGAAGCCTCCCTGTTCAGTCCCTTAACCCTGAGGTCACACTTAATGAACTTGTCCAGGTCTTTTTTGGTCTACCCCTCGCAACCCCACCCTTAATATTAATGTTTCTCACTTTCTGCACCCAATTATCATTCCCCATCCTCTCCACATGCCCAAACCACCTCAATCTACCTCTCCTCATCACAACACCAATACACTCCTGTCCCATCCTACCTCACCACTCTTCCATCATAAACCTAGCCCCTCCAGGCCTTGCACTCAGGGACGCACTGCACATCCACCTAATCATTGTCAATTCTGTACATTTGAGCCTGCGAATATCCTTTTCCTTTACTGCCCAGGTCTCACTACCATACAGCATTACACTTCTAAAACATGCTGCATACAAAGATCCCTTGGCACATACAGAGAACCCTCTCAATGTCTGGAGAGGCAACAGCTCCCTGAACTTCTTCCAACCACTCCTCACTCTAGCCAACAGAGCTAGCTCCAGCCCCACCTCCAGCACATAACATGCCTCCCATTTTTTTTTTTTTTTTTTTAAATAACAGAACAGAGGAAGGAAAAACAAATGAATAAAAAAAGTAATCCATACACCAGATTACTGGTGTCCTCCATTCATACACTATCTGTAACAGTTGGACTTGAACTGCTGTAGGTTGAAGTTAAGAGGGAAACAACTCTGGGGAAGTGAGTTCCAGAGAGAGATGCAGTTCAGGGAATAAAAGAATTCTGATAGGCAGAAGTTCTGCAATATGGCTGAGTGACACTCCAGTCATGAATGCTGCCAGATGCCTGTGTAGCATGAGGGAAGGCATGGAAAGGTGGCACAATGGATGCAACTTCATCTGAGCATTTGCCATAAAAATACCTGTAAAATAATGCAAGGGAGGCAACATTCCTTCTTACTTGTAGGGGAGGTAGTTTATTTGTAACAGCAGGGTTATTAATAAATGACTAGTCCAAGGCTCTTACGCTCCTCATGGGGCAACATAGGATTGGATGATGAATGAATGAATTAATTAATAATTTTGGCAACTTTATTCTGAATTTTGTGTAGTTGTTTTAATGCAACCTCTCCACATCCACTCCACAGGGGTGAGCAATATTCAAGCTGACAGCGCACATGACTTATAAATTATAGCTAACTGCTCGTCAGTGAAGAAGTTACGGACTGTGTACAATAATCCAAATTTTTTGAGGCAGTTTTAGCAAGTGATCTGACATGAGAGGTCCAGCTGAGGGCACTATTTAGTGAGACACTGAGAATTTTAATACTTTTGGAGATGGGAATATTAGTAACACTGAAGGTAATATATGAATCTGGCAATATCTATTAGTAAACTGTATATATTTGGTTTCACTTGCATTAATGGGTGATTCTACACTAAGTGACAAGCCAAATGGTTTCCTGTACACCAGGAAACCATTTACTACACTGGGTGGTAATCATGTATCTATCTATCTATCTGTCTACCTATTGCCAGACGCCATAATCACGTAAGGGGTGGCCATTTGACTTTGAGTTATTTGTTTTACGAGGAGGGGCACTAACCCTCCACCAAACCACTTGTTGACATGCAGGGAGCACGTATGGTTTGGTTATATGGTTACCATCCAGCGTTGTGTCAGGGAGAGGAAATGGAGACTGTCAGGCATGCATGGCTTGATCTTGCTGGTGAGTCTCTTGAGTGGGTGGAAGAGTTTTGTTACTTGGGAGACATGATATGTGCTGGAGCTAGCTCTGTGGCTGCAGTGAGGAGTGGTTGGAAGAAGCTGAGGGAGCTGTTGCCTCTCCTGACACTGAGAGGGCTCTCCCTCTGTCGAAAAGGATCTTTATATGCAGCATGTGTTAGGTGTGTAATGCTGTATGGTAGTGAGACCTGGGCTGTAAAGGATGAGGATATTCATAGGCTAAAACATAGAGAAATGACAATGATTAGGTGGATGTGTAGTGCATCGCTGAATGTAAGACATGGGGGAGTTAGGTTTACGATGGAAGAGTTAAGAGGAAGAATGGGACTGGAGTGTATTGGTGCTATAATGAGGAGAGGTAGATTGAGATGGTTTGTGTATGCGGAGAGGACGGGGGATGATTACTGGGTGCAGACAGTGAGAAGTACTTAACGTTGGGGGTAGGGTTGTGAGAGGCTGACCGAAAAAGACCAGGGATGAGGTCATAGAGTGTGACTTCAGGGTTAAGGGACTGAACAGGGATGCTGCCAGAGATCAAGCAGTATGGACAGCCATTATTAGGTGACAAAGGCCAACACATGCAAGCATGTTGGAGCCTTTATAAACGAAACAAAATGAAGAGAGGAGCTGAGTCAGTTGGTGCAAAGCAGCTAATGCAAGAAGACTCAGGGCACAACGCGCATCAAACAGTTGCATCCCAAGTCACCATGTAATAAAGACATTGTGTTACTGTCTTATCCCAGGCTGTGCTAACCAGAGCCATGAAACTGGTGCAACACTGAGGAAAAATAAAATATATATATATATATATATATATATATATATATAAAGAGCCATGGGTGAATGGGAAAATGGATTGACAAAGGTCAACCACGAAATGAGGTAACCTGCAGTTAGGCTCTGAAAATAGGTTTGGGCTGAAGAGAAACCACTGATTCAGAAATAAGAGGGGAATATAAGATGAAAGGCCCAACACCAAACCATCTGAGCAGAAAGGTGACTGGGAGAACAATGAAATGGAGAGTCTTGGGATGGCCCATGTGCATGTGTTACTGAGGGGCATGCAGCAACAGGGAAACCCCCAAAGCCCCAGAACTAAAACACTCAAACTCACACCATAAACCCCAAAGGAAGAAGGCAAAGAAATGGAGGAAGGGAACTAAAACAAGATGTAGGATGCAAGAAAAAATGCAGAGAGGTGATGGAGAGACAGACAAAGAGGCCAAAAGGAAATGGGTGCCTGCTGAATAGGACCACATGAGGAGGAGAAAACAGCTATTAAAACAACTTATACTCATAACTGGGAGACTTCACTGCTTCCAAAAGGAGATGAGATGTCTGCTAGGGTAAACACACAGCAACGAGCACAGGAGAATGTAAAAAAACTAGCTGCCCATCAATGGTAATCCACATGACTGACATGCTCAGCAAAAATGGATACCAGTTGACAAACATGGCCAAGGGTGCTGGACACCACCCAAGGGGAGTACTCTACTGTACACTGTACAAGTGCTCATTGTAACAGAAGGAGGTTATCCAGATGAAGTGCCTTCTGGCCGATGCTTCGCACATCAAAGTTCTTGTTCTGCTGAGCAAATGTGGTCACCCAAGGCCACTGGGTGGGCTTGGCAAGAACCCTAGCTGCCAAGCTAAAAGGCGCTACTTTTCCATGGGATTTGTAAATTGACCCATATCACTGTAATTCTCGTTAGATTTAAGGCAAAAGTGGTCATGGGTTATTTGGAGGTCAATCATCCCACATGTCAATGAATATCAATGCTGATTTTTATATGTTCATATATTAAATAATATGAGTGGTTTATTTACAATTTAATTGTTAAAAAAAAATAAAAATAAATAAATAAAAATTTTGTGAACTTGCACACTACCCAATTTACAAACTTCAGCAATGACATCTTACATCAACTCTTTCACATTCATCTATATCTATTGCCAGACACCTTTATCCCGTAAGGGATGGCCACAAACAAATTGTCTCTCTGTCGCCCTGTCCCCCGCCATTTCACAGCCCTGCTCCCAGCTCACACCTCCCTCTCTCATATACCTCTCCACTCCATCCCTCCATATCATCCTTGGCTTCCCCCTCCCTCTCTCCCACTCCACCTCACTCACATACACTCTCCTCATCAGTCTCTCATACTCCATCCTCTCCACATGGCCAAACCACTTAATTTGTTTCTTCTAACACTTCCTATTACATCCACATCCACACCACAATGCTCCTTCACTCCCTAATTTGTCAGTCTCTCTCTCCATGTGATTCCACATGCTCCTCTCAAATAACTCATTTCCACTGCTCTCAGTCTTGATTTCTGTCCCTCCAACAAAGTCCAAGCTTCACTTCCATATGTTACAGTTGATATCACAATACTGTCATGCAGTAACTTTTTCACTGACATGCTCGCTTCCTAGTTTCTTATCACTGCTTTCCAGGAACCAGCAACCTTTCTTCCTTGTTGTACCCTTTCAAACACTTCACCCACTAAACTTCCATCCTTACTCACCACATTACCCATGTACACACTCACATTATCCATTTCCTCCTCATCCATCATCACTGTACATTCACTGACTTCATTTCTCTCAAAAACAATAACTTTACCTTCTCGACATTCACTTTTATATTCTGTTTCTTACACACTCTCCTAAACTCATCCACCAAGCCTTGCAGCTCTCCTTCGTCTTCACTTAACAACACAGTATCATCTGCAAACAACAGTACTGTAAGTTTCCAAACACTGCCCTCTCTCATTAGGGCCACTCCAACATCCACTGCCCTACCTTCTATCTTGTTTATAACCCCATCCATATACAAAATGAACAACCATGGAGACATGACACATCCCTGTTTCAATCAAACCTTCAAGTAGAAAAATTCACTCAGCTCACTATCCACACGCAATGCAGCCTTAGCACTCTCATACATACTCTTCACGGCATTCAACAACTTCCCATCTACTCCATATATTCTTAATACTTTCCACAATCCTTGTCTATCCACCCTGTCATATGCTTTCTCCAAATTCATGAAGGCTGCATACAACTTCCTTCCTGTCTCTACAAACTTTTCCACTAAAGATCTAAGAATGAATATCTGATCTACACAACCTCTTCCCTTCCTAAAACCTCCCTGTTCTCCTCCAACTAATTCCTCAATTATTTCCCTAACCCTATCAATAAATATTCTACCTTAAAGTTTCTCTATTACACTAAGAAGACTAATGCCCCTACGATTACCACACACTTCTTTTTCCCCTTTTCCTTTGTACGGGGGAATAATTATACCTGACTTCCAATCCTTCGAGACTCTACCTTACTCCCAGGCCAATCTGCACATCTTCCACATCCATTCTACTACTATCTCTCCCCCATGCTTTGGCATTTCACCACACACTCCATCAATATCTGGGGCTTTCCCCATTTTGACTTTCTTCATTGTTTTCACAACTTCCATCCTACTAATTTCTTCCTCTCTTCCCACATCCCTCCTTCTCCCAGCCATTCCTCAACCACTTATATTTGCATTACTTTTATTCTCTATGTTCAACAATTCCTTAAAGTATTCTCTCCATCTCCTCACTTTTTCTCCTTTGCTCACTAGTAATCTACCATTTTTATCATTCACTCACCAACTAAATTCTCTGACACTCTATCTAACTCTCAATACCTCTTCCCAGAACATTTTCTTACATTCTCTCCACTTTACACTCAAATTCTTTCCAAATTCCTCATCCACTCTCTTACTCTCTCTTAAAAATCTTTTCACCTCTCTCTTCCTCTCTACATATAACTCTCTCTTCCGTCTCTCAATTTCTTCCACACCCGTTTCTCATCCACTCACTATATGCTTTCTTCTTTTGTGCTACAGCCTGTCTCACCTCTTCATTCCACCACGTTGTTCCTTGCACCCCATTTCGTTTTCTCTTCACTCCACACACCACATCACATGCTGCACAGATTTCTTCTGTGAATATCTTGCACACACCTTACACGTCCCCCATCTGCTTCAATCCATATGTACCTAATTGCTCCTCCACATCTCTCTCATATTTTGCTTTTCTTTCATCATCTTGTAACTTTCCACCCTCCTCGTATGAACTACTTCCTCCTGTCCTTCCCTCCTTCTATTTCTTCATTTCAATTGGACCTTGATTCTCACCACCACCAAGTTTTGGTCAGAAAGTCTACTCCCTCAACATCTATATGCTCTTGCATCCATTACACACCTGCTCATCCTATCATCCACACACACATAATTATTCACTGCCTTCCTTTCATTCAGTTCACCACCCACCCTTCTCATCATTCGCCATGTATACCTGTGGATCATCATGTGCCTGAAGAGGGTATTAGCTATCACCAATCCCGTTCTGGCACAAATGTCCACTAATGCACTGCCATTCTCATTCCTCTCTCCAGGCACACCCCACTCACCAAATACTCCATCCCCTTCACATTCCCTACTTTCCCATTAATATATCCAATCAATAACACTCTCTCATTCCTTTCAAACTTTTCCATGCACGCTTCCACATTTGTCCAGAACTCTTCTCTCACTCTGCTTACATGATCTTGCATTGACACATGCACACACACACACACATACACACACAATCGCCCACATTTGTAGTCCAACTTTCAATCTTACCCACACAACCCTTGAGCCAACTGATCCATACTCTCTTACATTCTCCTTCCATCTGTTACTCACAACAATACACACCCCTTCTTTTGCCGTCCCATTCTCACCTACTCCCACGCATATACCCCATCTGTACTCTCTGCTGTAATTATTGCAGGGAAAATTCACATGTTTGCTTCCTAGTTAATTTTTCATTTTTAGCTAATTTCATTCTCAACTTACTGAGGTGGTTTGGCCATGTGGAGAGGATGGAGGGTGAAAGACTGATGAAGAAAGTGTATGTGAGTGAGGTGGAGGGGAGAAGAGGGAGGGGGAGGCCGAGGATGAGATGGAGGGATGGGGTGGAGAGGTATATGAGAGAGGGGTGTGTGAGTTGGGAGAGGGGCAGTGAAATGGCGGGGGACAGGGCGACGTGGATGCGATTTGTTTGTGGCCACACCGAATGGGATTGAGGCGTCTGGCAATAGATAGATAGATAGAACTTGTTTTTATTTTCATACACAATATATCAACAGGTTCTCTAATGTTTGCTCTATTATGACCTCAAAAAGAATCTGCAAAGCTAAGAGTATGACTACCTTTCTGCAGTGGACATAAACACATTATGTATATAAATACTGAATATTCTCAGTTTTACAGGTAGAAATATTTTTCACAGCCAATACTATTTAGAAACTTGCTCAGACGTAGAATTTCATGAGTCTTCCATTGGCAATTTATGATTTTTAATATAACAAACAGTTCTCAAAAAAAAAAAAAAAAAAAAAAAAAAAAAAAAAAAAAAAAAAAATCTGGGAAGGCAAGACAACTGAGACAGCAGCCTTTGGTGACTTTCCTATGGTGATGAGAGAAGGTAGAGAGCTGCAGAATAGTGCATTTTTTGCATTCTGTGCCACTTACGTCCCACTAGATTACAAAGACACAAATTGCTTAAAATTATTTTCCCTTAAGACAGTTTAAATAAATGAAATTCAACACCTGCATTAAATTCCGCAAAAGGGTTAACAAGTTTATTAGCCATCAATATTACCAACTCACCAACTCTTAAATTCTAGACTGGTTCTACCTCTTCATAACTGACATCCTCAAGGTCACTATTGTCCCTGTACACATCATGCACCCACTTCTAAACATACCCTTGCCTGTGCATAGCGGGGATCATGTGAAGTACGGTGGTCATAACCTGAAGACTGCTGTTGCTGCACCTCTGCTGGGGATGTAACATATCCATATCCGTCTCCACGGCTATATGCACGTTCTCGCTCATCAGGCTCACACTGCACAAAAATGGGTCAAACACATTCAAAATACACAATTTATAACAATATAGAAATACAAAGATATTGGAGCTAACACAATTCAGAAATATGCATGAAATGTCTGGACCCCCAATACAGATCTCTATCAACTAAATAAGTTGCCTCTCTATAAGCTATGGTTCCCGAGTCAAGCAAAACTGGGTTCCAAGTAATACCTCCACTTGAATGAGAGTAAAATTGAATTAACTCTTCTGCAAGGAACAAAAGAAAACCCTCCTCTCCTGCAATACAGTGAAAGACATGCAAAGAAATTATATTTTGTTTACATCTTCATCTTCCGGTAGGTATTTAGTGTTAGTTACCATGTTTTGCTTTTATATAACTTTTTTTTCCACATCAGAGCCTCTCTTGTTGCTCTTCTCTCTTATCAGAGTGCTCTTGAATGCTTAAAGTTATCAAGTTCACCTTGAGATTCCTCTTTTCTGGACAAGGTGAATGCTTTGTGTTTTTTGTCTCCTTCTTTTCTCTGCCATTATTTCTGTCTGCTCACTTTGTGTAATATTTATTTTGTTTCCAGATGATAAAAGCATCTCAGCATTTCACTGTCAGTGGCTGACTAGCACGCAGATAGGTAAGTAGGCAAGGAGGGGATTGAAATGCTGTGTAGTGTAGTTGTTTTCTTATACGGTTTCAATCCTAATTTAACCAAACATGGTAAAAGGCTTGAGGGTCAGCCAAAGGGATTAAGTATTGTTTCTGAAAACATTAAGTACAGGGTAAGAGCTACAAGCCAAGTGTATTTACAAAGTTTTGATCCAATCGAAGCCAAAAATGGTTGAAGAGTTCAGAGAACAGCAGGAATGATAAGAGTTGATTTTGAGAACAATTAAAGTCTGTGCAATCAGTAAATATCAAAAGGCCACACCTCTTCTTGGCTGTACTTCTACGGCCGGCAGCGCTATCTATAACACGATTGATAATTTATAAGAATATTTGATTACACTCTTTACCAATTTTCGCTTCTTAACTTGTTTACAGTTTTCATCAACTTGTATTTCAGTTTCTCATGTGTCACTGATTACAATGATAATAACATCAGTGATCAGAAACTACAAAATAGTCTCAATGGACTGGGCAGTGATAACTTTTTTTTTCTAGTACACAAAGGCTTGAGGCTGGAGGTTAGGCGGCACGGCGCAGTGACTCAGAGGCTCTGACAGGGAGCAGTCATGGCGTCCTCCATCAATACCCCAACCTCTATCCCTGGTAGGCCAGCCAGTGCAGGAAGACTTGTCAGCCAAGCCAGGAATATTGTCCTCAACATCTTCAAGTATTTCGATAAGGACAAGAAAGAGCCAATAGCAGATGTGGTGAAGAAAACCTCTGAGGCAATGAAAGTTTCACAGCCTGTAACAAGATCAGACTCCAGAGCAAGAGAAGAGAAGATAAAGTAATAGAATCACCACTTTATCGGAAACGGTTGTCACCTGTACTTGGGAGAATTGATGACTTTGACAAGGATGCAATAAGAAGAGAAATTCTTGTCTTTTATGAAAGAGGAGAGCTGCTTACACTTGATTTATTGTTAGAAAGACTGAAAGAGCCACCAGTGGACTTTCATGGAGGAAAAAAAAGCCTGTGAACATTGCTGAAGAGTATGGCATTCAGACACAAGAAATATTGTGGCAGCAGAGCTACATTGATGAAGAGATCAGACATCATAGCTGCCAGAAACAAATTTCTAAGGGAACTTAAGACTAACAGATGCAGTGAAAATCCAAGACCAGAAATTCACCTCAATGAAACCTGGGTAAATCAAAATTGCAGCGTTGAACAGTGCTGGACGAACAAGGATGGTACAATTGGGCCTCACACAAAATCCGGCAGAGGTGGAAGATTCATCATTATCCATGCAGGAAGTTCTGAAGGCTTTGTTCCTGGTGCACTCTTAATGTTCAAGTCCAAGGTTGGTAATAAAGGAGATTACTATGATTCAATGACCAGCTATACATTCAAAAAATGGTTTTCGGAGCAACTTATTCCTAACATCCCTCCAAGATCATTAATTATCATGGACAACCCTCCCTATCACAACATGCAGCTGAACAAGGCACCTTCAGGAAAATCAAGAACAGGGGATATCATCAAGTGGTTAAGTGACAACAAAATTCCCCATGACTCCTTGCATACCAGAGCTGAACTTTATCAACTTGTTCAGCTTCACAAGAAAGCCAAGCTGCGCTATGAAATCGACGAACTTGCTGCTGCTGCAAGGCATAAAGTACACTGACCTCCACCATACTATTGCCAGTTTAACCCAACAGAACTTATATGGGCTCAAGTCAAAGAAGAAATAAAGAAGAAAAATTCAAATGACATGAAATTTATGAAGAATGTAGAAGAGGTTACACTACAAGCTATTTGATAATGTGACTAAAGATACCAGAAAAAATGCGCAGAACATGCAATGAAGATTAAAAAAGACTATAATAAGAAAGATATTGCTTTGAACAAATGTTTGAGTAATTTTCAATTGAACTAAGCCAGTCAGACAACAGCAGCACTGAAAGTGATGATAGTGAGTCCTAAATGAAGATCCCACACCTTAAAAAAAAAAAAAAAAAAAAAAAAAAAAAAAAAAAAAAAAAAAAAAGGGGGGTAGAGATGATCCGCCTCCACGTGGCGCACCCTGTAAACGTCATTATTGACGGCTAAATGGATCATAAAATTATTAACTGCAGCAAGCTGCCTTACCAAACACCAAACTGCTGACAGAGAGAGAGAGAGAGGAGGGGGTTAGGGAGGTATCTGACAGTGGTAATACACTTTTATTTACAACCTCATATTTCGTTTTCGTTTTCGTTTTCGTTTTTAAAGGCTCCAACATGCTTGCATGTGTCGGCCTTGGTCACCTAATGGCGGCTCTCCATGCTGCACGATCCATTGCAGCCTCCCTGTTCAGTCCCTTAACCCTAAGGTCACACTTAATGACCTCGTCCCATGTCTTTCTCGGTCTACCCCTCATAACCCCACCCCCAATATTAACACTTCTCACCTTCCTCACCCAACTATCATCCCCCATCCTCTCCACATGTCCAAACCACCTCAATCTACCTCTCCTCATCACAACACCAATACACTCCAGTCCCATCCTACCTCTCAACTCTTCCATTGTAAACCCAGCCCCTCCAGGCCTTGGACGCAGGGACGCACTGCACATCCACCTAATCATTGTCATTTCTGTACGTCTGAGCCGGCGAATGTCTTCCTCCTTCACTGCCCAGGTCTCACTGCCATACAGCATTACACTCCTAACACACGCTGCATACAAAGACCCCTTAGCACGTAGGGAGAGCCCCCTCAATGTCAGGAGAGGCAAGAGCTCCCTGAACTTCTTCCAACCACTTCTCACCCTAGCCACAGAGCTAGCTCCAGCCCCACCTCCAGCACACAACATGTCTCCTAAATAACAAAACTCTTCCACACACTCAAGAGATTCACCAGCAAGTTCAATTCTTTCACGTCTGACGATCTCCACCTGCTCACCCCGGCACGCCGTGCACATAAAATCAGCATTATCTCGCAGTCTACCTCTGATACCACTACATCTCTTATGCACCCATTTATCACACACACCGCACAAGATGGAATTACTTCCCACGCCCTTGTGGCAAACTGCACATGGCCACTCTCCCTCGTCTTTGACAGTACCGCCACCAACCCTAGATATCATCACTTTTGTTTTATCTGCATTTACCCTTAAACTCTTTTGCCCCATACCATCTCTCCACTTCCTAAACCTTTCCTCCGCCTCCCTTTCATTCTCTGCAATCAACACCAAATCATCAGCATACAACAACTCCCACGGGAGTCCGTTTCTAAAGTCACGTGAAAGGGCTTCAAGTACCATGATAAACAACATGGGACTCAAGACTGACCCCTGATGCACACCAACATTCACGGAAAACTCATCACTCAAATCTCCATTCACTCTCACCTGGGTGTGAGCACCCACATACATGGCCATAACCACCCTAACCAGCCACTCCTCCAAGCCAAGCTTTCTCATTGCCCACTTCACCACCTCTCTAGGGACTCTGTCAAAGGCCTTTTCCAAATCAACAAAAACAAAATAAAGATCCCTTCTCCTACCAATATATTTTTCCTGAAGCTGTCGAACAATGAATATGGCATCAGTGGTCCCCCTACCTGGCATAAACCCAAACTGCATCTCATCAATATTCACTCTTTCTCTAATCATACCTTCTAAAACTCTCTCCATTACCTTCATTATCTGATCTAAAAGCTTTATACCTCTATAATTCCCTCTTTCCAGGGCATCACCCTTCCCTTTATACACATTTACAATTACACTCTTCAGCCAATCATCTGGGACAACACACTCATAAATAATCCTATTTATCAGGTCAGTGACTAAACTCACCCCTATATCGCCTGAGGCCTTCAACATTTCGGCAGTCAACCCAGACACACCTGCTGCCTTCCCCACCCTCATCCTGCCTATTGCCTCACTCACAGTAGCAGTATCAATCAAAGGCCAAGGGCCAGACACTGGATCTGCTGGCTCCAAACCTTCCCTGTCCCAGTCAAACTCCTCATTCAACAACCGGTTATAATGCTCTCTCCATGCATCTTTAATATCCTCACTGTTCACCACTACCCTTCCTTCATCATTCTTCACACACTGCTCACCTATGATATCCCGATTATCCCTCTTCACCTGACCTGCCACCCTAAATATATTTTTCCTTTCCCCATGATTTAGGTTATCAAGTAATTGTCTCTGTGACTCAGACTTTGCCCTGTATACCTCTCTCCTAGCCCTACGCTTGGCAGCCAAATATTCCTCTTTGCTACCACCCTTCTTCCATTCCCTGAAAAGCCTTCTTTTCTCCTTAATTGCAGCTTCTACACCCTCATCCCACCATGAAGTTACTTTATGTCTTGGTGGTCCTCTTGTCCAGCCGCATGTTACATCAGTAACTCTCAAGAAATTGTTCTTGAGGGCTCTGTACTGTTCATTAACGCCTCTGTCTACAGCTCCCTGTTCAGCCACCACTCTCCTCAACTCGCTATAGAAGGCATCCCTTACTACTTGGTTTTTCAGCTTCCATATTTTCCTCCTAGGTACATAAGTCCTCTTTTTCATCATTTGTTCTTTAAGCACCATATCACAAATCAGTAGTTTGTGCTGCTGCACACACTCCTCACTTCCTATAACTTTAACATCCCTCACTAACCTCCTATCGGCCCTCCTAACCAGAAAATAATCTATCTGACTGCTATTTCCCCCAGACTCATACGTAATTAACCTACTGTCTCTTTTCCTAAAATATGTGTTGCACACAATCATGTCCGTTGCCTCCCCAAACTCGAGTATCCTTTCCCCTTCTGCATTCCTTAGACCATATGCACAGCCCCCATGCACTCCTTCATAACCTTGGGCTGCTTCACCTACATGACCATTTAAGTCCCCTCCCAAAATCACTATCTCATCATCCCGCATACCACCCACTACACGTATTAAATCATCCCAAAATCTATCTTTCTCTGATTCATCCAATCCTGCCTGTGGAGCATATGCCGATATAATCACAGCTATCTTTCTTCCCAACAGAATTTTCACAACCAATATCCTATCGCTTACTCTCAAAACATTCATAACATATTCCACCCATTTCTCCGCAACCATCACACCAACACCTCCATATCCATCTGTCCTCCCCTGCCAAAACAACTTATAGCAACAGTCCTTCCCAACAATCTTTCTGGCTGATCCACCCCTGTACCGGACTTCCTGCAAACACGCCACGTCCACCCACCTCCTACTGAATGCCTCGACGACTTCCCCTGCTCTTCCCCTCAAACTTCCCACATTCCATGAACCCACCCTCATCCCCATGGGTGATTTACTGTCCTCAGGCTTGCTTTGAAACCTTTTTTGTTTTGTCATCTTCAGTATTAATAAATGGGGACAGACACAGCACAGGTCCCACTCATCGCACAATCCCAGGTCCAGGCAATGGATCTGGGACCCCTAGCCCACCAGCTTACCAGTGGCTGTGGTAGTGGCCTCGAGGCACCCTGCCAGGACAGCTGCAGGGACACCCTCCAAGCGCGTCTTGGCACTGCAACTATCCCGCCATTATACACCCACTGATAGGGCAGCCTCCTGGGACGCTACTCCCAGGTTCGGGCCCCTCTCTATTGGGCGGAAGCGGCAGCCTGGGAACCGCAATGCCCTGTACCCTCTAGCACAGGCCCGAGCCCCATCTCGCCCTGGACTATGCTGGTCTACTCTCCATACTTAGAGACTCACGGTTTGTCTCACTGTGAAGAGGAACCTTTCACGAGTATACTGAGGGAAATTTGTACAAAAATAAATGCACATTTAAAGACATTAAAGCATCCTTTTAATGTGCAATGAATAATTGAAAGACGTTATCAGTGTCTTAGTCTGCTGTCAAGTAAGAGTATCCGACACTGCGGTACGAGAACATGTTACTTTATCCACAGCGGTGACGGGATGGGGCATGGCCTTTTGATACTTCCTGATTGAAGTGATTATAGTCAAAGGTCAAAATAACAGTACAGTGTCAGATTTTGACCCTTGTGTCTGAAAAAAAATAAATAAATAAAAAATAAATAAATGATTTTGATCTGATTTGGACCAAACTTGGTGGAAGAGATGTGGGTCAGCCATGGGACTAAACTATTGTTTTTTAAAAAAGAGGCCAACAGTCTACATCATACATCTCATTCTAAGCTCAACAAGCCAAATGTCAAGCTCACACGATTAGGTCAAACTTCAACCTAAGTGTATTGTGGTGCAACAATATTCAATGTCTGTCTGCATCTACAGTACTGTGGTTGTATGCAATAGTTTAACCTTCTTCCCAGTTTTGCTGCTTCCACTCTGTCTTCTTCTTTATTTATTTATTTATTTATTTTTTTTATAGCTCAGTAACTTTTTGCTTCTCTATTATTTTTTGCAGCTTTTTATACTGCCCAGCATGTTCTGAGTTTAGACACCATCAGACGCATGCCTCTTGGCTATGTCATTCACCATTTTGGGTTCAGGTGCATTCCCCAGAGTTGTTTTTGTGTCACCCCTGTACACTGCACTGGTGTACTGTGCTGTGCTATCATCGTAGTACTGTTTTGTTTTTCCAGTGAATGTATACTCAGTGTCAGGACCGTCATGAAGCCCTCTGTGACTGACCTTAACTCCCATGACACTCAGATGGAATTCACCCCTGCCACCAAGGTGGACACTGCTCTTGGAAAGGCGATGAGGACAATTTCCACTGCTAGTGATGAGGGTGGTGTCGCTGAGAAATGGGTCTGTCCTTTCTCAACTGACAATGGTGCCATACACGAAGCTCAGAGAGTTGTCTACATTGCAAGGTCAGTTGATAACACTATTTTTTTTTTTTAAATCTCCACAGGTTGACTTCTGTGCTGAATTTACCTATGGGAAAATCATGCTTGTCGCATCTGATGTCTCAGATGAGGAACTCTTACATCATCTTCATTGTCTCAGCTACTGTTCCTCCCAGCTGCTGGAGATCATTTGTCTCACAGTCAACTCCCATGGAGGTGAGGATTTGGTGGTAGCTCAGGTGGTGCAGCTCAAATTCAGGGGCTCCTTGCAGGAGCAGGTTATCTTTGGACATTCCTGCTTCTCTGTAGGGATCAATGTGTTTCCCATACTGAGACGTCATACATGCTATCGCTGTGGCCATGGAACAACCTCCGTCAAAAAGTTAGATGATCTCAGTGTAGTAGGTTCCACCCTTGCATGTCACCGCTGGGTGGTCCATATTCCAATGACCCCTACTGCTTTTTCTGCAGTGCTACACACCAGTTTGCTGATGAACCCCCATGGCCTTGCTGGTCCCAGCATCTGATGCAGTGTTCCTGCAACCTACCTTAACTGTCACAGAATCTGCCCTTACATCCTCACCCTCACCTCACAGTAATGCTGTGAGGTGAAGGTGAGGATGTACCACCTCTACCTGCTATGCTTAGAATGTCCTGTAGCTCCCAAGGGACTTTGAACTTTGTCTCAGAGTACTGGTGGGTAATTTCCAAGTTCAAAATACACTACTGTGTGGCTAATTTCCAAGCTTGTAGCCTAAACATCATACATATAACAGTACCTCCCAAGGTCTGTGGTAGCCAGGCACATACTATCATGATGATTATACTACCCAACCACAGTAATAATCATCCCTAAACACTATATAATATCCATACACATGGTTTTCTATATATCCTCTAACAATTATATATGCTCTGAAACTATCTTTTAACACTTAATTCTTTTTTCTTATTTGATCACTTCCTAGCACATTTAAAACTGTTCCGTTGTCCTTTAACCCTTGCTGAGCTACAGATCTCTATGAGGCACAATGAAGGTCTACATAGGCCATGCTGCAAGCTTCACTTGAAGTACAATTTACATAAGCTATAAAACCAGTAAAGAGCGCTTTGTAAGCACGTGACAAGTAAGCGAGCGAGAGCTGTATTATCAGTTTCCTTCCCGTATATCCATCACAGGATGAAAGTAAGAAACGCGGCATTTCCCCTGGATGATTTTCAGCTATTGATTAAAATTTGATTCACTCACTGAGTACTTGGGAGCACATGTTATGAAAAAAAAAAAAAAAAAAACTAAGCTCTTAATATAGGTCAGGGTTTGTTTCAGTAATATAGGTTCCCATGGTATGCGAGTGCTGGTGTAAAGTGAGGCACTGTAGCATTCATCACACGCACAATGCTAAATTCTACAATCTCCACTGCCAACCTGTTGTGTCGATGGAACTGAAACGATAAAGACTTGGTTATCGATGCGATGATTTGCACCACAAATGGGGTGTTTTTCCTTGGTGACTGCAACACCAAAACAGCAAAAATTTTAACGTAAAATTACAGGTGGACTCTCTGATATTTAACTGATAGAGTGGCAGTATTGTAACCAATGAGGTCTTGCCTAAGTGACGTATTTGCTGCTGCTACAAAGTTCGAATTGGGAAAAGTTGTCACAACCATCTCAGCATTTTTGCAGCACCTCGGTTTGGGTTATCTTTCCTAGAAGGGTAGTCAAGTCATACCCCATCTGCTCGTGGTGACCTCGCAGACACCCTGTTTTTTTCCATTTCTGTTCTTTGTGTTTTTTTTGGTTTTCTTTTTTCCTCCTAAATTATGGTGACACAAACGGGGGCGGCGCTACCCAGGTTTATCACAGGTAGTATTGTAAATACTTTTTGCTGTTGTTGTTGTCATTTTGTTTTGTTTTTTCTTCTCTTTTACCATGAGCAAACAACACCAATGCCCTCGCTGCAGTAGGTCTGTAGCAAAAAGTGCAAAAACACTGAAGTGCGCCTACTGCAGTGAGTGGGTTCATATAGCTTGGATGCAGGCGACTATCTATTTATGAAGAAGAGCCACCAGCTGGGCTTTCGCTGGCTGTGTAGCCAATGTGTTGCACCAGCAGATGAGATCTTGGCTGGTGGAGGAAGTAGCACCAAGCAGGAGTTTGAAGATAAAGTTATTGAGCCAATCTTTCAGGCAATTAGAGATGTTTCAAATAGACTGGAGGCACTAGAGACCAAGGTCTCATCACCCATGGCAGTCACGCAAGATCAGGCCAAGTCATTTGCGGATGCTGATTTACATATGTGGTGAATCAATATATTTTATCTCGCATGCAAAGGTAATTTTTTTTCCCCCCAAATGTCAGGACCAACTGCCTAGCCCCGGGCTCCTACGCTCCTCATGGGGCAATGTAGGATTGGACGATGGATGGATGGATGGAATTTTTTACATGCACTCATACAGCTTGTTTCATGCCCGAGCACATATTTCACATTGATCTGGTTGATTTTTGTAAGCTTATGTGGCAAAAAATAGGTATATGCCAAAATTTTCCTGTTTTTGTTCAGACACGATGGGTTACTATTATAGTATTTGACGGTCGATTGTGCGGTAACCATTAGGCCTATGGGACTGAGATTGGCATTTTCAGGTTTGTAAATTCAAGCTCTTCATATCAGTAAGAGAAAATTTGACCTCAGTGAAAGATGAAAAATCGATGCCTTTTTGTGGCTGGGAATTTGCGGACCTTAAGGGTTAATCAAGTTATAGTGCATTTGCTATATGAGCAAAAATATCAGGGACGAAGTGATCGATTGACTGCTTGAGATGGTTGCATTGGGTTGTGTCAACATACCTGTGACTGTCGTTCCCTTCCCATAATTGTTCGCAGTTTTTTATAAGCTCGCACTAACTCATCCCTGACACTGGTACGGTTAAGTGTCATTCAACACTGGTGGCTATTAAGGGGTTAATGGAAAACTGTACATTACTGTTTGTATCAATACTCTCCCTTTCACACATACACACAAGAATGAACAAAAGAATGAGCGCTAAATATACGGCTAACTTTAAGCCGCAGAACGACCTTACAAATTCAATTAATATTCCTCCAGTTTATGAATTTTTCTGACTATTTTCAGTGGTAAACTGTCTGTTGTTGCTGAAAAATTTCCCCTGTTAATATTATTATGCTCCTTAACCCCTTAATAGCCCCTGAAGGTAAACAATGCTTTACAATACCAGCGTCAGTAATGTCGTGTTAGCATGAATTACACAAAATTGCAAACAATTATAGGATGGGAGTGAAAGTCACTGCTATGTTTACATGACCCTATGCTACCATCTCAAGCAGTCAGGTGGTCACTTCATCCCAGATGTGTTCACCCACATGGCACACATACCGTAATTTTATGAATTCTTCTGCGAATCATGGCGAATCACAGGATGGGTTAAAAAAAAAAAAAAAAAAAAAAAAAAAAAAACATTGCCAAGTGCACCAGACAATTCTTTTCACATCTGTAAGAAAATGAAACTGATTTTAGAACTTTAAAAATACACCAGGAAACCATTTACTATGCTGGGTGGTAACCATATAACCAAATTTTGGCACCTGGTGGTTTAGTGGGTAATTACAGCACTCCAATCGGACTGAGCCGGTGAAGATTTATATCCAAGGGATGGTTGGAGTTATTGCTCATGTAATGCCACTCAGGGATGAGTGAGGCTGGTCATTCTCATCTTAAATGTCAGGAACAAATTGCCTAGCCCCAGGCTTCTACGCTTCTCATGGGGCAACGTAGAATTGGATGATGGATGGATGGATGAAAAATATTGTCCTGCAGCCGGCCAGGAAAGGATGCAAATTTCTGGATCCACGACCATTTAAGGGTTAATAAATCAATCCAACAGTACTTGTGACTTGTTTCCGCCAGAATAAATGTGATTTCGGACTATTCGGGCACCCCTTCACACCATATAGCCAGGACAATCAGGCTATCACAGTAGTTGAAAATGAAAAGAATGTGCTCTCACACCATGACAGGAAGGGAAATACGAAGGTAAGCATAAAAAGTATAACAGGGTACAGAAGATATCAACTGCATATTGTAACTGTGTACTAGTAATCCCTCTAATATCTGAACGCCCAATATCTGAACATCCCCACTAACCGGACATAATCGTCCCGGGATCCAATATTCGCAAATTGGTCCAAAAAAAAGCAAAAAATTCGAAAAAAATCTGACTTTTTTCACACTTGTAATTTGAAATTGCCACGTGGCGCCGAACAGCTGTTACACCATGGTCCCTTCACCCCTTCCTTCCTCCCCCCTCCCCTCTCCCCTGTCAGGGTTGCCATTTGGTATTTTTCATTACCAAGTGTGGGCCAATTCAGTAATGAAAAATTCGTTTGGTAATGAATCAGAATAATGCATTACCAAATGGATTTTTCACATGTATGAGGATACACAGGATGGAGATGGTGAATTGTTTGCTCTCTCTGATTAATCTGCTACCCTACATAGCGTGAAAATAATCAACATGGTGTTAATTATAAGGAGAGTGATTACATGTAAGTAATCCCTCCAATATCCGACGTAATAGAGCCATAGGCAGGTCCGGATACTGGTCCTGTCCGGATATTGGGCCCCAGCTTATGAACTTGTACTTATGGACCCTAACTCAGAGAAACACCTATACAACTCCCTCTGGACATGCATAGCACCTATTTAAGACCTAAATCACACCAATAAGGCACATAAATGACTGAAATAAATGCAAAAGAAGCATAAAATGAGGGTTTAGAAGTAGGTTCATACAATATTAAACATTCTGGTTACTGGCCCCTGGACTGGTACTTATGGACCCTAACCTAGCCTAACTCAGAAAAACACCTTCCTACTGCACATGCATAGCTCCTAACACCCTATTCACACCAATAAAGGACATTCAAGAGTGGAATGAGGTGTTTGAGGTAAGTATAGTATGGAAAAATGTACAGTATGAAACATTCTGCCTACTTACAGCAAGTCCATGGCCACCTCGATGAATAACCGCCTCCTCTCGGACTCTGACAGTAAGAAGGATTTCCTGAAGCACTTCCAGTACACTGTTCACGAAGTCTTGCACTGAACTTAGTCAATCGCACTCAGAAGTCTATTCTCTTCACAGCGCGCACTCTTGTCTAACTAATGCTCCATTGTAACTTGCTAAGTGTTGCACTCTGCACTTTAACTTTTCCCATTCTTCTAATAATTTTCTAAAGCAAAAACAAACAAGTCTATTTACGTTAAATTTTGTTCCAAATTAGTCTTTTCACTCACAACTGTAAATCCTTAACACAATGCATTGTTTTTTTCACTGCACAACACTGTAAATTCCCATGTGGTCTAGTGGAGAAGTTCTTGCTGTTTATTCATTGTCAGAGTCCGAGAGTATCACTGGCAGGTGACCTAAGGGTGCGTCGCTGGGTCGTGGTGATGGCGTACCCACTGCAGACGACTCTGAAGACAGACGCAAACTCATGTCGTGCGGTGACTCCACCGTGGCTGATGTGCTGGGTTGTGGCTTGGAGCATGAGGGCCTGTCTTGGGGAGGCAACGAAGTGGAGCCAGGGCTGGGCACAGCGGGGGTCACGGGCCTGAAAAAACTGTCAATGGTTGATTGACGCAAGGACCGACGATTCTGACAATTGATGATGCGCTGCCTAAAAGCATGCACTTCCTCCACAAGTTCCAAGGGCCCCATCTCCCTGTCGCAGTCCAAGTGTTCCAGGTAGTCTAGGACGAACTCTAAGTGTTCCCGGAGTGCGTACGTATCCGTGCATGGAAGTCGTCCAAGTCAAACCCTAGAAAACCATACTCCACATCCGTTCTGAGATGCAGACGAGACCAACCATTTTCCAGAGTCTTCACAGGGACTTCCTTCCATGCACTAGCCCAGTTGTAGAGTGCAGACTTGATGTTGTAGCGGCGAAGGTTTTCCAAAGTCCGCTGGCCTCGTGTGTCCCGTCCCTCCCTGCGCTCGTCCTCGTCTTCAAGAACAACCATCACCTCATCCAGGAACTTCCGGCGGTATAGGCGCTTTGTTGCCACGATCACTCCTTGGTCCATTGGTTGGATGAGAGCAGTCGTATTAGGTGGCAGAAACATGCACCTAATCCGGCCATTCTCAGCCACCAAGTCCTTGTCGCACAGGTGGGCAGGTGCATGGTCGAGGAGAAGGAGGGCTTTTACCTGGTCGTGTGGGATTCCCAGTGTCTTCGTCTGGTAATTGATGACCTCCTTGACGAAGTGGCGGTGGAACCAGTCTTTGAAGATCAGGGCTGTAAACCATGCCTTCAAAGAATGGTACCAGACGACAGGAAGGACATCCAACACCCCACAAAGACACCGAGGCTGCTTTGCACGGCCAACAACAACGGGCTTAAGCCAGTGCATGCCATTAGCATTGGTACAACACAAAGCAGATATCCGTTCCTTGGAGAGCTTGCGGCCAGGTACACGCTTCTCCGTCTCCTCGGCTAGAGTGTTCGTTGGCAAAGAGCGATAGAATAAACCAGTTTCGTCAGCATTGTTGACTTGACCGAGAGTGAGGCCCTCCCTGTCAATCAAGCCCTTCACCTTGTGCCGAAACTCATCAACTCCATCCTCGTTAGCGTCCAAAGCTTCGCCATGAGCTTTACGGTTGGTAAGGCCATGCCGTAACTTGAATGCAAAGAGCCAACCCTCGGATGCCTTGAAGTCTAGGGCGTCGTGAAGCCTGGCAAACTTCTCAGCAGCAACCTTCAGCTCCATACCATGTACCATCACACCAGCAGCACGTTGCTGTCGATACCAAATCAACATGGAGCGGTCGATTTCAGCAAACTTGGGAGTAAACATCACCTTCCTCTCCACGTTGCGTTTGCTTCTCGATGAGAAGTCAGCCGTGTACTGCATGAGTTTGTCTCGGGATCTCTTAATATCGAACAAAGTAGATCGGGCCAGGCTGAACTCGCGGAGGATGCGGGAAGAAGACCACCCCGCATCTACTTTTTCCAATATCTCCCATTTCTTCTCCAGAGTCAACACCACTCTCTTCCTCTTCTCAGGTGGCAGGGCCATCATCACACACACTAATAGGAGGCCCGAGAGCAGCAGGAGTGCCTGCAGCAGGTAAGGCACCACCACAAAAGCGAGCACGTGGGCAGCCATAACGACAAGCGTGTACTCGCGGCGAGAGACAGGCAGAAAGTGGGGAGGATGCAGCAGCGCTCTATCGGACGTCGGAGGAATGACGCACCACAACAATGCTGTCCCATGCCGCGCGCGGCAAGTTCAAATTACGGGCGGGAAAAATTCTTCTTCTTCTTCTTCTCTCTCTCTCTCTCTCTCTCTCTCTCTCTCTCTCTTTTTTTTTGGGGGGGGGGGGGGGGGGACGACCATTTTGGGAATGTTGGATCCCGGGATGATTATGTCCAGATATTGGGCGTTCGGATGATAGAGGGATTACTTTCCACTTGCATATATAATTAGTGAAGGATAAATGCTAACTTTACGAATTTGGTAATGAAAAGTTAAATTTGGTAATGAAAGTTGAGGAGATTGGTAATGTGGCCATTGTGATCTGGCAACTCTGTTACCCTGCCATCATCAACAGTCACAGCCTAACTCCAATCGAGAGCAGATGCTTATAGCAGTGCAAGCCTCAGGTGCTCATTTTTTGTGAATAAACAGTGAATAAACTGCAATACCTCACCACTAGAACACACGGGAATTTACAGTGTTGTGCAGTGTTAAGAAATTAGAATTTAGAGTGCAGAGGATTAACTGTGGACTGCAAACTGGCGGTTCAAACCAGTCCAGGAGCCAGGGACTTATAAGTACCCAGAATGTTTAATATTGTATAAACTCACCTCTAAAACCTCATTTTGTGCTTCTTTTGCATTTATTTCAGTCTTTTATTTCCCTTATTGGTGTGATTTGGGTCTTACATAGGTGCAATGCATGTCCAGAGGGAGTTGTATAGGTGTTTTTCTGAGTTAGGGTCCATAAGTACAAGTCCAGGAGGCTGGGGCCCAATATCCGGACAGGATCACTATCCGGACATGACTTTGGCTCTATTACATCGGATATTGGAGGGATTACTGTACTTAAAAACATGACTTTATAAGTTAACAGATTTTTATCTCTTCTACAAACACACTGAATCACCTCCACAATATTAATGTTACCATACAAAAAGCATGATAAATGAACATATTTTGTGATGAATATTCAGAATGAATGAAATGCAGTAAAATTTCAGTAGCAAGTGTTAATAAAACATTCTGAGAGCCTATATTTGGAAATCTATTTACATCACATTACTGCCTACCCAACTCAAACATCTCTCAACTTTCTTTTAAAGCCAAGTTGCAATAGTTACCAGCATATTCTACAATTTCACTTCAGATGGTAAAGAATATTAAAATTATGAAAGAACCAAAAACTTAGAATTACTCACCCATCGCTGGTCATGCTGGTCTTGACTATGACGGCTGAAGCAACATGTGCACCCGGCAAAAGAGGTAAGGGGGTAGTGGCCAGAGGGGAGGGAATATGGTAAGAGAGAGAGAATCAAGTTAATGTCTTGAATAACTTTTCAACAACATAAAACTGGACAAATAGTAACTGATCTGCATATAATAAATATAAATAACTTATCTGCATATAAATCATGATGTAGAACTACATTATGAACTAAGATCACTCTGTATGGATTTGTAATATTTTCTCCAAAATATCTACTATGTCCTCAGGGAATTCCTTCAATACAATTTAAGCATACAAAACTGAATTGTAACATCACTGACACATACTACGTTATGCACTCCTAACTGCAACTGAATTAAAATATCCTCTCCAAAACAAAGATTTATTCAACTAAAGATGAAACCTTGAGTTTCCTAACACCTGTTACACATTAATGCAGAGATGTAAGGAAAATATCTCCACACAACCAAAGGTCAAAGAAAAATGTGCTGTATCTAAGATGTTCCTTGGCTTGTTCAGCTTGTCTGTTTGCTGAGTCATTATTTGTGACAGCCAAGTGTATATATGTTTTCAAGAGGAGTGAGTCATGGGGAGGAAAAAAACGTAAACACTGTTTGGATAGGACACCCAGTAAGATGTCTCCATGATGACCCCCAATACTGTACAAAAAACTAAAGAAACTTGCTGCATCTCTCTCTCTCTCTCTCTCTCCCCAGCAAACATACCATAAGGAATAATTCTCTCTTCTCTCTCTGGCTAACACAGCATAAGGAATAATCTGATAATTCTCTCTCTCTCTCCAGCTAACATACCATAAAGAATAATCTAATAATTCTCACCATAAAGAATAATCTAATAATTCTCTCACTCTTTTTTTTTTTCCTCTCTCTCTCTCTCTCTCTCTCTCTCTCATATTCTGGTTACTGTTCTAAATTCTCTATTTACAGACCTCTCCCAGTAAAGTGGGCATGCAGCACTTGCCTAGTTACACACTCTCACTCCATTTTTGTTTAACTCTATAATGTATGAGTAACTATTTCATTAATAGGTATGCAGTTGTTCAACTCTGAAACTCTCCCTTTTTCTGTCTTTACTACTGCTGATAATCTCCAGTCATATACAAGAAGTGTCCAGCATCTCAAAATTAACATCTCTTAAATTAACCCATGGATTGCAAGCCACAGCTCAGGCTGGGTAGCGTTGCATTGCAAGCCACAGCTCAGGCTGTGCTGGCTGTGCATCACCGTTAAATACTCCACCCCTACGCAGACTTACACATGGCGCTATGCATATATATAGAGAGAGAGATTTTTTTTCTTTTCACTAGATGAAGCTCTGGATGATTATCTTCAAGTTTATAATAAATAAAAACTTTTTTATTCATTTTTCACTACTCCCCCACGTAAACTTATGCATGGCCCAACGCAAACACAGAGAAAGAGGGAGAGAGAAAGAGAGAGAGAGAGAGAGAGAAAGAGAGAGAGAGAGAGAGAGAGAATTATATTTTTTTTAACAGATGATGCATTTGTCTTCTTAGTGTAATAGGAAAAGCATACAGTAGAATACTTATTGACAAAGTTAGGGAAATAACAGTGGAATTAGTTGGAGAAGAACAGGGAGGCTTTAGGAAGGGAAGAGGTTGTGTAGATCAGATATTCATTCTTAGATCTCTAGTGGAAAAGTTTCTAGAGAAGGGAAAGAAGTTGTCTGCGGTTTTCATGGATTTGTAGAAAGCATATGACAGGGTGGATACACAAGGACTGTGGAAAGTATTAACAATATACAGAGTAGATGGGAAGTTGTTCAATGCTGTGAAGAGTATGTACGAGGGTGCTAAGGCTGCAGTGCGTGTGGATAGTGAACTGAGTGAGTTTTTCTATTTGAAGGTTGGGTTGAAACAGGGATGTGTCATGTTTTCATGGTTGTTCAATTTGTATATGGATGGGGTTATAAAAGAGATACAAGGTAGGGCAGTGGATGTTGGAGTGGCCCTGATGAGCGAGGGCAGTGTTTGGAAACTGTACTGCTGTTTGCAGATGATACTGTGTTGTTAAGTGAAGACGAAGGGAAGTTGCAAGGCTTGGTGGATGAGTCTGGGAAAGTGTGTAAGAAACGGAATTTAACCCCTAGGGTACGCAATTCTCCAGCCTTGACTGCCCCCCAGGACACAAAAACAGGCCTATTTTTTTACTTTCTCAAAGGTTAAAAGTTTTATGCCCGATTTATAGAGCATGAATTTACACACCTGAAAATGCAAACTCCACCCTCCTAGTCCCAATAATTACCGAGCTGTGGCCGGTCAAAGTTTATAATAGTTACCCATCACTGCCCCGGTGAGAAAGAAAATACTCCACTCGCACCTGTTTTCTTCACAAAAATACGTACAAATATCACCAAAATCATTTTTTTTTTTTTTGGTATGTACTGATGTTATAAACCACTGTAATGTGCTTAGAAAAAAACAAAATGGTGACAAACCTCCCCAATAAATATGATAAATCGTAAAACTTATCCTCCCCTCCTCTCCCCTCCCCATACCTCCAATCCCCTCCCTCTCCTTCCCTTCCCTCCCCTCGCCTAACTTCCCCTCTCCCCTCCCCTTGCCTAACTTCCCCTCTCCCCTCCCCTTGCCTAACTTCCCCTCCCCCCTCCCCTCCCTGCTGGGCTGTCAAATCTAGCTAGGGAAAATAGTCACGAACACCCCAATAAAAATATGATAAATAGTAAAAATTATCCTACCCTCCCCATACCTCCAGTCCCCTCCCCTCCTCTTTCCTCCCTTCCCTTCCCTTCCCTCCCCTCACCTAATCTCCCCTCCCCCCTTTCCCCTCCCTCCTCCCCTCCCCTCCAAGCTGTCAAATCTAGCTAGTTTTCGTTTGGTTTCTTTTCGTTTTTGAAGGCTCCAACATGTTTGCATGCATTGGCATAAATAAAAATGTCTTTTTCGAGTGGGTTTCAAATGAAGACAGCTACAATAATTGTGGTGTGCATATCTATATACAAAGACACGAATAAATTACAGGTAACGATTCAAAAACACGCTCCATAAAGCGTAAAAAATATGCAATATTCGAGGCTGGGGAGGTGAAGATACTGCGTGCTAGGGGGGTGGGAGTGAGGGTAGGGGTTGGGGATGGTGGTGGGAAGTGGTAAGGCCAGGAGGGGGAGTATGGGGATGGAGGGATGGGAGACCACCACAAAACACAAAGGAAGAGCCCCAGTGGAGTACAAGGACATGGAGGGAGAGTAGGGGGGAAATACCCTCCCCCATTCATGGGGGGATCCACATGGGAGGGGGGGGATGCATGAGGAGGGTGTGGGAGTGGTGGTGGTGGTGGTAGGAGCAGTGGGAGGTAAGGCAGCAACAAGGTAGTGGGGTAGAGGGACGTGGCGAGAGGGAGGTGGGGGGTACACCCCCCACCGCCTGGGTACGGGCCTGGGTCACCCCTCCGGTGTGTCCAACACTTAGTTCTGATTGGTAAGAAGCCATCTGCGTCACAGTTGGGGTGGAGCCAGCTGCCACCAGTTTTTTGTGGATGTTGCACAATCGGTATTGATCGTCCTTTCAAGAAACTGTGCAAAAAGCCCGATCGATGAGATTAGTACTTTAGGGGTTAAAGATGAATGTAGGGAAGAGTGAAGTTATGGACTTTGAGAGAGGTGAAGTCAGTGAATGTACAGTCAGGTTGGACGATGAAGAAATGGAAAATGTGAGTACGTTTAAGTACTTGGGTAGTGTGATGAGTAAGGATGGAAGTTTGGAGGGTGAAGTGCTTGAAAGAGTACAACAAGGAAGAAAATTGCTGGTTCCTTGAATGCAGTCATAAGAAACAGGGAAGTGAGCATGGAAGTGAAAAAGTTATTACATAACAGTACTGTGATACCAACTCTGACGTATGAAAGTTAAGCTTGGACGTTGTTGGAGGGACACAAGTCAAGAGTGAGAGCAGTGGAAATGAGTTATTTGAGAGGAGCCTGTGGAGTCACATGGAGAGACAGACTGACAAATGAGGATGTGAAGGAGCGCTGTGGTGTGGATGTGGATGTGATAGGAAGCATTAGGAGAAACACGCTGAGGTAGTTTGGCCATGTGGAGAGGATGGAGAGGGAGGGACTGACGAGGAGAGTGTATGTGAGTGAGGTGGAGGGGGAGAGAGGGAGGGGAAAGTCAAGGATGAGATGAAGGGATGGAGTGGAGAGGTATATGAGAGGGGGGTGTGAACTGGGAGCGGGGCAGTGAAATGGTGGGGGACAGGGTGACATGGAGGCGACTTGTTTGTGGTCACCCCGCATAGGGGATTAAGGCATCTGGCAATAGATAGATAGACAGATTGATAGATAGATGATGCCCTGGATGTTTATCTTAAAGTTTATAATAAACAAAAACTAAATTAAAAAAAAAACTTTTTTTCTTCATTTTTTGTGCACCACAGGGTGGGATTAAAAAAAAAAAAAAAAAAAAAAAAAAAGTAACTGCACAATCCAAGGGTTAAGATACCCCTGCCACCACTCCTTTGGTTTTAGATTCTCTGGGGTACTTTATTTTTTGCATAATAATTATATATATTAACAGGGTGTTCCAGGAGGAAAGGGCATAACTTTGGGAAATGACTGAGGAGGGAATTCTAAGTTTCTATGTAAAAAATGCTCTATCAATATGGGTCCTAATCTCAACTGTTATGAAGATATACTTTTTTATATCATTATGGGCTAAAATGGCCTCCCTCAAAAATCACCCTTAAGGTCATCAGTAACTGAAGCCTCATAACATCTGACATATGGATCCATGCTGATACAATATTTTTTACTATGAATTCCATTATTTTCCTTTCCCAAAGTTATGCTCTTTTCTCCTCAGACATCATCATCATCATCCGGACCTCTTCCCTCCTATTGGATGCGGTAAGGCTCAGAATGCAAGAAAAAACATCATAGAAAAACAACAACTAGCAAAAGTTCTTCCCAATTATATCGTCCAGATTCTAATTCACTCATTATCCAAGCCCCTAGAATCCTGACCTACCTCACAGGCATAAGCATCCACACTAAAGGAATTAAATTAACACTTTAGCTAGGATTAATCCCACGACTATCACATCACCATGTTTGGCACCCTTGTCATGTACTCTAGCGGACGACGGAGGAATGACGCACCAAAACAAAGCTGTCCCACGCCGCGCGCGTCATTCAAATTACGGGCTGGAAAAAGTCGGATTTTTTCTAATTTTTTGCGGTTTTCAGACCATTTTGGGAATATTGGATCCCAGGACGATAATGTCTGATAAAGGGGGATGTCTGGAAAATGGACGTCCAGATAGTACGGGGATTACTGTACTGTGTGTGTATATGTGTATGTATATATATATATATATATATATATATATCGTTTTTGTTTTTAAAGGCTCCAACATGCTTGCATGTGTCGGCCTTGGTCACCTAATGGCGGCTCTCCACGCTGCACGATCCATTGCAGCCTCCCTGTTCAGTCCCTTAACCCTAAGGTCACACTTAATGACCTTGTCCCATGTCTTTCTCGGTCTACCCCTCATAACCCCACCCCCAATATTAACAGTTCTTACCTTCCTCACCCAATCATCATCCCCCATCCTCTCCACATGTCCAAACCACCTCAATCTACCTCTCCTCATCACAACACCAATACACTCCAGTCCCATCCTACCTCTCAACTCTTCCATTGTAAACCCAGCCCCTCCAGGCCTTGGACGCAGGGACGCACTGCACATCCACATAATCATTGTCATTTCTGTACATCTGAGCTGGTGAATATCTTCCTCCTTCACTGCCCAGGTCTCACTGCCATACAGCATTACACTCCTAACACATGCTGCATACAAAGACCCCTTAGCATGTAGGGAGAGCCCTCTCAATGTCAGGAGAGGCAAGAGCTCACTGAACTTCTTCCAACCACTTCTCACCCTAGCCACAGAGCTAGGTCCAGCCCCACCTCCAGCACACAACATGTCTCCCAAATAACAAAACTCTTCCACACACTCAAGAGATTCACCAGCAAGTTCAATCCTTTCACGTCTGACAATCTCCACCTGCTCACCCCGGCTCGCCGTACACATAAAATCAGCATTATCTCGCAGTCTACCTCTGATACCACTACATCTCTTATGCACCCATTTATCACACACCGCACAAGTTGGAATTACTTCCCACGCCCTTGTGGCAAACTGCACATGGCTACTCTCCCTCATCTTTGACAGTACCGCAACCAACCCTAGATATCATCACTTTTGTTTTATCTGCATTTACCCTTAAACCCTTTGCCCCATACCATCTCTCCACTTCCTAAACCTATATAGGTATATACTGTATATATATATATATATATATATATATATATATATATATATATATATACATATATATATATATACTGTCAAGTCGCCTATGGCTCTGACTTCCATGCTGCGGTTTTTTGTGACACGGTAAAAAAAAAAAAAAAAAAAAAAAAAAAAAAAAACGCATAAAATACCTATGGCGCGGCAAGTTTGAAACACCAAGGCAAATTCCCCTGGCGGTCGGTGCACTTCCCTGTTTGTAAACAAAGCAGATGATGACCACTTCAGCTCCATACTACAAGTGCTCCAACTGTGGACTTTTTTCTCTCTTATGAGGAGGTTAAACTTCACCAAAATCATTGTGTTAAGTAATGACACATTAAAGATTTTTTAGGTATTGTGACTAGTTTATAGGTTTGTTTGTAAATCCGCTATGAACGGGTTATTGACGAAGCACCTATTTCTGAGCTAAGAAGAAGTATAATGCCTTCCATCATCATCATCATGTATATAAGAATGATTATTAATGTGTTAAATGTGAGTTTTGTTGACACTTGAGCACACAAACTTTATCAACTTCTTCAATCAGTGCTTGACCAGGCAGCCTCCGTTCTCTTTAATGTTTTGGTCAGTCAGCTGATCAGCTGACTTTGGATATTATTTATTATTTGCACTAGTAGTCAATAATTACCTTGGATCTGCCTCGCTGTAGTTGACTTTGAATTACAATCTGGCATCTCACATAGTTGTCTTCAGTAATTTTTATTGTAATTTTTAGATAAAGTAGGTTGAGACTGATTGATTAGCTGGGAATCTCTATCTATCTACCTATTGCCAGATGCCTCATTCTCGTTCGGGGTGGCCACAAACAAAACGCCTCCTCATCGCCCTGTCCCCCACCATTTCACTGCCCTACTCCCAACTCACCCCCCCCCCCTCTCTCATATACCTCTCCACCCCATCCCTCCATCTCATCCTCGGCCTCCCCCTCCCTCTTCCCCCCTCCACCTCACTCACATACACTTTCTTCGTCAGTCTTTCACCCTCCAACCTCTCCACATGGCCAAACCACCTCAGTGTGTTCTTCATGACGCTTCCTATCACATCCACTTCCACACCACAATGCTCCTTTATATTCTCATTTGTCAGCCTATCTCTCCATGTGACTCCACAGGCTTCTTTTAAATAACTCAGTTCCACTGCTCTCACTCTTGACTTGTGTCCTTCCAACAACGTCCAAGCTTCGCTTCCATACGTTAGAGTTGGTATCACAATACTGTCATGTACTAACTTTTTCACTTCCATGCTCACTTCCCTGCTTCTTATCACTGCTTTCAAGGAACCAGCAACCTTTCTTCCCTGCTGTACCCTTTCAAGCACTTCACCCTCCAAACCTCCATCCTTACTCATCACACTACCCAAGTACGTAAACGTACTCACATTTTCCAAATCCTCACCATCCAACCTCGCTGTACATTCACCAACTTCACCTCTGTCAAAGACCATCACTTTACTCTTCCCTACATTCACCTTTAGATTCCGTTTCTTACACAATCTCCCAAACTCATCCACCAAGCCTTGCAGCTCCCCTTTGTCTTCACTCAACAACACAGTATCATCTGCAACCAACAGTATAGGGAGTTTCCAAACACTACCCTCTCTCACCAGGGCCACTCCAACATCCACTACCCTACCTTGTACCTCTTTTATTGCCCCATCCATGTACAGATTGAACAACCATGGAGACATGACACATCCCTGTTTCAACCCAACCTTCATAGAGAAAAATTCACTCAGTTCACCATCCAAAGCACTGCAGCCTTAGCACCATCATACATACTCTTCACAGCATTCAACAACTTCCCATCTACTCCATATATTCTTAATACAGTACCCTCGCGTCCAACACGGTAATATTGTCATGCATGGGTCCCGTGTTGGACCAAAAACGTGTTGGACAAACAACAGAGCTTATGGAGAAAAATGAATTATGTCAGCAACCCTAGGAAAAATCACCCTAAATACCTACCATATACCTATACATATATTGGTACTACTGTAATTATAATAAATGGTACTGTGCTATGAATGATAACTAACCTTTTAGGATAGTGTTGGTGGGCTTGCTGGGAATGGAAGGTGGTATCCAAGGCTGTAGGTAGTCCTACTGGGTCCCCGGAGGATGGCTGCTGGCATCACTAGCGGGTAAAGGCTGCTGCTCCTCCTCAACCTCCCTCATAAATCCTTTGAAATCACACTCAGAATCACTATCTTTGTCCACAGCCATGGAAGGTCCTGCTTCTGCCTGTCCTAGCACTCTCTAAGCCTTCACTGCTGCCAGGATCTTGTCTTGGTTTTTTATTATGGTCCTCACGTTGGCTTCATTCATGTTGTAGGCCTTGGCAATGTCCACTTTCCTCTCCCCTTTCTTCTTCTTTTTGATGCTTTCTAGCTTGGTGGCCTGAGGGAGGTGCCGCTGCTTCTTGGGGTTCTCATAAGGTTTAGTAGGCATCGTGAGCAGGGTAAAATGCAGTAACAAGGGCAGAAAATGCAGCAAGAAAAATGCACCTTCCAATGCGAATTATGCGACTGAGTGGCGTTGTGGCGGGAGAAATATAAACAAAACAACACGTGAGAGAAGAACCGGTTTTTATTGGGCGACATCACGATCACCTCACGATAGTGGGCGGGGGAGGCTACTTGATCGGAAGTTTTTATTGGCTGTCAGCATCACGGGAATGTCCAGTATGACCGTGTCGGACCAGGGGTGATCGTGCTAGAGGCGAACTCTGAGGATTTCGCCCACTTCTAAGAGCTCCGTCCGTGTTATGCTAATGCACCCGTGTTACAGTAATTAAACCGAATTAAATCTTACTAATTATTGCTCTCCGTGCTGGACACGAATCGTGCTGGACAAATGCGTGTTGGACGCGAGGGTACTGTACTTTCCACAATCCATGTCTATCCACCCGTCATATGCTTTCTCCAAATCCATGAAAGCCGCATACAACTTCTTTCCCTTCTCTAGAAACTTTTCCACTAAAGATCTAAGAATGAATATCTGATCTATACAATCTCTTCCATTCCTAAACCCTCCATGTTCTTCTCCAACTAATTCCTCTGTTCTTTCTCTAACTCTGTCAATAAGTATCCTACCATACACTTTTCCTATTATACTAAGAAGACAGATGCTCCCATGATTACAACACATTTCTTTTTCCCCTTTTATTTGTACAACGGAATAATTATCCCTGACTTCCAATCCTCCGGGACTCTACCTTCCTCCCAGGCCAATCTGCATATTTTCCACATCAATTCTACTACTATCTCTCCCCCATTCTTCAGCATTTCACCACACACTCCATCAATTCCTGGGGCTTTCCCCAATATAACTATCTTCATTGCTTCCACAACTTCTATCCTGCCAATTTCTTCCTGTCTTCTCACCTCTCTCCTTCTCCCAGCCATTCCCCAGCCACTTATACTCGCATTACTTCCATCCTCATTGTTCAACAATTCCTTAAAGTGTTCTCTCCATCTGCTTACTTTTTCTCCATTCTCCACTAGTAATCTTCCATTTTTATCTTTCACTCCCCTGCTAACTTCACTTCCACCCTGTCTTACTCTCTTCACCTCTTTCCAGAACATTTTCTTACAGTCCCTCCACTTCACACTCAAATTCCTTCCAAATTACTCATCCACTCTCTTCTTACTCTCTCTAACTAATCTTTTCACCTCTCTCTTTCTTTCTACATATAACTCTCTCTTCCGCCTCTCAACTTCTTCAATGCCCCTATTTCTCATCCATTCATTGTATGCTTTCTTCTTTTGTGCCACAGCCTGTCTCACCTCTTCAGTCCACCACGCTGTTCCTTGCACACTCCTCCGTCTTCTCTTCATCATACACACCACATCACATGCTGCGCATATTTCTTCTGTAAATATCCTGCACACACCTTCCACGTCCCCCATCTGCTTCAATTCATATTTGCCCAATCGTTCCTCCACTTCTCTCTTATACTCTGCCTTTTTCTCATCCTCTTGTAACCTTTCCACTCTCCTTACAAATTCTCCTTCTTCCCGTCCCTCCCTTCTTCTATTTCTCCATCCTAATTGGACCTTGATTCTGGCCACCACAAAGTAGTGGTCAGAAAGTCCAATCCCCCAACCTCCATAAGCTCTTGCATCCATTACACATTTTTGCATCCTTTCATCCACACACACACAATCAATCATTGCCTTCCTTTCATTCAGTTCACCACCCACCCTTCTCATCACTCGCAATGTATACCTGTGATTCATCTTGTGCCTGAAGAGGGCATTGGCTATCACCAACTCCCTCCCAGCACAAATGTCCACTAACGCACTGCCATTCTCATCTATCTCAGCAGGCACACCCCACTCACCAATGTAGACGTAATATGAATGTTATTCGTATAATTTTAGAGGATGTCGATCATTCACTTGAGGTTATTAGGCTTTTATATAAATGCCAGTGTCTCATATGTAGCCTTCTGTTAAACAATGAAGTGAAACATCGCATGTCACCTTTTTTTTTTTTTTTTTTTTTTTTTTAAATGCAAGGAAGAAGGAACCAAAGGCCATGAGCCCGCAGTAACAGTTCCCTCAAAGAGAAAAACAAAATACAATAGAGAGCCAAATTCAAGATCTGATCATTTTGAGATGCCTGGACACACTGCGTTTGAAAGACTGGAGATCATAGGCAGCAGGAAATACAGACAGAGGAAGACAGTTCCAGAGCTGACCTGTTGCATAAATGAAAGACTGGGAGTAACGGTTAACTCTTGCATTAGAGAGTTGGACAGAAAAGGGATGAGAGTTTGCTGCCAGACGGGTGCTACGCGCCCGTCGTAGAGGTGGAGGAATGCAAGCAGACAGTTCAGAGGAGCAGTGACCATTAAAGTAGCGATAGAAAAGAGATACAGATGCAACAGTGCGGCGAAGAGACAGAGGTTGAAGGGAGTCAGTAAGAGGAGGAGAGTTAATGAGACGAAAAGCCTTTGACTCCACCCTATTGAGAAGGGCTGTGTGTGGGAAGCCTCCTCACACATGAGAGTTGTACTCCACACAGGGGCGGATAAAACCCCTGTATAGAGTCAACAATTGTGCAGGGGTAAAGAAAGAGCGGAGTCGGCTTAGCACACCCAATCTCTTGGAAGTAGATTTTACAAGAGATGTAATATGATCTTTCCAAGATAAGTCCCGAGTAAATGAAACCCCAAGCATGTTCAAGGATGATGCAGGATTAAGCTGAATATTATTAAACATTAATGGGTATACCTGTAGAAGATTTTGTTGGGTTGATAGGTGTAAGAACTGAGTCTTAGATGCATTAAAAACAACAAGATTATTTTTACCCCAGTCAGAGATACGAGCCAAGTCAGACATTAGGTGTGCCATAGCCTCATCCCTTGTTTGTTGAAGCAACTGTTGAGCTGGGCGTTGTGGGAACCGAATGGAAAGGTGAAGGGTGGAGTCATCAGCGTATGAGTGGATAGGGTTAGATGTACAGCTTAGAAGATCATTGATGAATAAAAGGAAGAGAGTTGGTGATAGGACAGAGCCCTGAGGAACACCACTGTTGATAGATCTAGGAGAAGAACGATGGCCGTCTACAACAGCGGCTATAGAACGACCAGAAAGGAAGCTAGATAGAAGGATAGAAACCATAGAAGGATAGAAACCATAGAAGGATAGAAACCATAGGAGGGCAGTTTGGAAATTAAAGATTTATGCCAGACTCGATCGAAAGCCTTTGAGATGTCAAGTGCAATGGCAAAGCTTTCGCCAAAGTCCCGAAATGAGGATGACCAGGAGTCTGAATGGTAGGTGAGAAGATCGCCAGTGGTGCGTCCCTGACGGAACCCATACTGACGATAGGAAAGATGCCTTAAAATTTTTCTATTGAGAATTGACTTGAAAACTTTTGAAATACAGGATGTTAAAGCAATTGGACGATAGTTGGAGGGTTGGGAGTGGTCACCCTTCTTTGGGACTGGCTGAATGAGAGCAAACTTCCAGCAAGAAGGAAAGGTACAAGTTGACAGACAAAAGCGAAAGAGTTTGCCTAGGCAGGGTGTAAGCACAGAAGCACAGTTCTTGAGAACAACAGGAGAGACCCCATCAGGCCCATATGCCTTGTTAGTACTGAGGCCAGTGATGGCAGAAAATACATCAACTGAAGAAATTTTAATGTCAGCCATGAGGAAGTCAGAGGGGGGAAGTGATGGAGGAACAGCACCGGAATCGTCTAAGGTGGAATTGGAGGAGAAAGTCCGTGCGAAGAGATCTGCTTTATCAGTAGAAGAAATAGCTACAGAACCATCAGAGTAGAAAAGAGGAGGGAAGGATGATGAGGTAAAGTTGTTAGAAAGATTTTTGGCAAGGTGCCAGAAGGAGCGGGAAGAATTCGAGTTGGAGAGTTGAGAGCATTTAGTATGGATGAAATTATTTTTAGTAGAGCGAAGAACAGACTTAGCACGATTCCGGGCAGAAATGTAAAGATGATGTGATTCAGGGGTGGGTTGGCTCCGGTGCCTTTTGTAGGCCCTCTCCTTGTTGCGGACAGCATTAGAACAAGCGTGATTAAACCAAGGCTTTCTTGCGTTAGTCAAAGGATATGAGAAAGGAATGTATGCTTCCATGCCCGAAAGAATAACCTCCGTAATGCGCAAGGCACACTCAGATGGCTCCCGGCCACAAAAGCAATAATCATTCCAGGGAAAATCAAAGAAGTACTGCCTCAGGGCCTCCCAGTCCGCGGCTCCAAAATGCCATAGACGACGTTTCCCTGGAGGGTCCACAGGCCGTACCGGAGTGATAGGACAGGTTAAGGTAATAAGGTTGTGATCGGAGGAGCCCAACGGAAAGAAAAGATTAACAGAGTAAGCAGAAGGATTAGTTGTGAGGAAGAGGTCAAGTATGTTGGAGCTCTCTCCAAGGCGGTCAGGGATACGGGTAGGGTGCTGTACAAGCTGCTCTAGGTCACTGAGGATAGAAAAGATGTAGGCTTGTTCACCAGGTGGATCTGTGAAAGGAGAGGAGAGCCAAAGGTGGTGGTGAACATTGAAATCTCCTAGAATGGAGAATTCAGAGAAAGGAGAAATGGATAGAATGTGTTCGTAGAAGTAAGATAGTCGAAGAATTTTTGATAGTTAGTAGAATTAGGGGATAAGTAAACAGCACAGATATATTTAGTCGGAGAATGACAGGAAAGCCGAAGCCAGAGTGTAGAGAATTCAGAAGAATCGAGTTCAGGAACACGAGAGCAAGATAAGTCGTTGTGCATATATACACAACAGCCACCTTTGGCTTTGAAATGAGTATAGAGAAAGTAGGAGGATACAGAAAAGGGTTTGCTGTCAGTTGCCTCAGACAGCTGAGTCTCCGTTAGAAAAAGAAGGTGAGGTTTAGAGGAGGAGAAGTGGTGCTCAACAGAGCGAAAGTTAGAGGAAAGGCCGCGAATGTTGCAGAAATGAAGAAGAAGAGAGTCAGACAGTGGTTCCAGGCACCTCGAGTTGTCATCGGGAGAGGGGTGGATGGTGGGGGCATTTATGGTCCCCCCCCCTTAGGACTCCGAGGCTGTGTGTTGTGACGCCATGATTTTTGGAAAAGGAATTGTAGTGTGTACTGTGCATGTAGTTTGGTGTAGATAGTTAGAGAAATTTGTACTGGAGAGCATGCTGGCCTACTCTCTGTGTAACTGAGACACTGAAAAAGTTCAGCAAAGGGGGATGGTCAGGAACTAGTCCTGAGGGCTGATGAAACGGGAGCTCCAGCACTCCCTGTCATCAGCTTTCCATCCACCTCGGGAGTACTGCCCTGCTCGACTGGTGCTACAGTCTACTCCTGATTCAAGTTTCAACATATTTATATTTTTTCCAGGTAATACCAACTATTTGATGCATATTTTACATTTATTAAAAAAGAAGAAACCACCATCACCTTTATAACTCATATAATTCGAAAACTAATATACTTGCTAAATCAACTGATATGTAAATAAATGATGGGGAATTGTACTAATGGTGAAAAGTCTATGTATCTAACTATCTAGCTATTGCCAGATGCCTTAATCCCTAACAGGGTGGCCACAAACATATCGCCTCCACGTCCGCCCTGTCCCCTGTCATTTCACTGCCCTGCTCCCAACTCACACCCCCCTCTCTCATATACCTCTCCACTCCATCCCTCCATCTCATCCTCGGCCTCCCCTTCCCTCTCCCCCCCTCCACCTCACTCACATACACTCTCCTCGTCAGTCTCTCACTCTCCATCCTCTCCATATGGCCAAACCACCTCAGTGTGTTCCTCCTAATGCTTCCTATCACATCCACACCACAATGCTCCTTTATATCCTCATTTGTCAGCCTGTCTCTCCATGTGACTCCACAGGCTCCTCTTAAATAACTCAGTTCCACAGCTCACACTCTTGACTTCTGTCCTTCCAACATCGTCCAAGGTTCACTTCCATATATTACAGTTGGTATCACAATACTGTCATGTACAGCAGTAACTTTATCACTTCCATGCTCACTTCTCTGTTTCTTATCACTGCTTTCAAGGAACCAGCAACCTTTTTTCCTTGGTGTACCCTTTCAAGCACTTCACCCTCCAAACTTCCATCCTTACTCATCACACTCCCCAAGTACTTAAATGTACTAACATTTTCCATTTCCACACCATCCAACCTCACTGTACATTCACTGACTTCACCTCACTCAAAGACCATCACTTTACTCTTCCCTGCATTCACCTTTAGATTCCATTTCTTACACACTCTCCCATACTCATCCACCAAGCTTTGCAGCTCCCATTTGCCTTCACTTAACAACACAGTATCATCTGCAAACATCAGTGCAGGGAGTTTCCAAACATTGCCCTCTCTCACCAGGGCCACTCCAACAGCCACTGCCCTACCTTGTATCTCTTTTATTACCCCATCCATGTACAGATTGAACAACCATAGAGACATGATACATCCCTGTTTCAACCCAACCTTCAAAGAGAGAATTTCACTTGGTTCACCATCCACACGCACTGCAGCCTTAGCACCATCATACATACTCTTCATGGCCTTCAACAACTTCCTATCTGCTCCATATATTCTTAATACTTTCCACAATCCCTGTCTATCCACCCTGTCATATGCTTTCTCCAAATCCATGAAGGCTTCATACAACTTCTTTTCTTTCTTTAGAAACTGCTCTACTAAAGATCTAAGAATGAATATCTGATCTTCACAACCTCTTCCCTTCCTAAAGCCTCCCTGTTCTTCTCCAACTAATTCCTCTGTTATTTTCCTAACTCTATCAATATGTATCCTATCATACACTTTTCCTGTTACACTAAGAAGACAAATGCCCCTATGATTACCACACACTTCTTTTTCCCCTTTTCTTTTGTACAAGGGAAAAATTATACCTGACTTCCAATCCTCCGGGACTCTACCTTCCTCCCAGGCCAATCTGCACATCTTCCATATCCATTCTACCACTATCTCTCCCAAATGCTTCAGCATTTCAAGGTAGGTGATTGGCTATGTTCCCTATCGTGCCTATGGATCTGATAACCACAGGATGTAGAGGTTTGGATTTCATACCCGGTATTGAGGACGACCCGTACTTTTGGGTATTTTCTTATTAGGTTCAAGAGTCTTCTTATACACAGGCCAATATGGTATAGCAATAAATAATGTAAAGACCCGGTGGGTCAAAGAAGAGACACAATTTAGAGGTTAAGACACACCAGCAAGACTAGATTTTCTGCTAACCAAAGAACCTGACATAACTGAAAATCAGAAATATCTGTATCTTATAAGAAAAAGTGATCATGTTGTGATTGAGTTCCAAATGACAGAAGGGAATGTGGCGACAAGAGATGAGCTATACAGGTTTGAAAGATACAACTTTGGGAAAGCAAATTTTACAGGACTGAGACAGTTTTTCAGGACACAGACTTGAGAGAATTCAGAGACACAAGAGAGATGCAGAAGAAGTGGGATATCTTTTTAGGGTTTTACAACTCGGGTGTGGAAAAATACATGCCAATAGCATGTGAGAAAGAGAATTGGAAAAAGGATTGGTTCAACAGAAGGTGTATGATAGCTAATAAAGAAAGGGATGCAGCATGGAATGATGGAGAAAGAGAGGCAACAACAGAACAAAGGAAGAGTACAAAAGAGCTAGAAATGAATACACAAGAATCCGTAGAGAGGGAGAAACTTTGAAAGAGGTGTAACTGACAAATGTAAGGAAGAACCCGAATGTTTTACAGGCTTGTCAATGGCAAACTGAAACACAATGAACGAAACAATAAGCTGAAAGTAGATGGAAGGGTCTACAAGATGCAGTAGTGCAAGTGGAAATAATTAACAAAAGTTTCCAATTGGTTTTCACTAAAGAAAGTGATTTTATAGAAGGGGAGAGTGTGACAAGAAATGTAGTGTTAAGAGATTTAAAAGTGGAAGTGCAGGAAGTGTATAAATTACTGGAAACACAAGATGTAAGGAAGGCCCCAGGGCATGGTGGGATCTCAAATTGGATACTAAAGGAATGCACGGAACAACTGGAGGACAAGATTCATGATTTAATTGTGTGTTCTCCAGAATAGGGAAAAGAGCCCCGGGAATGGAAGAGGGTCAATGTGGTACCAATTAACAGAGGAGGGAATAAGGAAGAGCCCCTGAATTACAGACCAGTGTCCCTGGCCAGCAGGGTCGCAAAATTGTGTGAGAGAATCCTGAAAGATAGATGGATGAAATATCTGGAGGAGATGGACATTTTGGTAGAAAGTCTGTTTGGATTTAGAAATGGAAAGTCATGTATCACAAATCTGTTGAACTTCTACTCAAGGGCAACTGATGTTCTACAGGAGTGAGATAGTTGGGTGGACTGTGTGTTCTTAGATCTGGAGAAAACCTCTGACATTGTACCCCATAAGCAACTTATGTGGAAAGTGGATCACATAAGAGGACTATAGGGAAGCCTCTTTTGAAAGACTTCGTGAGAGACAGGCAGAAGAGGACAGTAATAAAAGACAATATGTCAGGGTGCAGGAAGGTAACAAGTGGAGTCCCACAGAGCTCAGTGCTGGTGCCTGTAATGTTCTTTATTTATGTAAATATGGTGGATGAAATGAAGAGTTATGCATGTCTGTTTGCAGACGATGCAAAGATCATGAGGAAAGTAGAAGATGAAGAAGATTGTAAAATGCTGCAGGAAGACCTGGACAGGATTTACAATTGGAGCCGGACATGGAAAATGAATTTCTATCTATCTATCTATCTACTGCCTGATGTCATAATCCCGTTAGGGGTGGCCATTTGACTCTTGAGTTATTTGTTTTACAGGAAGGGGCACTAACCCTCCACCAACCCACTTGATGACATGCAGGAAGCACGTAATTGTTTGGTTATATGGTTACCACCCAGCATTGTAAATGGTTTCTTGGCTTACAGGAAACCATTAGGCTTGTCACTCAATGTAAAGCCACGTGTAAAGGAAAGATTTCAATTAAAAAAAAAAAAAATGCAAAATATTGGGAATGGGTAAAAGCACCAAGAGGCCATCCCTGAATTACTCGATGGGAAAGGAACTGATCATAAAAGCAAGAGAAGAGAAGGACCGGGAAGTGTTGGTCCAGGATAATTTGATACCAGAAAAACACATTATCAAGATTGTCAGACAGACATATAAGCTCTTGACAAACCTAAGGGTGGTATTTCATTACATGGATGGGGAGATGATGAAAAAACTGATAGTGTCTATGATCCGCTCCAGGTTGGAATATGCAACTGTGGTGTGATCCCCACATAAAAAGAAAGATATAAACAAGATCAAGAAGGGAAAGGGAAATGTTCCCCCAACCTAGACCTTATTAGATCATATAGCCCTGCTAGGTGAGAGGAGGGTGCTACCCCTCCCGGCATGACAGCTACCGGGAGTGGCTCGAACTCAAGAACCCCTCAGTCCCAAGTCCGACACTCTACCACTGAGCCACCCTGCTCTCAAAGAAGACAAGATTGAGAGAATATCGAGAGAATACAAAGAACAGCAACCATGATGGTCCCTAGCCTGGCAGATCTATTGTACAAGGAAAGACTAGAAATGCCTGGTCTGCCTTCCTTGAAAGAAAGAAGAGAGAGGGGCAACATCATTGCAATGTTCAGGGCCATGACAAGTGTAGACAAAACTGACAGAGAAGTTCTGCTTGTATGGGGTGAGGGAGTAACAAGAGGACAAGGAATGAAATTGAAAAAGAAAAGTTGCTTGAAGGATATCAAGCAACACAGTTATCCATGTACAGTAGATGCTCTGACCAATGGAATAGCCTGGACAAAGAAATCGGCCAGTCCAAAAATTTAAATGAGTTTAAAGCTAACTCTGACCGGTTGAGACATGGAAACGGGACTCCACGAGCATAGCTCATTTCCTGTATATTACAACCAGGTACACACACACACACACACACACACACACACACACACACACACACACACTTGCTTTAGCAATATGCATGAGTATTTCACCTTCAGCAGGATGAGGTGGGGAGATGTACACCAAAGGACCTGTAACTGACCAGGCAATGTTTTCTTCAAGAATGACATGATTTTTGCTTCCCTGGTGTGATTAGGTAAGAAAGAAGCCTAATGTGGATAAGGAATGGAATAATTAAAGTACTGTATTATAGTTATTCAGGCACAAATCCTGAAGAGGATGATAAATAATTTGCATAAAAAAAAAAAAAGTAAACACAGAGGGAACAACAGTTACCATTATTCATTTTCCCTGCTTTGGATAATTTCCTTCAGAGATCCAAAAACAAAAACATTAATAAAAAAGTAATAAGAAATAGTGTACGCATAATAACAGAACAAACATATTAAAATCAGAAATGCCTATTACACACAAACTCTGAAATACTATATAGTAATCAGTAAATGTTAGGCAATGAGCAGGGAACAACACTGAACTGTACTACGGGTTAATGGCATGCAGATGAAAATGCCATGCAACGATCAGGCTCCATCTGGGTAGGACGAGGGGAGTTATTCAGGCAGCCATCGTTGTCATGCACCATCTTGCATGTACTCACTGTTGCAGACTCAAGGCCAGATTGTTGTTGTTGTTGCAGTTGTTGTTAGTGGCATTGCTGTCATCACTGTTATCTGGGGTTGTGGAGATTGTGGTGGTGGTGGTAGTGGGGGGAGGGGGAAAGTTGTTAGTGGTGCCACTAGGGGTGTACCTGTCGTCCCTGCTCAGGTAGTTAGCATTGCGTGAGTCATAGTCAGCGGTGGAAGTGGTGAGAGTGCAAGAAGACGAATCAGGGGAGCGTATGTACCCGCGACTGTCTGCTGGAGATTCTTCATTTGCTATCTGGCTGCTCCGACGTGATGGACTCTGCAAAGATAAGATTATTGCCTTGCATTTATGAAACGAATATATCAAATTCAAAGTTTCTTGGAGTCAATATCAGGACCTTGAAGGATGAATGACATGCCTGTTGCATTCTGTTACACACACATACGCAGTAGGAAAGAAGGATTTTATCTTAACAATGCCATAGTCGAGGAGGAAGGTGCTGTATCTTCACTTTGCCTCTGAATCTATTTTTGCAGCATCTTTAGCCCTTTTACAATGACAACTTAAGTCCATTCTGAAACTCCTAAACCTTTTCATCATGATTACATCATTTATATCTAATTACTTCTACTGCCATATTATTTTAATTGGCTAACAACAGAGATTAGATTTACCTTCATTAACCATTCTGCTATAAGTGGTCTCCTAAATAGAACCTTATGGCATTAGCAAGTGAAAACAAAAAATACATCATCATACCAAATAGGTAAGGTTTAACAACTCCAGTCAGTTACATGTGGTTAGTAACATTCCTTTACAATTACCCCAGGGAAAAAAAAAAAAAAAATAATAATCAGGCAGAAATCCATTTTTCTTTTGTATGGTGATCAAAAGGGCATCTTACAACTTACCATACGTTTCAACTGAGTGACCTCGAGTGACTTTTCCTCTTGTGCAAAGACGTTCAGTATGTACTATTACTAATCTACAATGAGGTTCAGGAAAGGCTAGCTATCAAGTGAGGCCTTGCGCTGGTGCTGAAGTCTCAGTTGGGTCATGATCATATAATACTAAATGAGCATAGCAAATCTCAGGGAAGTTTCAAAATAACACCCATGTTAGAAAAATACAACACAAATTTCCTACAAAGGGCTATGAAAATCTTCCTCTATGAAGGGTTCCAATATCTGTCAGAACAGTGTTGTTGTTGTGGCCACTAGCTTATCTGGACTTGAGCCCTATGGACAGCAGGAAACTAACCACTACAGCTGAGCACTTCCAGAGATCTTTTGTTGAGATTATGTTCAAGGACTGTCAGTGCTATGAAAGTGAAGAGTATGAGGAGAATAAGTGTGCTGTGGTGTGGAGAACAAAATTAATGAGGGCACAGCAAACTATCTATGAGTTGTATTTACCTATTTGTAGTACCTGTATACAGGAATTGAGCAATGCTTGTGCTGTCCTGTCTCCAAATCCACATTCATCAAGTCTACTTTTACACACATGAATGTTTTTCTCATGCACCACCTCTTCGTCTAAGTCGTTCCAATTAATTATGTATTTATCTAATATACCTAATTGTGATATAAAGGGAATGTGCTATGCTCGTGGGTTTCTGTCGCTGTTTCTCAGTAAGTCAAATTTAGCTTTATACTCGTTTAAATTTTTGGACTGGACGATCTCTTTGTCCAGGCTATTCCATAAGTCTATACTTCTGTAAGGAAAGCTATATTTCTTGATATCTTTCAAGCAGTTTGACTTTTTCAATTTCATTCCGTGTCCTCTTGTTGCTCTCTTATCCCATAAAACAGATCTTCTTTGTCAATTTTATCTACTCCCACCATGGTCCTGAACACTGCAATCATGTCTCCCCTCTTTCTCCTTTCCTCTAAGGAAGGCAAATCCAGCTTTTCCAGCCTCTCTCTGTATGACAGGTCTGCCAGACTGGGGACCAATTTGGTTGCTGTTCTTTGTATTCTCTCAATCTTGTTTATATCTTTCTTTTTGTGTGGGGACCACACTACCACTGCATATTCTAACCTGGGGCGGATCATGGTCACTATCAATTTTTTCATCATCTCCTCATCCATATAATGAAATACTACTCTTATGTTAGTCAAGAGTTTATAAGTCTCTCCAACTATCTTGTTAATGTGCTTTTCTGGTGACAAACTATCTTGGACCAGCACTCCCAAATCTTTCTCTTCTCTCATTTTTATGATTAATTCATTACCCAACAAACAATTCAGTGATGGCCTCCTGGTACTTTTACCCATTTCCAATATTTTACATTTCTTTACATTAAATTTCATTTCCCACATCCGGCTCCAATCATGTATCCTATCCAAATCCTCCTGCAGTATTTTACAATCCTCCTCAACCTCTACCTTCCTCAAGATCTTTACATCATCAGCAAACAAACTTGCATAACTGTTCACTCCATCTACCATATCATTTATGTAAATCAGGAACATTACTGGCACCAACACCAAACCTTGAGGGACTCCACTTGTTACTCCATCCAGACATCCTATCTTTTATTACTGTCCTCATTTGTCTGTCTCTCAAAAAGTCTCTCATCCATTCCAGAAGTTTCCCTTCAGACCTCCTATATATTCTAGTTTCCACATTAGTCTCTTATGAGGTACCTTGTCAAAGGCCTTCTCTAAGTCGAAGTACACACAATCCAACCAACCATCACTCTCCTGTACCACGTCAATCACTCTTGAGTAAAAACTCAACAAGTTAGAAACACATGACCTTCCACTTCTGAATTCAAACTGACATTCAGCCAAAATATTCATCACTTTTAGATATTTTATCCATCTGTCTTTCAGGATTCTCTCACACAATTTTGCGACCATGCTGGTTAGAGACACTGGTCTATAATTCAGGGGTTCTTCCCTGTTTCCTCCCTTATAAATTGGTACCACATTTGCCCTCTTCCATTCTTGTAGCACTTTCCCCTCTTCCAGAGAACACATGATTAAACTGTGAATTTTATCCACCAATTGTTTTCTGCATTCCTTCAGTACCCAATCAGAAATTTTATCAAGTCCTGGGGCTTTCCTTACATCTTGAATTTCCAGTAATTTATACACTTCCTGTACCTCCACTTTTATATCTTTTATCACCGGTACATTTCTAATCACTCCCTCCCCTTCCACAAACTCTTTTTCATTAGTGAAAACTGATTGGAAACATTTGTTCATTATTTCAGCTTGCATTGCTGCATCTTAATAGACCTCTCCTTTTACTTTCAGTTTGGTGATTCCTTCCTTTTGTTTCAGTATGCCATTAACAAATCTATAGAACAGTTTGGGTTCATCCTTGCATTTGTCTATTATACCTTTTTCAAAATTCCTTTCTTCTTCTCTACGTATTCTTGTGTATTCATTTCTAATTCTTTTATATTCTTCCTTTGTTCTGTTGTTACCTCTCTTTCTCCAATTGTTCCACACCTTATCTCTCTCTTTTTTTGCTATAATACACCTTCTATTAAACCACTCCTTTTTCCTGTTTTCTTTCCCTCTTACTCTTGGTACAAATTTTTCCACTCCCAAATTATAGAGGTCTAGAAAGATATCCCACTTCCTCTGTATCTCTCTTGTTTCTCTCAATTTTCTCCAATCCGCATTTTCAAAAAAGTTTCTCAATCCTGTAAAATTTGCTTTCCCAAAGTTGTACCTTCCCTGTCTATGAAGCTCATCTCTTGGGTCGACATTCCCTATTATCATCTGGAACTCAATGACCACATGATCACTTTTTCCTAAAGGGCAGAGATATTTCAATGATTCTATTACATCGGGTTCCTTAGTAAACAGTAAATCTAACCTTGCTGGTGTGTCCTCACCTCGAAACCATGTCTCTTCTTTGACCCATTGCGTCATCACATAATTCATTATTATATTTAATAACATAGTGCCCCACGAATCCTCGCCGCCTCCCGAGTACCATTCCTCCCAGTTCACCTCTTTACAGTTAAAGTCAGCCACCAAAATTATATTCTTGCTTTTCTCAATTATTTTTTGTAAATAGTTAGCCATATCTGACAACATCTGGTATTTGTCATCATTCCATGCTCTTGTCTTAGGGGGAACATACAATACCGCCATATCTCTCTTAACCCTTTAAACGCAGATCGTCGCGTTTGCGACGCTCAGCGAAAAGGACATAATGGTGGAACGTCGCGTTTGCGATTCTAGTAAATTCTGAATAACCACGGGCAAGCAGGCTCCAGCTGGTATTGTCTATCAGTACCACCACCCTTTAGCTACAATTAGCATACTTTACCTTTGTACTACTGACCTCTGTTGTTGCCAAGTATCACATTTTTCCCCCCTCCCCCCCCACCACGGCCCAGCCAGCCTGGCTGTGATACATGGCAGCACTCTGACTGCTCAGAACTGTAAATCTGCGCTCTCCTCTCACAAGCAGTTTATGCTACTAGGAAACGCTTGTTTCCCCAGTTGTAACACTAGCTTTTTTTCGCACGGTTTGCCCCTGTTTAGCGTCAGTTTACCGCAGGCTTTCAAAGTGACATTATGGCGAGTTCTAGCTCTTCCGAGTCAGTGCAAGTGGCTGACAGGAACGAGAATAAAGTGACAGGCGTAAGGCAGCATAAAAAGCGCGCCGCGGTGATCTTTTGGGAACTAATATGACTGAAAATAATGTAGTATACATGTTTTTAGCTGTGAAAATGGAAATGTTTGTTGAGTGACGGGAAGACCGCCGCCGCGCTGTATGTCGGCTGTACGCTCCATTGATTTTAGCCTTATTTTCAGTGCTTGTTGTACAAATACGGATTCCAAACTACCTTTACGTTATAGTATAAAGTTTACTGTGACAGAATGAGGCTGTGGTAGAGGGGAAACCGGGTTGCTGGAGGTGTGAAAGTGAAGATTTGGTTACCCAACTTTGCAAGTCTCCACAAGTCCTTGGGTAGTGAACGAAGGCTCAACACCTGTCTCTGGAGAAAGCTGAATGTAAGTACTATCTGCCATACCAAGTATAATGTTCTAGGGCTAATCTCTGATTTTTGGCTATTCCTACAGGTACTCAGACCGTGATACAACCCCGCCACTCGGGGGGGGTCGACTGTTCACGGCCACGTTTAAAGGGTTAACATTCTCTCTAGTTTCTAATTTCATATATATCACTTCAGCCCTGCCTTCTCCCATTTCCATGGTATCTACATTTATGTTGTTCTTCACTCCTATCATCACTCCTCCTCCCGTTTTTTCTTTTCTGTCTTTTCTCCACAGTTTGTATTTACCATCTCTCCAATGAACATCCATATCTTCTCGCAATTTGGTCTCTACAAAGCACATGAAATTAGGTTTATGTTCTCTCAAGAAATCATTAATTTCAAGCCTTGCCGATATTAAACCATCAACATTAGTATATATTCATTCATTCATTCATTCATTGCCAGACGCCATGTATCCCAAACGGGGTGGCCAAGGCTTAGAGTTAATTGCTTTACAGGGAGGGGCACTAATCCTCCACCAACCCCACTTGACACGTAGGGAGAACGTTATTAAATACAGCATCTGGTGTTTGCAGGCGGTCACCCATCCAAGTACTAACCAGACCCAACGTTGCTTAACTTCGCTGATCGGACGGGAAGCGGTGTACTCAACGTGGTATGGCCTTTATTTTTGATGTTTTTTATACCCTCTTCTCTCCTACTCTCCGTCAGTACCACTTCCTCAACTTTTGATCTTTCATAGCCATCCCCCTTAGTTTCCTTCACTTCTATTTCCTTAAATACCACTTCCTTACTTTCATATCCATTACTCTCCAAAAAAAAGTATTACATTCTTCCTCTGTCCTCTTATCATTTTTTTCCTTTACTTCTTTCAATGATTTTAAAACTTCTCTTTCTTCTTCATTCAAATCTTTTCTTATTATAATATTTTCCATCCCTGCCTCTTTGCTTAATTTCCAGGTCACTTTAAGTATATCATCTACTACACTTTCTGCTGACAACTTGACTCTCATTGGTCTTGTTTCCCCTTTCTTATAAGACCCTATTCTCCTTACTTCTTCAATTTCTTTTACCCACTTGTCTCCTCCGGGATCAATCTTGCCTAATATTCCTCTTACCAGGTTCATGTCTTTCTCGAGTCTCACGGATGTAACCTCTTCCTCCTCCCTGTTTCCAAATATTACCACGCATCTGTTCCTTTCTACAGTTTCTCTCACTATTTTCTCTTTTTTCTTCAGTATTTTCACTACATTTTCTTCCAATTTTATCTTGTTCATTTCTCTTTCTTCCTGGATGATTTCTCTTAAGCTCACCACTTCTTTCTGTTCTTCTTCTACGTGTGCCCACTTTGCCTTATGCTCTTCCAATACACTGCTCACCTTCTCCGTTTTATTAGTATTCTCTTCTAGTTTTCTCCTCAATTCAATATTTTCACGCTTCAAATTTCTTATCTCTTCATTCGCTGTCTCATTAGACTGGATCAGACTCTGTATAGTAATCTCTGTATTCTCAGACACATCTTTTAACACTAGATTCTCCACTTTCTTTTCAAGTTCACTAATCCTCATAATCAATGTTTTAACCAGATCCATGACATTAGTATTTCTATCAAATCCTGGAAATTCAAGTCCCTCAGTGTTTACATTTTCGGCCATGATTGAGGTTGGTTACAACTTACAGTACCAAAACAGCTGTTACCGAAAATACTACAAACATTCATGTATACTCTTGCCAATAAATCTTTACATTTTTGGTAGTCCATATTAACTTACAGTATTTTACACTGAAAACAAGACCATAGGAGACAGGACAACCATAATTCCTGAAAACTACTTAAGGTTTGCAGCGGTGGCTGAGCCTTGGCCTGGGAGCAGTCAAGACACGTCCGTTCGTGTGTATTTTCTGTTGAATGTGAAATAAGGAAGAATGACAGCTACATTGGAATCTGGCAAGTGCATTCATTTCTCTCTTGGAGGAAGGGTAATATCTGTGATATGAATGACTGTTAAGGGTTCAGGACCAACAGTTACTGAATTTTATCTTTACCCCTACTTTTCGGGTACTTTATATGTACACTGGTAAAAATCAAGGTCAATGCTTCCAGGGCCGTATATGTACGTCGGCAAGTTTCTACCAACTGTATCTATCCATAGCCAGATGCCATAATCCCGTAAGGGGTGGCCATTTGTCTTTGAGTAAGTTGTTTTATGGGAAGGGGTACTAACTCTCTGCCAACCCACTTGCTGACACATAGGGAACATGTATGGGTTGGTTATATGGTTACCATCCAGCACTGTGAATGGTTTTCTGGCTTACAGGAAACCATTAGGCTTGTCACTCAATGTACAGTCACCTGAAAAGGAAAGAAGTGTAACAAAATGTGACAGGGTATGTGGGAAAATGGGAAGAGAGGAAGGCAAACACACAAAATCATAAAGGTGAAGGCAGATGAAGGTAGAAATACGTCATGTTAGCAGATGATGATCACATTTGGTGCCATAAAGTAAAACTGATCTGATGAGTTCGGTGTGAAAACCCTGAGTCTCGCTTTTGGTTGTACAGTACCTACTCACCTTCAACACTCAATCACTCAACAACATTTGAGGGGTTAACGTATGTTTTTCTGCTAACAGTGCTGCACTGCTACACTGCATTATCAGTATATTTGAGAACAATAAAATACGAAAAACGAGATACCAGTAGAATATGACTACCTACAGTATATAAGTTTGTAATAATTTTGTAAGCATTTCATATAATTTATAAGGTAGTTAAAATATACAGAAATACTGTGCGTTACTGGCACTTGTTCTGCATGTTGTTGCAGTTACACATCTGCTACGAAGTGTAGTGTGCATGCGTTGGCAAAGTGACACAATCTACCATGACTGACCAGTCTATGAATGTGATGATAATTTGCATACTTGGAAAGTGTTGATTAGGGATGGCCTCAATGTGCTTAGATTTGAAGTAAAATGGACTGAAAATCAGAATACTTGCAGACTATCTGAATGAAAAAATAAAAATACTCTCTGGAAGAACAGCTTTGTATTTTAATTGCAGCCCACAACCCCCTACTCTGGGAGTGTGGAGGTACTAATATGATGATGAACTGCTACCTACTAACAAAGAGGATGATACAGGAGAGATAAAACGCATATGCCACGTGTATGTCAAAGGTGGAGTGAACTCTCAGAAATGATGATGTGGGAATTACAGTTGTACTGTTAATACAACGACTGCACTAAGATATGGTACAATAATCAGTCTACTAACAAGTGAGTCTAGTAAAGTGAGTAGTGAAATAAAACAGTGGTAAACCCCACTGAAACACTGTATAATATTTTATACTTGTACCACTAACTACTAGGCCCCCTGTGCAACTACCACACATAGTTAAATACATCAGCAGCATAAAAATGATTAAACAGCACTGTAAAAACAAGCAATGCAGTAAAAAAAAAAAACACCATTACCATATGTATACTGTTAAGTTAAAACAAACTTTGATACACTGACACTGCAATACCTGTCACTAAGCTTCATATCACTCTCAGGGCACTTAGTGGTTTTGCTTGCCTCATTTCATACCCTTTTCTACCTCTTCCAGTGTGCTTACATGGATCTACTTACCTTCCCCTGCACAAACAGTTAGTGTGCAAAACTGGCAGGTGTGCAGCATCATAAGGCTGCACTTCGTATTTCATTTTTCTTTAGTTCATACAATGGCAGAGTTCATACACATTCAACACAAATGAAAACCCCCAATGAGAGAAATAATCATGAGAAAAATGTGCATGAAAATAAAGACAGGTTTGATGGGTCAAGCTTTTCACTGTCATCAATATATAATTAACATAAATGTACTAGTGCTATGATGTAAATGGTTACATAAATACCGTCCACAAACTATTACAACTACTACATTAACCAATCTTTTACATTTCAAAAGATAAGTAGTTACCATAATTCCTGGTTAATTCAAGCACAATTAAGTTTTTCAGGAAATCTGTGACTGAAAATGCATCACAACAAATTGCTACCCAACACCTCAAAGCCAAACAGAGTTAGTACAGTAAAAAAAAGGAATCTGAAGGTGTTAGTAAGTGTAGTGGTGTAAGCTTAGCCCCACTGCTCTCTCAAAGCTGAAAGTGCAAGAAGGTGAGTAGTGGAGAGCGCAGGTGATGATTAATGGTGAATGGGCGAGAAGGCGAGGTGTGCTGTGCTAGTGGATGCGTCCGACCTGTGTGGTGGCGTAGTAAGCGTCGCGTTGTAGTCTCTCCCTGGGGTCACCCTCGCTGCGGTAGTATACACCATTTGTGTGGCCACCCTGGTACCCACTCGAGGCCTGTTATTTACATTAGCACTTTATCACTTACGCACTCAACTCCTAAAAGCAGATTTAACTAAAGCATTGCAGTCCAATTCTTTCTTTGGTTAGTTTAAGTCTAGAGGCATAAACCCGAAGGTAAAGTTTTGATAAAATACAGTACAGTAATTATAACAAGCAGCTTCTTACATTATCTGAATGAAAGTTTTTCAGTTAATCTTTTTGTGAGTACAAGAAAAGCCACAGGCATATGCAAGCTACTGAGAACTGAGGAAAAAATAACTCTATCTGTCTATCTATTGTTAGATGCCTCCATCTCATACGGCGTGGCCACAAACAAATTGCCTCCACGTCGCCTGTCCACTGCCACTTCACCACCTTGCTCCCAGCTCATCCCCGCCCCCTCACATACACCTCTCAACTACATCCCTCCATATCATCATCCTCGGCCTCCCCTGCCCTCTCCCTCCCACCACCTTACACGCATACATTCTCTTCGTTAGTCTCTCGCCCTCCATCCTCTCCACATGGCCAAACCACCTCAATGTATTTCTCCCAACGCTTTCTATCACATCCACATCCACACCACAGCATTCCTTCACTTCCTCATTTGTCAGTCTGTCCTACCATGTAACTCCACATGCTCCTCTCAAATAACTCATTTTCACTGCTCTCACTCTTGACTTCTGCCCCTCCAACAAGGTCCAAGCTTCACTTCCACAGGTTAGAGTTGATATCACAATAGTGTCATTCAGTGACTTTTTTACTTCCATGCTCACTTCCCTGTTCCTCATCACGACTTTCATAAAACCAGCAACTTTTCTTCCCTGTTGTACCCTCTCAAACACTTCACCCCTAAACTTCCATCCTTGCTCATCACACTATCCAAGTACTTAAATACACTCACATTTTCCATTTCCTCCTCATCCAATCTCACTGTACATTCAGTGACTTCACTTCTCTCAAAGACCATAATGTTACTCTTCCCTACATTCACCTTCAGATTCCGTTTCTTATGCATACTCCCAAACTCATTCACCAAGCCTTACTGTTCCTCTTCATATTCACTTAACAATAGAGTATCACCTGCAAACAATAGTACAGGAAGCTTCAAACACTGTCCTCTCTTATTAGGGTTACTCCAACATCCACTGCCCTACCTCGTATCTCTTTTATAGCCCCATCCATATACAGACTGAACAACACATTCCTGCTTCAATCCAACATTCAGACAGAAAAATTCACTCAATTCACTATCCACACACACTGCAGCCTTAGCACTCTCATACATATTCTTCACGGCATTCAACAATTTCCCATTTACTCCATATATCTTTAATACTTCAATAGTCTAAAAAACAAAAAATACACGAATATCAAACTTTCACCTCGCCCTTTTCTCTCCACCTGCTTTATAAATTTAGAGGTAAGATTAATAATAGCCAAACACGGATCTCAACACAAAATTAGATATCAGCATAAAATAAAACCCATCACTGTATTAACACACACAAAAGTTTCTAAACAAGTAACACTGCTGTAAGATCAAGCATACCTTGGAGGATAATCTTTTCCCTGTACAGTATACTACAAGAAAAGATTATTGTGTTTATATGATGGAATAAAAAGCTAACTCTTGTACAAGAGTACAGTACTGTATTATACATTTTTATTTACCAGATACAGTATGTAGACATTTGGTTACAGTATTCTGACTCTAATTTTTCATTTATTTGGTACTATTTTGGTGTATTTACCTTTTTTGAGTACTACTACAGTATATTCATACTCTCTTTATTGTACCTCTACATCTAAGTTAGTTTATCTGTATTTTTAACATTCCACATGCAGTCCACTACAGGACTGCACACCACAGCCAGAATTTACCTTTCCTCATGCTGGACAAGTACAAATCAGGAAGGGGTGATTGTAATGAAAGCAATGCAAGTTGTTTGTGTCAGAGTCTACATGTAACACTAGAATGAATAGTCAGGGTTCAAACAGATGCTCGTACAGTACAAGAAACGACGGACGTACAGGTATACCCCGGTTTAACAATGCAATTGGTTAGGTAAAAACCCACTGTTAGGTGGGGTATTATATATCGGGGTGCTTTTAACATGTAAAATAATGGGATGCGTTTTTTAGCCTTGGGTTTCCCCTTCAACCAAGTCCAAAATCCATCCAAACAAGCCCAAAATCAGTTTAAAGCCAATCTAAATGGCCTAACAGTTGTCAAGGAAGCTAACCTAGGCCTAATACCTGTAAATAACTCACAACCAACAAAATCTGAAAATCATCATATACAAGTCTGGGAAAAATCAAACTTAGTACACTGTACTCCAAAATGACAATGTTCACCTCACCTATGGCTAAAACACATTAATCTAAGTCTATACAATGATTATAAATCAACCTAAATGCACAATTTTAGTCTAAAATATCATCAAAATCGGAAAAAAAATCAAAATCCATCATGAAACCAGGGTTTGGCCATTATTAGGTGGGGTATGGTGGTATTTCTATCCCCATCGTTAAGCCAGGGTATCACATCTAGGGGTATCGTATATTGGGGTATTACTGTATAAGGACAACACCAATTCTCCAGCACCCTTGGTTCCAAAGTCCTGCTGGATTAACGATTTTGTCACATTAAAAACAACACCAATTTTCCTGCACTCTTGGTTCCTAAGTCCTGCCGGATTAATGATTTTGTCAGACTAAAAACAACAACACTTTTCCAGCACTCCTGGTTACAAAGTCATGCCAGATAACTGATTTTGTCAGACTAACGGAGGTCATGTCATAATAATTCAACAGGGACAAACAGAGGCCTCATATAATACTATATTTCCTGCCGTATGATGCACATTTTCCTCAAAATTTTACTTAACCCGTGGATTGCAAGCCACAGCTCAGGCTGGGTAGCGTAGTGTTGTGAGCCACAGCTCAGGCTGTGCTGGCCGTGCATCACTGTAAACAACTCGACCCCTACGCAAACTTAAGCACAGCGCTTCGCAAAGATAGAGAGAAAGAGACTTTTTTCTTTTCACCAGGTGATGCCCTGGATGTTTATCTTCAAGTTTATAATAAACAAAAACTTTTTTTTTTTTCACTACTCCCATACGTAAACTTACGCATGGCCCTTCGTAAAGACGAAGAGAGAGATTTTTTTTTTTTTTCACCAGATGATGCCCTGGATGTTTATCTTCAGTTTTATAATAAACAAAAACTAGAAAAAAAAAAAAAAAACTTTTTTTCCTTCATTTTTTGCACACCATGGGGTGGGATAAAAAAAAAGGTAATTGTGCAATCCATGGGTTAAAAAAAAACACCCTGTGCAATATACTGAGAAGGTCATGGTTTGAGGTAGGCCAACAGGTTGAGGTGATGGGTAACAATGCCACCAACAGTCAGAGGCAAATCACTTGATGATCTTAATACTGTTATTAAAGCTGCATTTTTGCCATCCAAGCTGGAACATGGGATTCAAAGCGCATCTTTGGGTGCCTGGTTTCTGTCTGCAAAAACAGTCCAAGATACGAAGAATCGAAAAATTACCCTTGCCGATTGCAATGTAAACATAGGGGTTCGCCGATGATGATCATCTGATGAATGTGCAATTTACATGTAGTTCTTATTTGTGCTGAAATGGCTCTATATGACGTTAATATTAGTCACCCACATCCTTCTTTTATGTACATTGCGCTAATTACATGATATTTATTATCACTTACTTGTCCTTGTTGGCCATTCTCACTCTTCCCAAGCTGCATGAAGACTGCTCCCGACCTCGCTTGGGTGAGATATGAAGACGGTCTTGGTTTCAAAGACAAATGCTTGGGTCAGCTTCGTATCATTTTGGACGACAAAAATGGCACAGCTTGGTTTCACTGAAGATGGCTTTGAATCCAATCCGTCAGCTTGGACGTCAAAAATGTAGCTTACGATTTAAAAATGAAAGCTTAGATGAGTGTGCTTTAACCTAAATACATCATAAATAAGCAGTAAACTAAGCATTCTGTGTGTCAGATATGTACACACATGGAGCATGGAGTGACTGCACCAAGCTAAGCACATCTATAGATTGTAACAAAAAAATAAATCTGCTAATTTCCCACAAATGTATGCTGGGCAGCAGTGAAAGATTCGTGTATCTGTGTACTTCCACTTTAAATAATGGTGCAGGTTTATATCCAAGGGGTGCTTAAGGTTTACTGCTCATGTAATGCCACTCAAGGATGAGAGACAGGTCCCTCTCATTTTAAATGTCAGGACCAACTTGCCTAGCCCAAGGCTCCTATGCTCCTCATGGGGCAACACTGGATGGAAAAAAAAAAAAAAAAAGTTTTCCTCACAACTTATTGGTGGATCCTGAACAAATAGTTGACAAACCAGCAATGCGTGTCTTACACAAATTCTGCATGGGCATACCACAGTCCAGTTTTTTTCAACAGTTCTACTTTATCCTGTATTTACATAGACAAAGATCTACCTTTCCAGTATCCTCAGTAAAGTGCTCAGTATGAATGGTGAGGAAATAGCAGAGGAATTAGCTGGAGAAGAACAGGGAGGTTTTACCACGGGAAGAGGTTATGTAGATCAGATAGTCATTGTTTGGTCTTTAGTGGAAAAGTTTGTAAGAGAAGGGAAAGAAGTTGTATGCGGCCATCATGGATTTGGAGAAAGCATAAGACAGAATGGATAGATATAGAATAAGCAAAATATTAAGAATATATGGAGTAAATAAAAAGTTGTTGAATGCCGTGATCAGTATGTATGAGGGTGTTAAGACTGCAGTACGTATGGATAATGAAGAATGAATTTTTCAGTCTGAATGTTGGATTGAAACAGGGATGTGTCATGTCTCCATGGTTGTTCAATCAATATATGGATGGGGTTATAAGAGATACAAGGTAGAGCAGTGGATGTTGGACCGGCCCTGATGAAAGAGGGCAGCGTTTGGAAACTTCCTGTATTGTTGTTTCCAGATGGTACTGTATTGTTGAATGAAGATGAAGGGGAACTGCAAGGTTTGGTGAATGAGTTTGGGAGTGTGTGTAAGAAACAGAATCTAAAAGCAAATGAAGGGACGAGTAAAGTTATGGTCTTCGAGAGAAATGACGTCACTGAATGTACAGTGAAGTTGGATGACAAGGAAATGGAAAATGTAAGTATTAGGGTAGTGTGATGAGTAAGGATGGAAGTTTGGGGCATGAAGTGCTTGAAAGGGTGCAAGAAAGAAGAAAGGTTGCTGTTTTTTTTTTAAACAGTAATAAGAAAGAGGAAAGTGAGCACTGAAGTAAAAAAGTTGCAGCATGATAGTATTGTGATCCCAACTCTGACGTATGGAAGTGAAGGTTGGACATTGTTGGAAGGACACAAGTCAAGACTGACAGCAGGGGAAATAAGTTCTTCGAGGGGAGCATGTGGAGTTCCATAGAGAGACAGACTGACAAATGAGGAAGTGAAGGAGTTTGGTGATGTGGATGTGAGAGAAAGCATTAGAAGAAATACACCAAGGTGGTTTGGTCATGTGGAGAGCAAGAGACTAATGAGGAGAGTTTATGTGAGTGAGGTGGAGAGGGGAAAGGGAGAGGCTGAGGATGAGATGGAGGGATGGAGTGGACAGGAATATGAGAGAGGGGGGTGTAAGCTGGGGGGAGGGCAGTGAAATGACAGGGGACAGGATAACATGGACGCAATTTGTGTGTGGCCACTCCTTGCAGGATTAAGGCATCTGATAACAGATAGATAAACAGACAGACTGTCTACGTCTGACACCACTACTGATACTTGCATATTTTTTAGCAGCCATAGCTTCAGTTAAATGTAAGTAAAATAAGCTAAGATTCAGTCAAAATACAGGGATCGGCACCAAGACATGCTATGCAGGCAATCCAAGTGCGCACACACAATACTCAACGCCATCTGTGGCTGCCCAGAAAACCAGCCTGATGGACATAGGAATTTCAAGTACCATCTAGTAATTTTGTCTGGATTAAAAGAAGTGCCAGACCACTGGATGTCTGAAAACTGGTGGTGTACTTGTATTGTCAATATGAATGTTTAACACAGGTGGATGCAAATCCCAACTCAAAACACCAGAGGCGTAAACTGAGAGATGAACAAGAAAAATGTAGTCACTAAAGTTCCAAGTTAGTGCATAATTTCATGCAAATGCAGTACCCTCTATTTTCTTAGTTACTCCCATCATTTACCAGAATCTTTTCAATCCTGGCAGCACCTGTATTAAATGGAGTAGTGAAGGTTTCATGTTCTACCTTCAGCCCTTTGACTACTAAGACTTCTTCTGACTAAGCAACATCTGGTTACCAAAGTAAAATTACTAGGTATACCAATAGCAAAAGAAAGGGTTATTCGGGTTTTGAAGTCTTTGACTATTTGATTTCCTTTCAGCTGAACAAAATATTCTGCTGTTAGTCAGAATACAACATCCAAGTACACCAACTGCAGTGAAGAGGTAGGGCACTGATAACAACCCCAGAGTTTTAACAAATCATCACCATCATCATCATCACCATCCAGACCTCCTTTCCCACCCTTGGGCAGGGTGAGGAGTAGCAGTGTCCAGACAGCCTAAGTCTGCCCAATCCAATGGGCCACGCTTCCATTCACTCATCATTCAAGCCCCCGGAATCCTGGCTCTATCTGATATGCCAAAAATAGTCACCACATTCTGTAGCTTCACATAAATGTATCCGACAGAGTCAATCCAGATGCTGTCATGTTAAAAAGGGATGCCAAATCCCTGATCATGCACTTCTTCTCACAATATTCATCCAGCCAGCTCGATCTCTTGTCAGCCCCCTAGCCTCACCGACTTCCAAACCTCTCTTCCTCACACATTCATACACTATATCCCTCCACCTTCTCCTTGGCCTACCTCGCCTTCTCCCTCCTTCAAATTCGCTCACATATACCTTTCTCACCACTCTATTGTTATCTATTCTCTCCACATGACCATACCATCTCAGTACACTCTCTTAGATTCTGGTGTCCACAAGCTTCCTCACTCCCCATCTTTCACAAATCACATTATTTCATATCCTATCCACTATCTGTACTCCACATACTTTCCTCAGCAGTACTATCTCCACTGCTCTCACTCCTGACTTTTCATTTGCATGCCACACCATAGTCTCACATCCATATGTTAAAGTTGGCACTAACACTCCTTCATGTTTTTTTTGTTTTTTTGTTTTTTTTTAATGCGAGGAAGAAGGAACCAAAGGCCATGAGACCGAAATAAGAGTTCCCTCCAAGAGAAAAACAAAATACAAGAGAGAGCCAAATTCAAGATCCATTCATTTCGAGATGCCTGGACAAACTGCGTTCGAAAGACTGGAGATCATAGGCAGCAGGAAATACAGACAGAGGGAGACGGTTCCAGAGCTGACCTGTTGCATACATGAAGGACTGGGAGTAATGGTTAACTCTTGCATTAGAGAGTTGGACAGAAAAGGGATGAGAGCCTGCTGCTAGACGGGTGTTACATGACCGTCATAGGGGTGGAGGAATGCATGCAGACAGTTCAGACGAGAAGTGACCATTAAAGTAGTGACAGAAAAGAGATAAAGATGCAACAGTGCGGCGCAGAGACAGAGGTTGGAGGGAGTCAGTAAGAGGAGGAAAGTTAATGAGATGGAAAGCCTTTGACTCCACCCTATTGAGAAGAGCTGTATGTGGGGAGCCTCCCCACACATGAGAGTTGTACTCCACACAGGGGCAGATAAAACCCCTGTATAGAGTCAACAATTGTGCAGGGGTAAAGAAAGAACGGAGTCGGCTTAGCATACCCAATTTCTTGGAAGCAGATTTTACAAGAGATGTAATATGATCTTTTCAAGATAAGTCCTGAGTTAATGAAACCCCAAGCATGTTCAATGATGATGCAGGATTAAGCTGAATATTATTAAACATTAGTGGGTATACCTGTGGAAGATTCTGACGGGTTGATAGGTGTAAGAACTGAGTCTTAGATGCATTGAAAACAACAAGATTATTTTTACCCCAGTCAGAGATACGAGCCAAGTCAGACATTAGGTGTGTCATAGCCTCATCCCTTGTTTGCTGAAGTAACTGCTGAGATGGGCGTTGCGGGAACCGAATGGAAAGGTGAAGGGTGGAGTCATCAGCGTATGAGTGGATAGGGTTAGATGTACAGCTTAGAAGGTCATTGAAGAATAAAAGGAAGAGAGTAGGTGATAGGACAGAGCCCTGAGGAACACCACTGTTGATAGATCTAGGAGAAGAACAATGGCCGTCTACAACAGCGGCTATAGAACAACCAGAAAGGAAGCTAGCGATGAAGGCACAGATAGAAGGATAGAAACCCTAAGAGGGCAGTTTGGAAATTAAAGATTTATGACAGACTCGATCGAAAGCCTTTGAGATGTCAAGTGCAATGGCAAAGCTTTCGCCAAAGTCCCGAAAGGAGGATGACCAGGAGTCTGAAAGGTAGGTGAGAAGATAACCAGTGGAGCGTCCCTGACGGAACCCGTACTGACAATCAGAAAGAAGGTTGTGACAGGAAAGATGCCTTAAAATTTTTCTATTGAGAACTGACTCGAAAACTTTTGAAATACAGGACGTTAAAGCAATTGGACAATAGTTGGAGGGTTGGGACTGGCTGAATGAGAGCAAACATCCAGCAAGAAGGAAAGGTACAAGTTGACAGACAAAGGCGAAAGAGTTTGCCTGGGAAAGGTGTAAGCACAGAAGCACTGTTCTTGAGAACAACAGGAGGGACTCCATCAGGCCCATATGCCTTGTTAGTATTGAGGCCAGTGATAGCAGAAAATACATCAGCTGAAGAAATTTTAATGTCAGCCATGAGGAAGTCAGAGGCAGGAGTGATGGAGGAACAGCACCGGAATCGTCTAAGGTGGAATTGGAGGAGAAAGTCTGTGCGAAGAGATCTGCTTTATCAGTAGAAGAAATGGCTACAGAACCATCAAGGTAGAAAAGAGGAGGGAAGGATGATGAGGTAAAGTTGTTAGAAAGATTTTTGGCAAGGTGCCAGAAGGAGCGGGAAGAATTCGAGTTGGAGAGTTGAGAGCATTTAGTACGGATGAAATTATTTTTAGCAAAGCGAAGAACAGACTTAGCACGATTCCGGGCAGAAATGTAAAGATGATGTGATTCAGGGGTGGGTTGGCTCCGGTACCTTTTGTAGGCCCTCTCCTTGTTGCGGACAGCATTAGAACAAGCGTGATTAAACTAAGGCTTTCTTGCATTAGTCAAAGGATATGAGAAAGGAATGTATGCTTCCATGCCTGAGAGAATAACCTCCGTAATGTGCAAGACACACTCAGATGGCTCCCGGCCATGGAAGCAATAATCATTCCAGGGAAAATCAAAGAAGTACTGCCTGAGGCCCTCCCAATACACGGCTCCAAAATGCCACAGGCGACGCTTCCCTGGAGGGTCCACAGGCCGTACCGGAGTGATAGGACAGGTTAAGGTGATACGGTTGTGATTGGAGGAGCCCAACGGAGAGAAAAGATTAACAGTGTAAGCAAAAGGATTAGCTGTAAGGAAGAGGTCAAGTATGTTGGAGCTCTCTCCATGGCGGTCTGGGATACAGGTAGGGTGCTGTACAAGCTGCTCTAGGTCATTAAGGATAGAAAAGATGTAGGCTTGTTCACCAGGTGGATCAGTGAAAGGAGAGGAGAGCCAAAGGTGGTGGTGAACATTGAAATCTCCTAGAATGGAGATTTCAGAGAAAGGAGAAATGGATAGAATGTGTTCCATCGTAGAAGTAAGATAGTCGAAGATTTTTTGATACTCAGTAGAATCAGGGGAGAAGTAAACACCACAGATATATTTAGTCAGAGAATGACAGGAAAGCCGAAGCGAGAGTGTAGAGAATTCGGAAGAACTGAGTTCTGGAACACGAGAACAAGATAAGTCGTTGCGTATATATACACAACAGCCACCTTTGGCTTTGAAATGAGTATAGAGAAAGTAGGAGGAGACAGAAAAAGGTTTGCTGTCAGTTGCCTCAGACAGCTGAGTCTCAGTTAGAAAAAGAAGGTGAGGTTTAGAGGAGGAGAGGTGGTGCTCAACAGAGTGAAAGTTAGAGAAAAGGCCGCGAATGTTGAAGATGAAGAAGAGAGTCAGACAGTGGTTCCAGGCACTTTGAGTCGTCACCGGGAGAGGGGCGAAAGGTGGGGGCATTTATGGTAAGCCTCGTGCAGCTGCAACACTCAAGCCTCTGTTTTTTAATCAAGGCCTTCATTGCACCAGCTACTTTCATTCCTTGTGCCACTCTACTTTCCACTTCTTCTGCATATTTTCCTCTCTTTTCTATCACTGTACCCAGGTATTTGAACTCTCTCACCAATTCCACTCTCCATTCACTGTAACATCGCACTGGGAGTCACCTTCTCTCTCAATAACCATCACTGTATCCTCTTCTACGTTTACTCTCAAGGCAGGACGCTCACAGACATCAGCAAAACTCTGCTCTGGACTACCATGTTCTTGTCCGGTATTTGCAAGCAGTACTGCATCATCAGCATGCAACATATTTTAGATATTCCATCCATCATCGTTATTACCAATGCCATCTCCCTCTCCATTACAGTAAAACCTCTCTATATCGGACTAATTGAGGCCCAAGCCAGTCCGAAAAAAGAAAAAGTCCGATAAAAGCGATATCAGGCCTCCCCCCCCCCCTTGGACTTCCTCTTCCTTTTGTTAAGCACAGAGGCTTGCTTGTCATTCATGCATTTATTCTCTCTCTCTCTCTCTCTCCCCCCCCACACTGGGCACTTTTATTTTACTTCACATATTTTTGTCTTCATCAACACCTTCCCATTCATTTCACTTTCAGTTCACTCTGACATTCACATTCACTTTCATATTCTCTTCCATGCTCATTTCACATTCACCCTCACCTTCACACTCACTTTCACTATCACTCATTTTGAATTTCCCTTTCACCTTCACTTGCAACCTTACTTTCTCATTTTTACATTTACCTTTCCAATTATTCACTCACCTTCACTTTTGCCCCTCCCTTCTTTTACTATCACATTCACTTCCACCTTCACTCACACCTTCACTTTCACTTCACTTTCTCTTTCACCTTCACTTTCACTTTCAACTTTTCTTTCACCTTCACTTTAACCTTCATCTTCACTATTACATTAATTTTCACCTTCACTTTCACCTTCATTTTCTCCTTGGCCTTTACTTTCACTATCTTCACTTTTACATTCATTTTCACTTTCACTTTCACCATTTTCATTCACTTTCACCTTCACATTCACTTTCACATTCATGTTTACTTCCACCCTCACCTTCACTGTCACCCTCATTTTCACCTTCACATTCACCCTCACTTTCACCTTTCACCTTCACTTTCTACTTCACATTCATGTTTACTTTCACCCTCACCTTCACTTTCACCTTCCATCTTCACCACTTTCACTTGACTTCACTTTCACCTTCACTTTGACATTCACTTTTACTTTCACCTTCCACCTTCACTTTTGACTTCACTTTTACTTTTGCCCTCACTTTCACCTTCACTTTCGCATTCACACTACCTTCACTATCACCTCACAATGCCTTCACTAATCTACACTTTTTCATTCTCTCCCGGAGACAGACAGAAGGGGAGGAAATATATAAGGGGAGAGAGAGAGGAGGGACCAAGGTTATGCCTATCTCCCTCATTTGTTTATGCCAAGGGAACGCCACTTGTCATTTCTGTATTTATTCTCTCTCTCTCTCTCTCTCTCTCTGTTAACTTTGACATTCCATATTCATTTGTGTGCTCTCTTTTACCCACACCGTTACACTCATTTTCACGGTTATTGTAATTTTCATTTTTACCTTCTCTCTCTCTCTCTCTCTCTCTCACCAGAGAGGGGACGAGGAGGAAGGGAAGGTCTGGAGGAGGAGAGAGAGGATGGACCGATGTTATGGTATCACCTCCGTTTGTTTGTTTATTCGTTTATTCAAAGAAAGGACTGCTTCTGGCTTTATTGGACTTTTCCTGATGCATAAGAATTTAGTCCACTTGGCTCCTAGAGTCGGATAAAAGCGAATTCCGCTATACTGAAGTCCGTTATATCGAGGTTTTACTGTACTTGTTTTTACTTCTCTCATCACCCCATTCATAAGACATGTAGAGGTGTGCAGTACGTAGGAGGACTACTGGGCCTTGAAAGCAGGCTGTGAAGCCTATGCCCAGAGTCGGTCACATAAAAAAAAAAAAAAAAAAAAAAAATATATATATATACTGTATATACTGAACAACCATGGGGACATCACACAACCTTGTTGCATGCCCACACCAATCATGAACCATTTACTTAGATGCCCATTAACCCATAGACATACCAATGACGAACCGTGTCGTCATGTGTTTGTCAACCTCTAACATCAGTATGATGACTTTGCCTGTCATCCGATGTAATCTCTAAAGAAATATTTAGGGAGTCGTCATTTTTGTTGGACGACGGGCTAAAGTGGGTGGAGCTAAGTCTGCCACAGCTGGTGCATCTGTGCTCCCCCCCCCCTTTTTTTTTTTTTTTTTTTTTTTGTGTCCGACTCTGAGCATAGGCTTCACAGCCTGCTCTCAAGGCCCAGTAGTCCTCCTACATACCATACACCTCTCCACATGTCACCACTTCGGCGCTAACACCCACCGTCCATATTGAATACATGCTAGGGCTGTCTCATACAGGACTGGTGTATTGGTATTAGCGGAGGTACTTTTATGACATGTCGGCGGGTCTTCTGGTAGATCAGGAAAGTCTGCTTTTATGAAATTCAAATTCTTAAACTGTTCCCTGCCCCAACTTGGTTTGCTTGGCTCAGTGTGGTGTGAGGTTCCTCACAGGTAGGATGTACACCTCAATCTCCCACCAACGCGTATGCTCCTTTTTCTCGTGTATATATGCGGCGTTACTATTTAAGAAAATACAACAAATAATGCATTATTGGAAAGGAAATTTATTCAGCTACATATTGAAGCAAACAATATTATTACTTCTTGAATATTTTTTTTTGGCGAATATTTTTAAAGGACAGTGTAAAACTTTAGTACGTCAGCTAACTTCTACTCACTTTTTTTGCATTTTATTTTGTATATATTGTCTTTTGGAGCGTTGTGGTGTGGATGTGGATGTGATAGGAAGTGTTATGAGGAACACAATGAGGTGGTTTGGCCATGTGGAGAGGATGGAGGGTGAAAGACTGACGAAGAGAGTATGTGAGTGAGGTGGAGGAGGGAAGAGGGAGGGGGAGGCCAAGAATGAGATGGAGGGATGGGGTGGAGAGGTATATGAGAGAGGGGGGTGTGAGTTGGGAGCAGGGCAGTGAAATGGCGGGGGACAGGACGACGTGGAGGTGATTTGTTTGTGGCCACCCCAAATGGGATTGAGGCATCTGGCAATAGATAGATAGTCTTTTTGGACAATGTACAACAGAGCAAAAGTCTTCATCTTTAAAATGAGACCAAAGTGGCCTTTCTATGATGAATAATAATTTTCCTACGAGCGTTAGAAGTAAAATATCTTTACGCGACTGTTCTGAAAGCTCTCGAGCAACAGTTACGTGCACAGCCAGAATTTACGCTCCTCCCTTGACGTGAAAGGGTTAATCCTTACATATGCTTCACTACTATTATAAAAACTCTTGCCGGCACCTAGCAGCTTACCATCTACACCGTACATGAGCAAAACCTTAAACAATCCTTCTCTGTCTACTACGTCATATGCTTTATCCAGATCCACGAATGCCATAAACACCTTACAGTCCTTCTCACAAGCCTTCTCCACCATCTGTCTCATTGCAAATATCTGATCCACACATCCTCTGTCACTCCCAAAGCGACCCTCTTCATTAATCACTAGGATTTTTGAGAACTCTCTTACTTTCTCTATAATAATTCTTCCATATATCTTCCCTACCATACTCAATTAACTTATGCCATGATAATTCTTGCACTCACTTCGCTCACCTTTATTTTTGTACAGGGGTACAATCACAGCCTGTTTCCACTCTGCTGGCACAGTTTCACTCATCCATGCCTTCTTACATACCTCCAACAAGCAATTCGTTCCGCTCTCTCCATTACACTTAATCATCTCTGCGTACACCTCATCAACCCCAGCTGCTTTCTTATTTTTCAGCCGCTTTACAACATTCTTTACCTGTGCTAGTGTCACTTTTCCTGGCAGTGCATTCCTTTTCTCCAAACCCCCCAAACCAAACATGTTTACAGTGGCCCTGCTCTCTCTATTCCCATTCATCAGGCTTTCAAAATATTCTTTTCATGTGGTCCTTACTTCATCCCCATGGGTTAATAATCTACCACTTACATCCTTCACACCTTCACATTTCTTTCTGCTTTCACTTCTACATTTCCTCACCTCTTTCCAAAATAACCTCCTATTTTCAGAGTAGTTTGCATTCATTTTTTTTCCTGGATCATCATTTACCTCCTTTTTCCTCTTCACTCTTCTCTTTACGTGCTTCTTGCTCTCATTATATTCAGTTCTTATTTCAACTGAACCCCTGTCCTGTAACCACTCTAGCCACTTCTTCCTCTTTTCCTCCAATGCTCTCTTAACCTCTTCATCCCACCATGCCGTACCTTTCTTCTTTGTTGCTTCTTTTACTACACCACACACCACTCATTCATGTAGCATTGTAAAAAATGTATACAGTATATGTTAAAAATAAATAAACAGATATCAAAGGAGCATCACTGCTCATTTGGGTTACACTGATGTGGCCTCCCCTCAGAAGCATGACTCCATCAGGATTTGAGAAATCAACATCAGCTATCTTCAGAGACAAGCAACAGTAAAATGTTGGTATTACCCTAAAATCCAACAAGAGTGATTCTAGGCTGATGTAATGCAAATGAATCAACATGGTAGCACACTTCCATGTCACGGGTTTTCACCAATGCAATTTGCTTTGCTACCTTTCCGGTATCCTCAGTCAAGTGCTCAGTATGACAGAGATAGAAAAGGCCCATAAATATGTCAATGAATCAAACACCAAAGCACATAATGAAGTGAGGATGGCAAATCAGAACAACGTGATTGCAGACTACAACAAATGGGCTACCTTTCAAGTATTGTCAGTTAAGTGCTCAGTATGAGAAGGGTGGAAAAGGTCCCTAAATATGACAATGAATCTAACACTAAAGCACATAATGAAAGCGAGGTTGACAAATTAGAACAACATAATTACAGGCTGCAGCAACTGGAATACCTTTCCAGTGTCGTCAGTAAAGTGCTCGGTATGAGAAGGGTGGAAAAGATCCCTAAATACAGTATGACAATGAATCAAACACCATAGCATAAAATGAAAGTGAGGATGACAAATTAGAACAACGTAACTATAGGCTGCAAAAATGGGAGATCTGTCTGTGTGCCATCAAGGAATACTGTTGGGATTGTTTCATGGAATCTGGTCATGATATTCCCTAATCTGTAAAGAGAAAGACTATGGCAGCATCACAGAGAAGAGCAAGAAATCTGTGCATTGCCTGAGGCAAGTTAACTGTCTGATCAACAAACTTCCTACCACTACATCTTTCAAAAATCGTTTTCATATCCTATAAATCCTTTGCAACCCAGATAAATCCTCTACAGCCAAATTTTGATTTTCACTGCTCTCTGTCCTGATTTTTTTTTAAACACTGGATATGCCAATGTCTTATACCCTTACCTAATTGTGGGTGCTGACATGCCTTCAAGTATCCCTCTTGCAGCCCGTGTACTAGATGTTTGGTTCTGTTTTGCAGGTCCTCACAGCACCAACTACATTTCTGATATTTTGTTTTTGTTGATTTGGAAAAGGCCTTTGACAGAGTCCCTAGAGAGGTGGTGAAATGGACAATGAGAAAGCTTGGCTTGGAGGAGTGGATGGTTAGGGTGGTTATGGCTATGTATGTAGGTGCTCACACCCAGGTAAGGGTGAATGGAGATTTGAGTGATGAGTTTTCCGTGAATGTTGGTGTGCATCAGGGGTCAGTCTTGAGTCCCATGTTGTTCATCATGGTACTTGAAGCCCTTTCACATGACTTTAGAAACGGACTCCCGTGGGAGTTGTTGTATGCTGATGATTAGGTGTTGATTGCAGAGAATGAAAGGGAGGCGGAGGAAAGGTTTAGGAAGTGGAGAGATGGTATGGGTCACAAGGGATTAAGGGTAAATGCAGATAAAACAAAAGTGATGATATCTAGGTTGGTGGCGGTACTGTCAAAGACGAGGGAGAGTGGCCATGTGCAGTTTGCTACAAGGGCGTGGGAAGTAATTCCATCTTGTGCGGTGTGTGTGATAAATGGGTGCATAAGAGATGTAGTGGTATCAGAGGTAGACTGCGAGATAATGCTGATTTTATGTGTACGGCGTGTCGGGGTGAGCAGGTGGAGATTGTCAGAAGTGAAAGGATTGAACTTGCCGGTGAATCTCTTGAGTGTGTGGAAGAGTTTTGTTATTTGGGAGACATGTTGTGTCCTGGAGGTGGGGCTGGAGCTAGCTCTGTGGCTAGGGTGAGAAGTGGCTGGAAGAAGTTCAGGGAGCTCTTGCCTCTCCTGACATTGAGAGGACTCTCCCTACATGCTAAGGGATCTTTGTATGCAGCATGTGTTAGGAGTGTAATGCTGTATGGTAGTGAGACCTGGGCAGTGAAGGAGGAAGATATTCGCCGGCTCAGACATACAGAAATGACAATGATTATGTGGATGTGCAGTGCGTCCCTGTGTCCAAGGCCTGGAGGGGCTGGGTTTACGATGGAAGAGTTGAGAGGTAGGATGGGACTGGAGTGTATTGGTGTTGTAATGAGGAGAGGTAGATTGAGATGGTTTGGACATGTGGAGAGGATGGGGGATGATAATTGGGTGAGGAAGGTGAGAAGTGTTAATATTGGGGGTGGGGTTATGAGGGGTAGACCGAGAAAGACATGGGACGAGGTCATTAAGTGTGACCTCCGGGTTAAGGGACTGAACAGGGAGGCTGCAATGGATCGTGCAGCATGGAGAGTCGCCATTAGGTGACCAAGGCCGACACATGCAAGCATGTTGGAGCCTTTAAAAACGAAAACGAAAGCGAGTACTCTACTTTCTACCTAAACATCAGACATCACACTTCCCTCTTTTTTTTTTTTCTCTCTCTCTCTCTCCGAAGAAAAAGGTACTGTATTTAGAATCCAAAAATCAAGTCCTTTTCCATTCAACTACATACGGAGTATCATACAGTGAATAACTTTCCTCTCAAAGCCCTTCACCTTACTCTCATCTACAGTGACTTCAGACATTATTTCAAGTTACACTCACCTACACTGGCTTTCAGACACTACAGTATCACATATTTTTAGATATACTAGAACTATAAAACATATACAGGTACTGCAGCAAGTTTCCAGCACTGGATGGTCCAGCACTTCCTTTAATCTGAACAAAATTATGAAATGGCACTTTAAATTTCCGTGTTCACCAGACTAGTTTACTGGATGGTCACAGATAGTGTTGAGTGTAGCACGTAATCATCTGGACTGTTTACACTTAATGTCTTGGGTGTGATCCCTGTATTTTGATATCTTCTCATCTCATATTACACTCAATCCTCCTAAATCGCGGTAATTTGGGTCTGGACCACTGCCGTGATTATGAATTCTGTGATTTATGAAAAATTAATTTGGGTCTGGACTTTGGCCAACTCGCCCCCACAGCACCCTACCTACACCTCTCTAGGCACCATCAAACACAAACATTCAAATTTAGGAATATTCAGTGCATGTATTAAGGGATCTCACCTTAATCCTATGATGAAATTTCTTAAGTGAATGGAGTGGGGTTGTGTTGGGAAGAACTTAGAATCTCTCAGCACTTGTTCATCCCAAACTCTTTTGCCAGCTTTGAAAAATTCTCTCCCCTCTCAACACGACAAATGAGCTCCAAATGTTGACTGTACAACAACTGCGGCAGCTTCTTGACGCCATACTGCTTAAAGCGCTTCACTGGGGGGTCAGGAGGGGCCATGGCAGGTAGGAGGTGGGGAGAAGTTGCACAAAAAAGGCAGGTAACTCTCGTACTCCACGGCGATGGTCTGTAGTGTGCAGACTGGCAGGGCAAGAACAACAACAACATGGCAGCATTAGTATGCACATATGCCACCAGGGACGTGCGGTGATTGGCTGTTGGGTCGCGATTTTCAGTTTGAATGCCGCGGTTTACGGTTCTCCTCAGAAAAGGCCCACTTGGGTGTCCAGATCCGCGATTTTCGTGACTTAACCCTTTAACCGTGGGCATTGTTTTGCCCCGACTGGCCACTCACGTGGGGGTTCCAGCCAAATGTAAACAAACCTTTAAACCTTAATAACTCTGCACAGAATAAAGCTAGAGCAAAAAATAAGGTACCATTAGAAAGTACTAACCTTCAGCTTTGCAGTGATGTAGGTTTCATGACTTTGTGGACTTTCACTGGACGGACAGTGTCATTAGAAGTGAGTGATGTAAAATCACTATTTTTCGCCCCACACACCAGTACCAAATGCCAACCACTCTCTGATAATAGTACTATAAACATATATGAACACTGCACATACGATAAACAGCCACTCTGTGTTCACTGAGGTAGGTAAAAGGCACTGTAATTGCCCGCACGTCACTGCGGCATCACACGCTCACTGATGTTTGGTTAGCGGCGATGTTTTCATTATTTCTAACTTCTATTACTATTTTACATATAATCTGGGCAATATACATTATATTTACACTGCATTTATTACTATATTGCGTCACTGTCGCATCACAGAATTACAGCAGTGCCACAGATTTTCTTATTACCATATCACTTATATACTGGCCATATTTGCATAATTTTCTAGGTAAAATATCTCTTATTACTATATTATACAATTATTGGTAAAGCATGTCACTGTCGCATCACAGAATCACAGCAGTGCCGCAGATTTTCCTATTACCATATCACTTACATACTGGCCATATTTACATAATTTTCTAGGTAAAATATCTCTTATTACTATATTATACAATTATTGGTAAAGCACATCACTGTCGCATCACAGAATCACAGCAGTGCCGCAGATTTTCTTATTACCATATCACTTATTATACTGGTCAATATTTAAATTTTTTTCTAGGCAAAATATCCCTTATTACTACATTATCCCTTATACAATTATTGGTAAAGCACGTCACTGTCGCATCACTGTATATCACTGTCACTGTCAGTATTTACTCAGAGAGTGGTACTCGGCAAAGCACGGAGTCACACAGAGAGCGACTTGGCATTCCTGGCACTGGTGTGTGCTCATTTTTCTCACCCGAGGCCTCTGTGTGGTGTTATGACACACTCTGCAGCGGCCCTGTGACAACCTGCCACCTGCAGTGAGAGGCAATTTCACAAGCTGGTGCCAGCTCATGTAATTACGGCACTCGAGACAGTCAGGTTGTGTGTCAGAGTGTCGCCTCGGGACCAATGCCGTCACCTGACCAAATCTTGCAAGCAGCTGCTGCACGAGTCTTGGAGAACTGTCTCAGGGATGGTTGCCTTATGCCCCCGACTTGTGTCTTGTAGAGGAGGAAGGCGTTGAGCATGCACATATCAAGCGTGTGGAGGCAAGCCTTCCTGTACCATCGGGTGTTTCTCCTGAGACAGTCTATCTCGCCAATCATCATGTCCGACTTATCAACAAGTCTCATGTTTATATTATAGTCAATGACGGCATCTGGCTTCATGATTGGCTCTCCCGTCCTGTAGCTGACCTTCCCAGTTCTCTGCAATTCCCCCTTGTGGATGGTGTTGAGCATATTCACGACCTTCTTGTCGTGCCACCTGATCGCCAGAAGCTTGTTTGACTTCTTCAGGTGCGCATCTCCCTTGGATGAGGATGATGTTTCAGGGAAACTTGGCCACTCTTTCCTGTGGCTCCGTACAGCGCCAACAGTGCCGATGCTGTGTTCAGCCAGGTATTTGGCAAGTTTCGGTGCTGTGTAGTAATTGTCCGTGTACAGCACATGATTCCCACCAAAATACCTCTCCATCAGCAATTTTACTACGGAGCCAGAGAAGCCAAAGGGGTCGTTCCTGTCCACGTCCATTGTGCTTGCACAGTAGATAACGAAATCAAGGATATACCCCGTCTCACAGTCACACAGCACAAAGAACTTTATCCCAAAGCGGTGGCGTTTGCTGGGGATGTACTGCATGAATTTGAGACGTCCTCTGAACAATACCAGGGATTCATCTAAGACGACTTTTTGCATAGGACGGAAAAATCGCATAAATTGATCCCTAATCCTGTTGAGGAAATCCCTCACTTTCCACAAAGGGTCAGTTTGGGACGGGTTTTTATTGTCAGCGAAGTGCAGGTATCCTAGCAGCTGTCGGAACCGATCTCGTGACATGTACTTGCCGAATGTTGGGGTTGAAGTGATGTCATCAACCAGCCAGTACTCCTCCAACTCATGTTTCTTGATATGGGGCATCAAGAACATGAGAGCAAAGAACACATACAGCTCTCTGATCCCTACAGGCAACCACGACACTTGCTTTGGTGAGCCAATAGGTCCCAGCCCTTCTGTTGCACACTGAGCTGCATACCTAATGGTCTCATCGCTGACAAATTGCACGATTTCGTCATCCATGAAGGCCAGGAAGTAGTCCACAAAGTCATCTCCTTCGTTGCATGGGAAGGCAGGCTGTATTCCGGCGTTTGTCATGTCAAACGGCGGATTGTGTGGCTGAAAATCAGCACCGTCAGACCACACAAATGCATCCACTTTCCCAGTGCGTGGTTCAGTGGCAGTGTCAGGTTGCATTGCACTCTTTTCCTGGTGAGAAGGAGTTGAGGTGGAGGCAATGGGTGAGGCAGGAGGTGAGCGGGAGGGGGGTGAGTGGGGAGGTGGTGAGTGGGGGGGTGGTGAGGGGGAGGGAGCTGGGCAGGGGGCAGGCGGGTAGGTTACTGACCTGGTGTGTGGTGAAACCTGACCTCCCTTTCTTCCCCGCTTATCACCCCGCTTTGCCCTCCGGCTGCCACGCATCCCCTTTGTTCTAGCCCGGCCTGCCCTACTTACCCTGCCTGCCTGGCCTGCACGGCCTGCCTTCCCTCGCTGTGCAGGCTCTGGGAATTCATATCCCTCAGATGATGTTGACTGAGGAGAGGGAACGGCAGAAGATGAAGATGATGTGAGGGCAATAGGGCTAGGGGAACGGGAAAGTGGTGGGAAATGCTTGCTAGGGCCGGGTGTAGGAGACGTAATTTTCCGGTTCACTCCCTTCCCACATGCTACACCCATTTTCCCCATGGGCGCCTTCCCTTTTCCAGAGTAAGTTGTGGGCGGTGGGGGGGAGACAACATGTTCAATTTCATCACTGTCTCTGCCCAATTGTTCAACCATAAACGGTTCCCCAGCAATAAGTGCATAATCATCACTACTTGCGGTGAGTGTATCACTCTCACTGCCACAATCCATAGTTGTACTTACAGTTTTATCCAGCTCCTTCCTAATTTCTGGGGTGCTCAACCCCTTCTGCCTCGCCGTCGGGAGTTCCTTCATCGGTGTAGAGGTCGAAGGCACACTAGCACTAGGAATTTCCGAGGAGGAAGCGAGCGATGATGACTCGGGACGGAGTGCCATTGTCATGCACAGAGCTGGACAGATACTGAATGATGCGTGTCTGGGCAGGGGTGGGGGGGGCCCCCGGGGGGTGGGAGGAGGGAGGTGTGAGAGGGCTGGTGTGAAAGAACTTGACAGCTACTCTTGCGTGAAACAATTTGCGCACAGAAAAAACACGCGGTGTTCAAAATATTCACGAGCATTCCAGAATGACACCCGTGGTTTGGTCCAGTTTTTTCAATGTCATTCTGGAATGACACCCGCAGTTAAAGGGTTAACAGTGATTTAAGGTTGCCGGCAGTCTGAAGGCCACCTAGCCGTGATTTACAAATCCGTGATTTATGAACAGGCGATTTACGAGGATTGAGTGTACTTATATCAAACCTAACTATGGCTTCTAAGAAAGCGCAAGTGTCTGTGGTGGTGTCAAACATGAACAGGCAAAATCTCCTTGAGAGTGGTTAGTTAATTGGTCCACCAAACTACCATAATGAAAAAAATAATAATAATAATAATAACCAAATAAAGCAACAAATGCGAATAAATGTTAACTGGTTCAGGCCCCATAAGTTTACACACTTTTTTGCCTAATACCCGAATAATAACCCCTAAAAAGATAGAAGGGGCTGGATCAGCAATTTACACTGACACTGCTACTCTCAATTGTGAACCCTGAATTTGTGAGTCAGCATTGTTATCAATGTATTTTGTCTAAGAATGCAAAATTCTCACAATTAACCATTCCTAACCATCAATTTCTCTTCTTGTAAATATGACACTTACCAAATTTCTTATTATTTAGTTATGGTAACCCTTAAATACTATATCACCACTTCAGTTTATTCTTAATTTTTAGTGGTGGGTGGGGGCACTCACCATTCACTCACTCAATATAGTGCTGCTTGTGGATGACTGCCCATTACTCTCTTCCTTCCGTCTTTCCTTTCTACCTCATCTGTCTTTCTTTCCTTTATTGTTTCCTCTTCCTTCGGTTTACGGGTGACTCTACACTGAGTGACGAGCCAAATGGTTTCTTGTACACCAGGAAACTATTTACTACACTAGGTGGTAACCATATAACCAAATTATGGCATCTGCTGGTTTAGTGGGTAATTAAGGTTCTCCAATCAGATTGAGCCTGTGCAGGTTTATATCCAAGAGCTGGTTAGGGTTTATTGCTCATGTAATGCCACTCAGGGATGAGTGGGGCAGTCACTCTCATATAAATGTCAGGACCAAGTTGCCAAGTCTCAGGCTCCTATGATCCTCATGGGGCAACACAGGATTAGATGATGATGATGACAAATACCACAGTCAAATAAAAAGGCTTTCATCACTGGTATCTACTGACACAGATTTTGAGTGAGTGTTGAGTGCATAAAGTGTTAATATATTACGTTCCGGGGTTGTTTGAGTGCAGAAGCCAGTTGGCACTAGGCACGCCATTATCATAGTAAACGACATGTAGCTACCCAGTGACATACCACACTGGCCATCTGTACCTTTGCATATACTGTATTTTCATTCACCTGTCCAGTCAGAATGGTGAATTAACAGCTACCTGAGGGAACTGAATCCATTAAGACATTATTATTATGCTAAAAACAAAAACCAATAAACAGGATAAGGTAGAACTGCTGAAAGTGCTGGACCATCGTGTTCTGTGAGACGTTTTGTGACACATACGGTAATGGTTCATCAACTGCTTATTATATATAGAAGCAAAAGGACAAGATACTGAAATTCTAAGCAGACTAATTCGAAAAAGCAAATGAACATTTGAAAAACCATGAAAGAAGGTAAGAGTACTGAGCATGATCAAGTGATGATGGAATGGTTTCGACTACACTGGATGAAGTACTGCACAGTATACTTGTCAGGGTGCTTGATACAGAACCAGGCTCAGCTGCTCCATAATGAACTTTAATAACTGAATCAGAACATGAATATGATTACACTGAAGGATAGTGGGGCAGAGGTGGGATAGCTCCCAAGCAAAAAATTTACATATGTATTTTTTTTCATAATAAACAATAATGTATTTATCACTGTGATAGCTTTAAAAATTGCAGAAATGCATAACTTTGAAGATATCAACTATAAAGCACGAATTTTACATGTAAGCCATGGGAAATGAGCACCTGCCATATCAGACTACGGTGAACTATCAATTATCCATTGGCACAATATCCAGCCCAATGCAACATCCGGTGCAGCTATCTTGGTTCTATTAAAGCAATATCTGGCAATTTTATGCAACATCCAGCACTGAAACAACACTTAACCGGCGGTCCAATGCAATATCTGTTGTTGAGGGCTCTTAACTGTCTCATAAACAGTAGCCAACTGGCACCAAGAGAAATCCTGAACTCAGGAGCCAATGGAAACACATGCTGAGTGCCAACCAATCATAATCCATCGTGGGCGTGGCTTATCCGCCAAGCCATGAATACCGCCATGCTCTCATCCTCGCTGGTGGATGTCATGGAGTCATGACGTGTCTGTGCGCTCCTGCTCTTCTGACCACACGGTTACAAAACCCTAGTGCTTTGACTAACTCTGTGGCATCCTATGTTCAAACTACTGTATAGTATTGCAAAGCTATTGGCCTGTCAGTACTCATGTCCTAGTGCTCTATTGTGGTTGTTAAACTACCTCTGTGCTGTATTGTGTACTGAACTGTTTATGAGTGCGAACCTCTCAGTGTTGTTTCTCCTCATTGATGCCGACACTTGGTGAGTACATACAACAGTATACTATGTACAGTACTGTATCATTACTATATTGTTTTTATATGCTTAATTTTCAACTTTTACTTAAGGCAATGTTTGTACGATAAAGGGTCATGACAGGTAGAATCACAGAATCCGGCTCAGAGCCAATGTTGAGCCGGATATGCAATATCCGGCATTTCACGTTATTTGGCGTAGGGCTTTGCTGAATTACAACAGAGGACAGAGTTGGCTGTAATAGGTTGACTCGGCTCCAAAGTCAATCCATCACTAATCACTGGTCCCTACTAACCCAACCTAATATGATCTAACATAGCCTAAAACAAATGAACCTAACCAAACCTAACCTAACTGAACCTAACCTAACGAACCTCAATAATCTTGGGACGAATGAGTTCCAAATCCGAACTGACCCATTGCCCTCCATAGGACACCACTGCCAATGTCAACAAATCTAACTTCGTGCTCTTGAGGAACGTAGCATTTTCACAGAATTATGGGTGTCATGTGAATTATGCGTTCTTTCATAACATAAATATTTCCACAGAATTTTGGTGTCGTTAATGAATTTACAATCATGAAAGATAATCCCTGTCATAAAATTTTCATCATTTGTTATTGGGAGCTCTCCTGCAGTTATTCCCGGTGGTGTATTGTTGAACTATTATATGTGACCTCCGTCGGTCCACGTACAATAATGTGACACGTGGCCTCGGTTAGTCTCGCAAGACAGTTCATCCAGCAAAATTTTGGAACCATGGGTGCCAGAAAACTGTACTCACTACAATGTTAGCTTCAGAGTTAGTAATAAACAACAAATTCCTGTCTTCTACCCCTTTTGCACCGAGATATATTAAAAATCATCTACTTTAATCCACCACTAAGGCTCTAGTACTGTATTTTTGCTTACCACAGGACTGCATGCATGTAATACAAGTACAAGCATCCCTTGGTTAATATTCTGGCCAACAAAATTTCATATCAACATGTATAATTTTCTGACACCATTTTCTGGTCAATGATACTCAAGTTCTGCTTTAATGATAATTAGAAGGAAATAGAGTGTTTATACTTCTTTAGCTGTAAAGTCACTCTAAGTGGGTGATGAGTCCACAAAACAGTGTCATTACTATGAGGCTTTGTGACAGAAGTTTAACCTGTATAAGTCTTTACTGTCACACAATGCAATCTACAAAATTTGAACCTCAAATGTTCAGAAACATCTAAAGTTTGAATGCAACAGTATCTGAAACCACTGCCATTTTCATCCCCCATATTTAGCCTGCAGATGCAACTAACCGTAAAAGTGGCCATTTTGCTTACCTCGTGATGACCAACCTTTAGGAAGCACCTGGTCACCCATAATAAACAATTTCTTTCCTTTCTGAGGTCAACCAGCCCTTCACTCCATGATGCACTTTAAATATTAATCAGATTTCACCTTAATTGAGGATTTTTAAAAACCATCCTAGTTACAATGATTAAGGCAGAGCTGAGAAAAAAGTACAGCATGTGATATTAATGATTTGGCAGAAAGTGGGAGGTGTCTGCATATGTTCTGAGAGGTCATTATGGTGGTGGATTCACGATCATACAAGACATAAAAAGAAAAATTGTAATAAGATTCTGAAATTATGTGCAGAGACTGAAACTACAGTACATTAAATAACTGTATAGTATCAACATGGTGTTGGAAAACGAGCACATACCAGTACCGTAAAACACCCTAACTTCGGACAGTGCCCAAACTTTAGACATTTTGCAAAAAAATGTGATAATTGAAGTTTATTGGAAGAGAGTGCGATATTTGCAAAAAATAATGATATGGGTAGGTAGGGTAATCTTCAAAGATTATTATGTATAAGTCCTATTAAACTAGCTTGAATGTGCGTGAAAAAAATTTATGAATCAAATGGAAAAAAAATCGACATTATTTAACCCTGCAAAACTTTGTTCACACGGAACAAACAGTTTCAATTGTAAGAACATGACTAGTACGATTATATGTGGAAAAGTGTTGTAAGTACTGGCTAGTAAACTATTTTAAAATATATACATGCACAATCTTGCTATGACTGTTTTAATGAATATCTTTGTATTTTTCAGAAAAAAATCCTAAATTCGGACAGACAAATTACTGGAAAAATAAAGACTATAGGTGTTTGTGTGTGTGTGTGTGTGTGTGTATTTACCTAGTTGTGATATACAGGAAAGAAGCTACGGTCATGGGATCACGTCTCTTTTTCTCGTTAAGTCAAAATTTTGCTTTGAACTCGTTTAATTTTTTACACTGGACGATCTCTTTGTCCAGTCTGTTCCACAGGTCTATGCATCTATATGGAAAGCTATATTTCTTGATATCCTTCAAACACCTTGGCTTTTCAGTTTCATTTCATGTCCTCTTGTTACTCTCCCATCCCATACAAACAGATCATTTTAATCAATTTTATCTATTTCCATCATGGCCCTGAACACTGCAATCATGTCTCCCCTTTCTCTCCTTTCTTTTAGTTTAGGCAGGTCCAGTTTTTCCATCCTCTCTCCGTAGGACAGATCTGCCAGACTGGGGACCATCTTAGTTGCTGTCCTTTGTATTCTTTAAATCTTGTTTATGTCTTTCTTTCTGTGTGGGGACCACACTACTCCTGCATATTCTAACCCGGGGCAGATCATGGCCACTATTAATTTTTTCATCATCTCCTCATCCATGTAATGAAATACTACTCTTATATTAGTCAGAAGTTTATACATCTCTCTACCTAACTTGCTAATACGTTTTTCAGGAGACCAACTATCCTGGACCAGCACTCCCAAGTCTTTCTCTTCTCTCGCTTTTGTGATAGGTTCATTACTCATCATACAATTCAGTGATGGCCTCTTGGTACTTTTACCCATTTCCAATATTTTACACTTCTTTGCACTGAATTTCAATTCCCAGTTCTGGCTCCAGTCATGTATCCTATCCAGATCCTCCTGCAGCATTTTACAGTCCTCCCCTGCCTCTACCTTTCTCAGGATCTTTGCATCATCAGCAAACAGACTTGAATAATTGTTCACTCCATCTACCATATCATTAACATAAATCAGGAACATTACTGGAGCCAACACAGACCCCTCGGGGACTCCACTTGTTACTTCTCTCCATCCAGACATCCTGTCCTTTATTACTGTCCTCATTTGTCTGTTTCTCAGAAAGTCTCTCATCCATTCCAGGAGGTTTCCCTTCAGTCCTACAATATGCTCTAGTTTCACAATAGTCTCTTATGGGGTACCTTGTCGAAGGCCATTTCCAAATTTAAATGCACACAATCCACCCAACCATCTCTCTCCTGTAGAACATCAATTGCTCTTGAGTAAAAGCTCAACAAGTTGGAATCACATGACCTTCCACTTCTGAATCCAAACTGACTATCAGCCAAAATATTCATCTCTTCCAGATATTTCATCCATCTATCTTTCAGGATTCTCTCGCACAATTTTGCAACCATTCTGGTTAGGGACACTGGCCTATAATTCAGGGGTTCTTCCTTGTTTCCTCCCTTATAAATTGGTACCACATTTGCCATTTGCCATTCTTGAGGCACTTTCCCCTCTTCCAGAGAACACACAATTACACCGTGAATCATATCCGCCAGTTGTTCTCTACATTCCTTCAGTAACCAATTAGAGATTCCATCTGGTCCTGGGGCTTTCCTTACATCTTGAGTTTCCAGTAATTTATACACTTCCTGTACATCCACTTTTATATCTTTCATCACAACATATCTAGTCACATCCTCCTCCTCCACAAACTCACTTTCATTGGTGAAAACTGACTGAAAACGATTGTTCAATATTTCAGCTTGCATTGCCGCATCTTTATAGATCTCTCCATCTACCTTCAGTTTGGTGATTCCTTCCTTTTGTTTCAATTTGCCACTGACAAATCTATAAAACAGTTTGGGTTCATCCTTACATTTGTCTATTATACCTTTTTCAAAGTTCCTTTCTTCCTCTCGACGTATCCTTGTATATTCATTTCTAGTTCTTTTATATTCTTCCTTTGTTCTGTTATTACCTCTCTTCCTCCGGTTGCTCCACGCCAAGTCCCTCTCTATTTTTGCTATCATAGATCTTCCATTAAACCACTCCTTTTTCCTGTTTTCTTTTCCCCGTACTCTTGGCATATATTTTTCCACTCCCAAATTAGAGAGACCTAGAAAGATTTCCCACTTCCTCTGTATCTCTCCTGTTTCTCTGAATTTTCTCCAATCAGAATTTTCAAAGAATTTTCTCAATCCTGTAGAAGTTTGCTTTCCCGAAGTTGTATCTTCCGTGCCTATAAAACTCGTCTCATGGCACCGGGTTCCCTATTATTATCTGGAACTCAATGACCCCATGATCACTCTTTCCTATAGGACGAAGATAGTTCAAGGATTCTATTACATCGGGTTCTTTGGTTAGAAGTAAATCTAATCTTGCTGGTGTGTCCACACCTCGGAATCTTGTCTATTCTTTGACCCACTGCATCATCACATTGTTCATTGATATACAGTATTTAACAATATAGTGCCCGACGAATCTTCACCGCCTCCTGAATCCCACTCCTCTCAGTTCACCTCTTTACAATTAAAGTCCCCCATTAAAATTATATGGTTACTTTTCTCAATCACTTTCTGTAAATAATTAGCCATGTCTGTCATCATCTCCTGGTATTCATCATCATTCCATGCTTTTGTCTTAGGAGGAACATATACTACTGCCATATCTCTCCCACCATTCTCTCCAGTTTCTAGTTTCATATTTATCACATCAGCCCTGCCTCCTCCCATTACCACAGTATCTACATTTATGTTGTTCTTCACTGCTAGCATCACTCCTCCTCCCGTTTTGTCTTTTCTGTCTCTTCTCCAGTTTGTATTTACCATCTCCCATATGGACATCAACATCCCCTCTTAACTTAGTCTCTACAAAGCACATAACACCAAGTTCATGAACCCTCAAGAAGTCATTGATTTCCAACCTAACCGATATTAAACCATCAACATTAGTATATGCTACTTTCAAATTTTTGTTGCTGTTTTTTATACCCTCTTCTCTCTTTCTCTCCATCAGTACCACTTCCACAATTTCTGATAAATAACTCTCCAATAAAACACTGTCTTCTCTTCCTCCGTTCTCTGTTTGTTTTTTGCATTGTGCTTCCTTTACTAACTCCTTTATTTTAGCTCTTTCTTCCTCATTTGTATTTCTCCTTATCCAAACATTTTTTAACCCCACTTTGTCTGATAATTTCCAACTTCTACTGATGATTTCACTTACCATTACCTGGGCCTTAAACTTTACCTTCAGTGGCCTTGCCCCTCCTTCCTCGTACTTTCCTAACCTAAACACTTCTTCAATCTCTTCTTGAGCTTCAATGTTACCCTCCAAAACTACTGATATTATTTCTTTAACCTTAATCAGTTCTTCGTTTTCTCTTTCTGATCTGAGAGAAGAGAGAGGTATATATGAGCAGAAGAAGGAAGGTGAAGAGACTGGTGAAGGAGAGTAAGAAGAAAGTGGATGAAGAGAAAGGAGGAATATGAGTGTGAAATGGAGGGAGAGTAAGAAATTGTTTTGGAAGGAGGTAAAGAAAGTAAGGCAGTGTGAAAGGGGAAATAGTAGGGGAGTGAAAGATATGAATAATAGATTGCTGGTGGAGAAGAGAGAGAAATTGAGGAGATGGAAGGAGCACTTTGAGGATCTGTTGAATGTAGAGTGAGAGCAGTGCGAGTATAAGTGGTTGGGGAATGGCTGGGAGAAGAAGAGATGAGAGGAGGGAGGAGGAGATCAGTAGGGTGGAAGTAGTGCAAGCAATGAAGAAGATCAAGTTGGGAAAGGCCCCAGGAATTGACGGAGTGTGTGGTAAAATGCTGAGGTATGGGGGTGAGATTGTTGTATGTACGAAGGAGCTAGGGCTATGGTGAGAGTGGATGGTGAGCTGAGTGAGTTCTTTGATCTCAATATAGGACTGAAACAGGGTTGTGTGATGTCTTCATGGCTGTTTAATATATACGTGGATGGAGTTGTAAGGGAGGTGCAAGGTAGGGCAGTGGATGTTGGGGTGGCTCTAATGAATGAGGGTGAGATTTGGAAGATGCCAGTGTTGCTGTTTGCTGATGATACAGTATTGTTGAGTGAAGATGAATGGGAGTTGCAAGGTTTGGTGAATGAATTCGGGACAGTGTGTAGGAGGAGGAAGCTGAAAGTTAATGTAAACAAAAGTAAAGTTATGGTGTAGATTGGCTTGGGAAGAGGGAAGGGTTCCAGAGGACTGGAAATCAGGTATAATTGTTCCATTATAGAAGTATGTGGTAACTATAAGGGTATTTGCCTTCTTAGTGTGACTGGTAAAATATATGGTAGAATACTCATTGATAGGGTTAGGCATATGACAGAGGAGCTAGTTGGAGAAGAACAAGGGGGATTTTGGAAGGAAAATGGGTGTATAGATCAGATATTTGTTCTAAGATGTTTAGTGGAGAAGTATCTAGAGAAGGGAAAGAAAGTATATGCTGCCTTCATGGACTTGGAGAAAGCTTATGACAGAATAGATAGGCAAGGTATGTGGAAGGTATTAAGAATATATGGAGTGGAGGGGAAATTGTTGAGTGCTGTGAAGAGTATGTATGAAGGAGCTAGGGCTATGGTGAGAGTGGATGGTGAGCTGAGTGAGTTCTTTGATCTCAATGTAGGACTGAAACAGGGTTGTGTGATGTCTTCATGGCTGTTTAATATATACGTGGATGGAGTTGTAAGGGAGGTGCAAGGTAGGGCAGTGGATGTTGGGGTGGCTCTAATGAATGAGGGTGAGATTTGGAAGATTCCAGTGTTGCTGTTTGCTGATGATATAGTATTATTGAGTGAAGATGAATGGGACTTGCAAGGTTTGGTGAATGAATTCGGGACAGTGTGTAGGAGGAGGAAGCTGAAAGTTAATGTAAACAAAAGTAAAGTTATGGTGTTTAAGAGGAATGAAGTCACAAAATGTACAGTGAGGTTGGATGGTGAGGATATGGAGAATGCGAGTGCATTCAAGTACTTGGGTAGTGTGATGAGTAAGGATGGAACTTTGGGGGATGAAGTGCGTGAAAGGGTACAGCAGGGAAGGAAGGTTGTTGGTTCACTGAAAGCAGTGATGAGAAATAGGGAGGTGAGTATGGACGTTAAGAAGTCACTGCATGATAGTATTGTGATCCCTACCCTGACATATGGAAGCGAGGCGTGGACCTTGCAAGAGGGGAACAAGTCAAGAGTGAGAGCAGTGGAAATGAGTGACTTGAGAGGAGCATGTGGAGTGACAGGGAGGGACAGGTTGAAGAATGAAGAAGTGAAGGAATGTTGTGGGGTGGATGTGGATGTGGTTGAGATTAGGAGAAATACACTGAGGTGGTTTGGACATGTGGAGAGAATGGAGAATGAACGACTGACTAAGAGGGTGTATGTAGGTGAGGTGGAGGGAGGGAGAGGGAGGGGTAGACCGAGGATTAGGTGGAGGGATGGAGTTGAGAGGTATATGAGGGAGGGTGGGGGGTGAGTTGGAGGGAGGGTAGTCAAATGGTGGGTGACTGAGCAACTTGGAGGCATTTTGTCTGCAGCCACCCTTTGCGGGATTAGGGCGTCGGGCTATAGACAGATAGAAGATCTTACTGTCATACGTTTTTCTTTTACTCCAGAAATTATTACACATTTCTTCTTCTCTGCTACATCCCTGACTAATGTTTTTCTACTTCTTTGTACCCTAACCATTTCCTTCTCCACCCTTTCCTTACTTTGTTGTTCTATAATCTCTTTCAAATTTACGTTTCCCTCCTCCTGAATTTTCTTCCACCCCTTACGGTGTTCCTTAATATCTTTAACTCCTACACCACGGGCATGTTTACCAATGTTTTGCGTGTGCCGCGGGGTTATTCGGGCTCCGACGGACTCTCAAAAAATATTTGCCAAAAATCAGTTATTAGTCCCAGAATATTAAAATTACATATGCTTATGGCACATACCTTCAGCTTTCTCCTGGAATGTTTGTTGAGCCTTCGTAGGTTACCGTAGGACTTGTGGAGACCTCTGAAGTAGGGTAACGAAGTCTCCACTTTACACTTCCCGACAACCCGTAATATGATTACCACAGCCAGATATTAACACTATAAACACTACTCTATGATTTTCAAGTAGTTTGGGATCCATACTCCAAAAAAAATCCCACTGTGAAAGCAATGAAAATTACGAGCGCGTCTGACCGTCGCACTTGCACTAGTTCGCTCTTGGTACTCTGTCATTTATTATTCATAAAATCCCTAACACTTTATATTTCTATTACTATATAACACGTATATATATCTACAGTCTTTATCCATAAGTTTCCTTCAGTCGTATTAGTTTATTGTCACTGTAGGGATTCAATTTCTTTCAGTAAAATACGTAGCATTCACTTTCTTGTCCTGTATACTAGCATTGAGAGTGAATGTCACTTTCACCTTCAGTCTCATAACTCAAAGTATTCAGACATGCTAGAGCGAAACTTTCACTTTCATTACTCCTAGGGTATATACTCGTATTCTTATAATACTACTCATTTACATTTCTATTTACGTTCTCTATTTTATTTACGTTATTTACATTTCTATTTTATTTACACTGTGTTATGCACTGTCACTTGAAGTAACTTATAAAACTATTTTCCACTGTTCACATATATTTACATTCATTACTTTCACTTGCTGTTTACACATTATTTACAATTCCACTTGCACTGTTTTACTCAATAGCAAGATCGTAGTCACTCTTTTATCAATTGTCAGCCCTTTACCTCTTTCCAGACGAGGTTTAGTAGGGGGTAAAGGTCACAGGGCCCGTTGCATGGGGGTGAAAAATCCCTGAAGCTAGCAAGAGCGAACTGACGTACCTCCACGTTAGAAGATGAGAGTGAACTGATAAGGGTGGGCCGGGGTGGTGGCCTACCTAGGGAAATTCATTACTACCAATGTTAGCCTCTTGAAACAGCTATATATAGCAGTGAAATGACTGGCAGGAAATCTAGACAATACATTATAAATTAGGTAGTTCCAGGTGAATGTAAATATCACTTAGGCTTCTCCCTTCCCTCCTTATATGTATATTTATTACGAAAATAGATTATACGGCATATTTCAAGGGGAAATAAACAACGGAAATTAGCGAACGAGTGCATGTGAGGTGTTGTCAGGTGATAATTAGCCAATTCCAGGTGTATGGCACTCTCACTTACCTTTTTTCTTTCTTGTATATATTATTTGGTATAAGAATAGGGCATAGGGCTTATTTCAATGGATGAAATCAGTGAAAAATTCCAAGGAAGATTTACTCAGCGTGGCACGGCCGAGCAGGCGAGAGGATAGGGTAATGGAGGGGGGGTACGGAGGGGAGTCAAGAACGGGGAGAAATGGCTAAATTGTCAACAATGGATGGGAGTACAGATGAGATTAGGAGTGCTGACTAGTGTTGGACATTGGCAGTACTGATAGATGATACAAGCCCCCACTTGGAAGCCCAGGTGAATTCAAAATAACACAGAATCACAAAAGCGACGCCCTGCGGTATGATCCCTTGCTCCCAAGCGTCACGAAAGTGACGCCCGCGGTTAAGGGGTTAATGTGCTCATCTTGCATCCTTGACTTAGAGTCATAGTAATCTAATTTACTTTTCATCTTGTCCCTTTCTTCTTCCATCCTTTTATTCTCCCTCTTGAGCTGTTTTATTTCACTAGATGCAGATTTGTTACTCACTTTCAGTTCTGTGACTTCTCTTTCTTGCTCTACACTGCGAGTACAAACTTTTTCCAGTTTACTTCGTAGAACCTTGATCTCTCTCTCCTGCTCTTGGGTTCATTCCTGTAATTCTCTAATTACTACCCATACCTTTTTTAATTCCTGGACATTCCTCTCCACTGTTTTCTCTACTCCAGCTACTCTTGTTTGGTTCAACATAGTACTTCCATTTCCCACATCGTCTTTGGAGAAGCCCTCAAATTCCGGTTCACCAAATGTAAACAAAGCTCCGTCGCCCTCCGCCATTGTGCAACCATATGGAATCTTTCAATTTCCACTATATCTTGTACTCTTTGACTGAAACCTACGTTTTTTGTACTATTGACCAACGGGACCACCACGCACGCACTCATTTACATAATCATAATAGGCTGGGCTCCTTTTTCGTTGCTGAATTAGCAATTATTTCCACACGATCCAGGAAGAGCTCCATCTCTGTCAGCGACCTGTGTGTGTGTGTGTGTGTGTGTGTGTGTGTGTGTGTGTGTGTGTGTGTGTTTACCTATCTATCTATCTATCTACTGCCAGACACAATAATCCCGTAAGGGGTGGCCATTTGACTTTGAGTTAGTTGTTTTACGGGGAGGGGCACTAACCCTCCACCAACCCACTTGCTGAAACATAGAGAGCACGTATGGTTTGGTTATATGGTTACCACCCAGCGTTATAAATGGTTTCTTGGGTTACAGGAAACCATTAGGCTTGTCACTCAATGTAAAGCCACCTGTAAAGGAAAAGAATAGCAATAAGAAGTGACAGGAAAGATGGGAGAAATAGGAAGAGAGGAGGGTAGGCACAGAAAAAAACTGATAAAGGCTAAGGAAGAAGTAGGCAGCACTACATCAACTAATTTACCTAATTGTGATATACAGGAAATGAGCTATGTTCGTGGGGTCCCGTCTCTGATTCTCAATAAGTCAAATTTAGCTTTAAACTCGTCAAAATTTTTAGACTGGATGATCTCTTTCTCCAGGCTATTCCATAGGTCTATACATGTATAAGGAAAACTATATTTCTTGATATCCTTCAAGCAGCTTGGTTTCTTCAGTTTCATTCCGTGTCTGCTTGTTATTCTCTTATTCCATAAAAACAGATCTTCTTTGTCAATTTTATCTACTCCCACCATGGTCCTTAACACTGCAATCATGTCACCTCTCATTCTCCTTTCTTCTATGGAAGGCAAATCCAGCTTTTCCAGCCTCTCTCTGTACGACAGATCTGCCAGACTGGGGACCATTTTGGTTGCTGTTCTTTGTATTCTCTCAATCTTGTTTATATCATTCTTTTTGTGTGGGGACCACACTACTCCTGCATATTCTAACCTGGGGCAGATCATGGCCACTATCAACTTTTTCATCATCTCCTCATCCATATAATGAAAAGCTACTCTTATATTAGTCAGGAGTTTATACATCTCTCTAACTGCCTTGTTAATGTGTTTCTCAGGTGACAAACTGTCCTGGACCAGCACTCCCAAATCTTTCTCTTCTCTCGCTTTTGTGATTGGTTCATTACCCATCAAATAATTCAATGATGGCCTCTTGGTACTTTTACCCATTTCCAATATTTTACATTTCTTTGCATTAAATTTCATTTCCCACATCTGGCTCCAATCGTTTATCATATCCAGATCCTCCAGCAGCATTTTACAATCCTCCTCAACTTCTACCTTCCTAAAGATCTTTGCATCATCAGCAAACAGACTTGCATAACTGTTCACTCCATCTACCATATCATTTACATAAATCAGGAACATTACTGGCGCCAACACCGAGCCCTGTGGGACTCCACTTGTTACCTCCCTCCATCCAGACATCCTATCCTTCATTACTGTCCTCATTTGTCTGTCTCTCAAAAAGTCTCTCATCCATTCCAGAAGTTTCCCTTCAGTCCTCCTATATGCTCTAGTTTCCACATTAGTCTCTTATGGGGTACCTTGTCGAAAGCCTTCTCCAAATCTAAATACACACAATCCACTCAACCATCTCTCTCTTGTAGCACGTCAATCGCTCTTGAGTAAAAACTCAACGAGTTGGAAACACATGACCTTCCACTTCTAAATCCAAACTGACTATCAGCCAAAATATTCATCTCTTCTAGATATTTATTCATCTATCTTTCGGAATTCTTTCGTACAATTTTGCGACCATGCTGGTTAGGGACACTGGTCTACAACTCAGGGGTTCGTCCATGTTTCCTCCCTTATAAATAGGTACCACATTTGCCATTTGCCATTCTTGAGGCACTTTCCCCTCTTCCAGGGCACACACAATTAAACTGTGAATCTTATCCGCCAGTTGTTTTCTGCATTCCTTCAGTACCCAATTAGAGATTCCATCTGGTCCTGGGGCTTTCCTTACATCTTGAGTTTCCAGTAATTTATACACTTCCTGTACTTCCACTTTTATATCTTTTATCACTACATTTCTAGTCACACCCTCCCCTTCCACAATCTCCTTTTCATTAGTGAAAACTGATTGGAAACATTTGTTCATTATTTCTGCTTGCATTGCCACATCTTTATAGACCTCTCCTTCTACTTTCAGTTTGGCGATTCCTTCCTTTTGTTTCAGTATGCCACTGACAAATCTATAAAACAGTTTGGGTTCATCCTTACATTTTCAAAATTCCTCTCTTCCTCTCTATGTATTCTTGTGTACAGTTTTCATTTCTAGTTCTTTTATATTCTTCCTTTATTCTATTGTTACCTCTCTTTCTCCAATTGTTCCACACCGTGTCTTTCTCTTTTTTTGCTATTATACACCTTCTATTAAACCACTTCTTTTTCCTGTTGTCTTTCCCCCTTACTCTTGGCACATATTTTTCCACTCCGAAATTAGAGAGATCTAGAAAAATATCCCACTTCCCCTGTATCTCCCTTGTTTCTCTCAATTTTCTCCAATCTGCATTCTCAAAAACTTTTCTCAATCCTGTAAAGCTTACTTTCCAAAAGTTGTATCTTCCCTGCCTATAGTGCTCGTCTCTCGGCTCCACGTTCCCTTTTATCATCTGGAACTCAATGACCACATGATCACTTTTTCCAATAGGACACAGATATTTCAAGGATTCTATTACATCGGGTTCTAAGTAAACAGCAAATCTAGTCTTGCTGGTGTGTCCTCACCTCGGAACCATGTCTCTTCTTTGACCCATTGCGTCATCACATTAGTCATTGTTATATTTAATAATATAGTGTGTGTGTTCTTACCTACCTTACCTAATTGTTCTTACCTAATTGTATCTTTACAGGAATGAGTCAAGCTCGTACTGTCCCGTGTCTTAAACCATATTTATCGTACATATCCTTAAATTTGTGAATTGTTTTGGCACACATTATTTTAATCGGTACTGCATTCCATTGATCAATTGCTCTGTTTGGGAAACTGAATTTCCTTACGTCTTTATCACCTCTCTTCTTATGCAGTTTTTTGCAGTGTCCTCTTGTTGATGCTTCCCCATATGTTAAGTAATCATTTATGTCTATTTTCTCCTTCCCTGATATGCACTTATATAGCATTATCATGTCACCTCTTTTCCTTCTCTCCTGTAGTGTTGGTAGATTCAGTTTATTTAGTCTTTCTTCGTAGCTTAGATCCCTTAAGCTTGGTATCCATCTTGTAGCGGCACTTTCAACTTTTTCAATCTTGTCTATGTGTTTTTTGAGATGAGGACTCCAGACTACTGATGCATATTCCAGGGTTAGTCTAATGAATGATGTTATTATCCTTCTTAGCATGTTTTCATTTATGTATGTGAATGCTAGTCTCATATTTGCAAGCAATGTATACATGTTCCATACCTTCTCGCTGATGTGGTCAGCCGGAGATAGTCTGTTATTGATAATCACACCTAGGTCTCTCTCTCTTTCTGATGTGTATAGGGTTTTATTTCCTAACTTATAATCCCAATCAGGTCTTTTTCCACTTTTACCAAACTTGATTACATGACACTTGTCCACATTGAATTCCATTTGCCATGTACTACTCCATTCATGAAGTTTATTTAATTCTTATTGTAGCTCTTTACAAGAGTCTGTGTTAGTAATTCTCCTTTGTATTTTTGCATCATCTGCAAACATATTCAGATAGCTCTCATTTCCAGTGTTACTGTTTATATCATTTATATACACTAAAAACATGATTGGTGCCAGCACTGAACCCTGTGGTACTCCACTAGTCACTTCTTTCCATAATGAGTAGTTTCCTCTTAGTACTGTTCTCATTTCTCTTTTTATGAGAAAGTCTTGCATCCAACAAAACAGTTTGCCTCAAATTCCTCCTTGATGGTACAGTTTCCATAAAAGTCTTTAGTGTGGTACTGTCAAATGCTTTCTTGAAATCTAAATAGATACTGTCCACCCATCGTTCCCTTTCCTGTATTGTGTTTGTTACTCTGTCATAGTGGCTCAACAGATTAGTAACACATGATTTTCCTTTTCTGAAACCAAACTGTCTTTCTGTTATCATATTGTGTTCTTCTAGATGATTTACCCAAGCTTTTCTTATAAGCTTTTCTAATACCTTGCTTACAACACTGGTCAGTGATACTGGTCAGTAGTTGAGTGGATTTTGTCTATTTCCTTTCTTGAATAAGGGGACAATATTTGCTTTTTCCAAATATCAGGTAGTTTACCTTGACTCAAGGATTTCTTGAAAATTAAAAATAATGGTTTACTTAACTCCTTCGCACATTCTCGTAATATCCAACATGAAATTTCATCAGGACCATTTGCTTTTCCTCTGTCTAATCCACTTAACTCCTCCTGATTTACTTTTTCTGCTATTTGTATATCTGGTAGCATGTGTGGGCATGCATGTTCCACATAGTCCCTCTCAAAATTTTTTTCTTCTGTAAAAACTAATTGGAAATTCTTATTTAGTGCTTCACAAATATCTTTCTCTTGTGTATAAGTGATTCCCTCGTCCGTAATGGATTATATTATATCTTTTACTTTGGTTTTGCTTCTGATGTAGCTGTAAAACAGCTTTGGTTGATCACTACTTTTATTTATTATATCCTCCTCAAACTGTTTTTGGGCTTCCCTCCTTAATCTTGTATAATCGTTTCTTGCCTGTTTGTAATTATTATACGCCCTTTCACTATTGTGTCTTCTGTATCTATTCCACAACAGATCTCTTCTTTCTTTTGATTTATTACATTCTGTATTGAACCATTTCTGTATTTTCTTATCTGCTTCTTTGTGCTGTGGGATGTACTTCTGGACTCCAATTTCATAAAATTCACAGAATTTTTTATATCCATTTAAATCCTGTCCTCTAAGCTCATTTTCCCAATCAACTTCTAAGAAATACTTCTTTAGGTCTTGATAATTTCCCTTTTTATAGTTTAGGCTCTTTTTGTAACTGTCATTGCTGTTTACTATGTCATATGCTATCTTGAGGTTATAATTTGGTACTGCATGATCGCTTTTGCCGAGTGGAGGGTGATATATTAAACTGCCAATATCATTTTCTTGCCTAGTAAATATTAGATCTAGCACTGAAGGTACGTCAGGTCCTCTTTTTCTGGTGGCTTCCCTCACATGTTGCGTTAGGAAAAACTCTTGCACGAGATCCAGGAGCTTTTGGTCCCAACAGCTTTCTTGGCTAATTATATCTAGAGTATTCCAATTTATATTTGTATTGAAATCCCCAGTTAGTATAATTCTTTCCGATTTCTCTTCCATTTTATGTAGTAATGTTCTTAAACTCTGAATTGTACTCTCTGCCAGGTCCTCATATTCGTCTCTTTCCCATGTGTTTGATCTGGGTGGCATGTACAAATTGGCTACAATTACTTTACCTTCAGATGTGTTGATCTCTACTGCAATCAGTTCTACTTGTGATGGTATATCTAGTTTTATTTCAGTGACTTTTAGATTTTTCTTAGTTAATATTATAATTCCTCCTCCTTTTTTTAAATTTCTGTCTCTTCTCTATATATTGTATTCCTCTAAGTTTAGTATGTCATTGGATATCCTTGGTGTTAATTTTGTTTCAGTTAGGCATATTATTTGTGGTTCATTTTCTCTGACATAATCATTAATCTCTAGTAATTTTGTAGAACTACATATTATATAGATAGATAGATAAATAGATAGATAGAAGCAGGGAGTCAGATGATGAGAGGTGTTGTGTCTGCGAGAATCGAGCAATGCTAAACATGCTTACACTGAGGAAAGCTGACGACAGCGGCCAGTAAGGAGATGATGCAATTAGCTGTCAGCAGTCCTCTCGTGAACAAAGACCTAGTCCATCCACGAGGAACACACGTGACACACCCCTGCTACACCAGAATTTAGGAAAGAGAGCGCAGACGGAGATTAGCCACAGAACAGGCAAGACAGAGGAGAGAGGCCTCAGAGGAGACAGGTGACGGGAGAAGGGCTTGGCAATTTGAGATAGAGAGACAGATAGCGAGACAGGGAGGTAGCTACCCGGGACTTATACTCGTCCGTGTGAGAGACTTGTTAATATTTCCAAGACAAATGTCATACATGACATTTGGTAGCAGCGAACGTATACGAACCTTGTCTACGAATCAACATTAAATTCCTACAAAATATCAAGATTGAAAACAAGAATATCTCTCTCTCAACCAAACAACTCAACCAGCTCCTGACGCTTCTCTCCATCCAGCCCCCTCCGTCTCCCAGATCATCATGCTGATGCAGAGGTCAAGAGATCACACGACGCCTTGCAAGTAGTTTAACAAAATATTGATACAATATTGCAATTTCTACGACAAATCAGCGAACTACAACCATCTACAATCAACTACAGTTAACAACTCTACGTCGTCTGTATAATCTTCTACACGTACCTACAAGAAGCATCAGTCTTCATCCTACAAAGAGTAAATCACAAGAAAAAAGGACCAAGAATAACATCAAGAAAGAAAGAAAACAAACAAACAAACGAAGAGTGAGAGACGACTCACAACTCATAACCACCAGACCTCACCCTCCTCTCTCTGCTACATCCACCCAACCCCCAACGCTTACGCAGGAGTGCAGAGGTCAATACACGCAGCAAAACACCAAGTCCATATTCACAACTCGTCTTACTCACCCATCTTCACTCAAGTTACTCATCGCTACTCATTCACTCACCACAGCTACCAGTGTGGGAAGCCGACGTCACCATGTGCTGAGACGACAACACGCCAATCAACCCGCGAAGGACAACGCTATCACCACGTGCAACACCACTCACACCATTTCCCACCACGGTAAAAATTAGTGAGTTACATAGTTACTTCATTCATACAATACACAGTGATAGACAATAAGCTTCTGCACAAACATATAAAACGTGTTGTATAGTTACAGCTTAAATACACATACCTACTTCAATTATCTTCATAATTCAATCATTAAATACTTGCACCAACAATAAATATTTTACACTGTATATATTCATTCATTTATTATAACATTTATTTACTACCAACGAGTGTTACCATTTATACCTACATAAAATACGTGTTGCATACATACAGCTATACATTATTACATCTACAAAGTGATAAAGAAAATATACCATCACAGTTACTCAGTGAGCAATTAAAAGAACTGTATTAAACATTTATTAATTAAAGCTACTTAGTGGAAACATATAAATTAAGTTACAAGGTAACCTAGAGAGAGAGAAAGGGAAAAAAAAAAAAAAAAAAAAATGGCCAACACAAATGCCGTTAGCAAGAGTGAACATCTTCAACACAATCGTGAAGACAAAGATTTCCACACAGTGCTGACACACATATTACTCACGATAGGGACAGGTGAACAACAAGTCAGTGTGTATAGTTAATACTGTATATAGTGTATATATTTTTTATATAAAATAACAAAATATGGGACTATATAATATCATTTTATAGTATCTGTGCAATATAAACTAAACTTTAAAAAAGTATCCCAAGGAAATTAGCCAGTAATTATGCAACCATGAACAACATGGAAAAAGCGTACACAAGCAAAGAGAAACAAACTATAGAAAATCAATACATACAAAAAAAAAAAAAAAAAAAGAAAGAAAGAAAGAAAAGTAAGAAAGAAAAAAGAGAAATAGAGTAAGATCACATAACAAACAAATGAAAATAAGTGTAAGTGTTACTACATATGCCAAAATACCACATAAACTACAAACAAAAAAGCAAATTGTTGTCTCCACAAACAAGTGGCATGACACATCATCACTAACATCGACTGCAGCATATGTTAGGATTGCAGTTATTACAATTATGTTATTCCATATTATAATTATGTAACGACAAACGATTGCATTATGTTACACTAACTACAATTATGTACCTACAAACGATATGTAACAATTATGTAATGACAAATGATTGCATTATGTTACACTTTGCCAATTATGTAACAGTTGCATTAACAAGATGTAACTTTTATGTAACTTTAACTACAATTATGTACCTACAAACGATATGTAACAATTATGTAACGACAAACGATTGCATTATGTTACACTTTGCCAATTAACAGTTGCATTAACAAGATGTAACTTTTATGTAACTTTAACTACAATAATGTAACTACAAACGATATGTAACAATTATGTAACGACAAACGATTGCATTATGTTACACTTATTACAAATATGCAACTACAAACGATATGTAACAATTATGTAACGACAAACGATTGCATTATGTTACACTTGCTACAATTATGTACCTACAAATGATATGTAACAATTATGTAACGACAAACGATTGCATTATGTTACACTTTGCCAATTAACAGTTGCATTAACAAAATGTAACTACAATTATAAGGCCAACACAATTATGCATTACCACAATATTTTGTAACAATTCATAAAATGTTACAATTATGTAGTACCACAATGTTAGTACAATATTACAAGTCATACAATTATAGCACAATTCTGTATTACCAGTATCATCATACAAGTTAGGTGAAATATTAGACATTACTAAAGTGATAACTCAAATATGTAATGTATAACCTAGCAGTATTACCATTGCACAATTATATGCGTACGTCTGTTGTACATGCACGTCTTACAAAGTGTTATACAACAACCATTGCATTTATTCAAATATGTATACAACTTGTTTAAATGTATTATTACTGAATAATCACTATTTACTATGAATATTATATGTATACAATATTCATACAATTTACTTTTACAGTATTATGTATTTCACTTAATTAGCTTATAAGTTCATTATAATGTATATATAATATGTATTAATATGTTATGACTATTAAATGTCGATGGTACGCCATTTCTGCGCGGCCGAGCAGTATGTAGAACTACATGTTATATAGATAGATAGATAAAGAGACAGATAGAAGCAGGGAGTCAGATGATGAGAGGTGTTGTGTCTGCGAGAATCGAGCAATGCTAAACATGCTTACACTGAGGAAAGCTGACGACAGCGGCCAGTAAGGAGATGATGCAATTAGCTGTCAGCAGTCCTCTCGTGTACAAAGACCTAGTCCATCCACGAGGAACACACGTGACACACCCCTGCTACACCAGAATTTAGGAAAGAGAGCGCAGACGGAGATTAGCCACAGAACAGGCAAGACAGAAGTAGACAGGCCTCAGAGGAGACAGGTGACGGGAGAAGGGCTTGGCAATTTGAGAGAGAGAGACAGATAGCGAGACAGGGAGGTAGCTACCCGGGACTTATACTCGTCCGTGTGAGAGACTTGTTAATATTTCCAAGACAAATAAAAATAGTCCCATACTATTCTTTACCTCTCCTGTCACTACATGACAATTTAGATACCATTCCATCCACATTTGAGTACATCAACTTTATCATCTTGTTTATAACCTTGTCATGACATGGTCCTACTACCTTCCTCCTTTTTATTCCACCCTGTTTGTGTACCACTTTCGTACCTGCAATCCTATTACTTTGTAAAAAAAAATTTCTTCTTCTCCTCTTCTGATCTTCCCTCATTTTTTGTTTTTGCTTCCTCCCTTTTCTCTTTCAGTAATTCCAGTTTCTCTTGTGTTAGGCATCTTTTTATCCATAAATTTTTGAACTCCTCTTCTTCCATAAGATTCTTTGCATTTTTTAGTATCTCTTCCACAGTGTTTACACTCTGAAAAGTCACCTTTAGAGGTCTTGTCTTGCTTTTCTCGTATTTCCCTAACCTTTTGTGTTCCTCTATGTCTTTACTACAGATTTCCTCTGATACTTCTTTCAGTAAGCTCATTACATTTGCCATCTCCTTTTTGTCTCTTGTGATCTTGTTTTTTACTTCTTCCTCTTCTATACCAGTGATTACTATACATTTGTTTATATCTACTGAATCTCTGACTAACTTTGGATTGTTTTGGATTATTTTTTTCACTTCCTTTTTAATGCTTTTTTCCTCCACCCTTGTTTCTAAGTCTTTCTTTACTTTCACCATTTCAGCATACGTGGTTTCCACATCATTTTTGTAGCTTTGCACAGCTTCATTCACCTGTGTTATCTTCTCCTCAATATCACTGCTCTGGTCTATAAGACTGCTTACTTGCCTAATTGTCTCTGTGTCATTTTTGAACTCTTCCATAACACTCTCGTGATTGACTACTGTACTTGCCATTTCACTCATTTTCTTCCTAAGTGTACTCAATTCCACTGTTAGTTCACTGATGGTTGTGTCTTTCTTATTGGCCTCCCTTCCTAGTTTTTCTATTTCTTCCTTTTGCAAGTGCATCTGCTTCTTTATTTCATCAATTTCATTTTTGAAAGCCATTTCTAGTTTGTGTACCCGTTCAACCAGTCTATTGTGAGTCTCCACTTCAACCAGTTCTTGGTAGAAATCATCATTTTGCTTTTTACCTTTATCCCTTTTCTTTTCCAAATTTGCTTTACTAAAGTGTGTATCCATTTTGCAATACTAAAAGAACAGAGTATGTACTTACAGAGTATGTACATTTTCCCCGTGTTGCTGTAGTCTAAACAAACCTCAGCTGACTCAGCGCATATTTTCCTCTTGGTTCTCTTTTCTGTTTGAACAAGTCTTGTTTAAACTTATTATTTTTTTCCTTTTAATAATGAAAAATCATTTAGTCTAACCTGGTACAGAGCTTGACTCATACAAAGATACTAATTTAGGTAATGCCACTGGCCGTGTTGGTTCGGTACGGAGCGCCGATGTCGGACGTCTGCCTCAATTGACTCCCTGTGTGTGTGTGTGTGTGTGTGTGTGTGTGTGTGTGTGTGTGTGTGTGTGTACAACCACAGGCCTATTTGGGATGTTTGTTTCTGCGTGTGTGTGTGTGTGTGTAGCTCGTTAATATATTCCATGGTGCCTTCTTAACGTGTGCCTGTTGATTTGTGTGTGTGTTAGTGGGTGTGTGGGTGTCATTAGAACCAGTAAGAAGTGTTTAACATTATACTATGTTATTTCAGTATGCATTTGTCGAGTCAGTATGGCAGCTACTTGATAATTATTTGTTTAGGAAAAAGAGATCAGTTCCCTTTACAGTTCGGAATACATGCAATGCATTTTTATATAATTTTTTCGTCTGAAAAAGTTTCTGAAGATTTCTTAGTTATATTTATCACCAGAATACTTCACTGCAATTTGATATGATGCATCTTAAAGTAATCTCATATTATGAGGTCAAAAAAGAAGATATTTTTGGATATTTCTCTTTACATATGTATAACTTGGGCCACGAGTGCCCAATATTTTTTTTGACATTTTTTAAAAACTTCTCAAGTGTCCAAAGTTTGGCCAGTGTGTCCAGAGATAGGTGCTATTACCCATTCTCATATTTAAAGGGCAAATACATGGATGTCCGAAGTTTGGAAGAGCTGTCTGAAGTTAGGAAATTTGTTCCCAACTTTGGACGCTTGAAAAAGAAAAAAAACACACGAGTTTAGTGTGGCTAATTTTTTTTTATTATAAGGATTCAGTAGGTACTGTCCCTGGCTATCACATGACACCAACATGGATAAAATTGCAACATTTTACACAGAGTTATTAATTAAAACACATACTGTAACAAGTGTCCGAAGTTAGGGTATTTTACGGTGCTGTATATTACATCCATCCATCATCCAATGCTATGTTGCCCCATGAGGAGCATACAAGCTCAAGGCTCATCCTGACAATTAAAATGAGAATGACCAGTAATGTAATAAAACTCAACCTCCTATACAGAGAAACTACAGTAAATGTTCCTTTACCATGTAACCAACACAACTTTCATAAGACATCATTAACTGACTAACTTTAAACACATTTAGCAAAAATAAACTTGTTGGCAGGCTGTACGCTCTTAAAATTCTAACATTACAGTATCTGTCACTGTCCAAACACTGTACAATTAACTTCTGAGTAAATAATCAAGCAGTTCCATGTTAAATATGAACCACTGGTAACTTTTTACATTTGCTACGCACGCATACAGGCACACTGCCTCACTAAATGAATTTGAACTATTCTACAAGACTGAAATAACAAGTACTTGTATAAAAGAAAAAAGAAAAAAAAATCATAAGTACACAATGGTAAATAAAGCACTTTTTGTGGTTCAGGTAAGCACCTCATGTGGAGAATGGAGTGATCCTTGGAAGTGATGGAAACAGTGTGTGATAAGATGGCACATCCACACCTAATGGAGGACTGCACACTATATGTCTCAAAGGCACAAGCTCAACACGAACAACGTGGGATCTTATGGAACAACCCAATAAGGGAAGTTGCTTATCAACAGCCAGCGGGTCTGCTCAGCCAGGCAAGCTGGGATTAGACAACAATAAGAAGATAAATGATGACTGCTGTGCTCTGTCAATGTCGAAAAAAAGGACAATGAGAGTAGACTGGGTGGCCTATAAGAGACAGCTCTTGCTGAAGTTGTCTGAATTATGAGAATAAGACAATGATAGCCGCTTGCATACAAGCAACCCTCATTCTACAATTAGGTTAATTTCTCAAAACCTGATCAGATAATCAAATGGTTGGATATCAAATGTAGGGGTTGTGGTGATGGTATAAGCAAAATCAGAGACTGTATTGAAAAATGGTATTTTGTACAGGATCACAGTGATCATGTAAGTGAAAAATCCAATTGTATATTTACAAAAAAGGGTACAGTGATCCTTTGGTTATCGTGCACTTGGTTACTGTGTTTTCTGTTACCACTGTGAGATGAAAATCCATGCTCTTGTCGTTATAGTGTATTTTGTGGTTCACGCACGGTGTTATCATGCACCAAAGCTGGGCTGCGCCTAAGCCCAAGACTCTCACAAACATACACACTCACACACACCTCAGATGCACTGGTCTGGCACATCAGACCAGGACATCATCCAACAGTGTTGCTAGATCTCCCAGTTTGAGAGAATGTAGCAGAAAACAAGCCCAAATACCACTAAACCCCCAGGCAGAATATACCCTGTACTATACTGTAAAGTATTACCATTAAATATCCCACCAAACTGTAACCACAGTTTAGGCAACAATTCATAGAAGGTCTTTTAAACACTGCTGTATATAAATTTGTACATCTTGTAAGGGAGACAGGCAGTGGCTCACCCAGTCACTAATCCTTGGGCCAGATTACTACATCCACGTAACCCTTCTCTGTCCTACGCCACCTTAGGATGAAATGGTTACCACCTTACCTACCTAATCTCTATTATATGGAAATTTTAAAGTCACCAAACCCACAAACTCCCAAAACATCCCACAGAACAATATTAAATCCAGCCAAATATAGCAGGAAACAGCCATACCTGGGAACACTGTCATCTAACTGTTCTAACAAGTGAGCTGGGCTGAGCCCAAGAGTAAAAGACATATGCTCTCACACATCCCTCACATGCATTTGCCCAGCACATTAGCCATGACATCATTGAAAAAGTGAGATAGTTTTATTGGGCCAGGACCTTTTTAGTTGTGAATGCTCATTTTTCATTGACCTGGGACTAACAAACATAAGCATGCACACATGCCTCATGTGCATCTGCCTGGTGCATCAGCCATGACATCATTATACGAATGAGATGCTTTCATTGGGCAAGAACACTTAGGCTGCAAAAGTATGTCTTTCAATGGCCTGCAGCATCAGAGCTGGGGCAGATGATGAGTTTCACGAAGTATTTCCCAAACCCAGCAGTCATGAACAGCAAGGCTCATGCATTCAGACTCCCCCCCCCCCATCCATCCATCCATCATCCAATCCTATCCTGCCCCATAAGGAGCATTGGAGCCCGGGGCTAGGTAGTTGATCCTGACATTTAAGATAAGACTGACCAGCCTCACTCATCCCTGAGTGGCATTACGTGAGCAATAAACCCCACCCACCCCTTGGATATAAACCTTCACTGGCTCAATCCGATTGGAGCGCAATAATTACCCACTAAACCACCAGGCGCCAAAATTTGGCTATATGGTTACCACCCAGCATAGTAAATTGTTTCCTGGTGTACAGGAAACCATTTGGCTTGTCACTCAGTTTACAGTCACCCACAGGAAGAAAGAAGAGGAAAGACTGAAGGAAAGAAAGACAGAAGAGGGAGTGTAAAGTCAACCGTAGGCAGAAGGATGAGGAATGACTGAAGGAAAGAAAGACAGAAGAGGATGGAAGGAAAGAAGGATGGAGGAGAGGAAAAGGCAGACACCCGAAAGCATCACTACATTGAGTGAGTGGATGGTGAGCGCCCCCACCTACCACATATTTTTTTACCGCAATGGCTCAGGCCTCTCACCATCGTAACCCTAAAACTTAAAAAAGGGAAAGGAAGATGCTGATGTATGCTGAGAAATTAGATATCATGAAAAATATCAATGGTGACAAAATGAAATGAGCTGTGGCCATGAAGTTTGTGATCAACAGGTCAACTGTTAGAGGCATTTACAAAATGAAAGACTGCATTATTAAATATAATGAATAGCCCAAACTGATGGAATTACCCAAGCTCAGGGGAGTCCTAACCATCTACTAACAAAGACCAAACACCTTCTTGCTAAATATGTGTACAGTATAGACAAGATAGAATATGCTTGTTGAAACGAAGGATCTGATGGACATGGCCAATCAACTTTACCAGGAATTCACTTGAAAGTGGGAAGATGTCAACCCACTCATATTCATTCCTTCTAAAGGATGGGTTGAAAACTTCAAACTTCATCACAAAGTCAGGAATGTAAAAATTTCAGGCAAGGCTGCAGGTGCCAACTGTATTTACCTATTTGAGTCCTACATGGTCTGAGCTAAAGTTTGTGTTGTCTCCCCTCCAATAATACAATTATCCAACTTTGCTTTGAAAGAATGGATATTCTTTGCTCAAACCACATTTTCATCTAAATTATTCTGTTTGATTATATAAATTATCATCCCATCTCTAACTTGTTTTTCTTATCCAAGATTATTGAGTGGACCATACCTGATCAACTCTTACCACTACTGCAACAACAGCAAACAGAAAATACCATTCAACTGAAACTATATTAACAAGGATTCATAATGACTTGGTGGAAAACACCTGTAGTGGGATGTCCTCTCTCTTACTTCTGTTGGATCTGTTTGCAGCTTTTGACACTGTAGATCATAAACTATTGTTGGACGATCTGTAATTTTATGGCTTTCGTGACAGTGCTCTTTTGCTCCTTAAGTCGTATCTGCCAGACAGATCTCAGAGAGTAACTGCTGATTACGCTAGCTCAGATTCTGCTCCCCTTCTGTTTAGAGTCCCTGACGGATCAGTTTTGGGTCCAGTTCTATTTAAAATCTACAAAAGTACATTATCATCTTTACTTGATGCTCACAATGATTCCTATCATTTTAATGGTGATGATACTCAGCTCTATTTTAAGATGTCAGATAGTAATGATACCATAATTAAGCTTGAACCTCTTATGTCTAATACTGGGATTCGGATGGCGAGGAGGAAACTTTAACTGAATGATGGTAAAACTGAGATCATCATCATCCAAGGAAACAGAAGAGGTGACAACACTGATAATGCCCTGATTTTGAACACTGGTGTGTCACAGCTTCATCCAGTCAGGTCTGTTAAAAATCTGGGTGTTTACTTTAATTCAAAGTTAAATTACAAAAAACCTATTAGTCAAGTTGTCAAAGGGTGTAACTTGCATATCAGAAATCTGCACTCTGTGGGAAAATTCTTGAATAGACATTGCCTCTTAACACTGGTCCATGCCGTGGTCTTGTCTCATGTTGATTATTGTAATTCACTGTGAACTGGTCTTCTAAATAATATACAGCTTGGTCACAATTAATGAGACTACAGTACAATCCCAGCTATCCGGTATCCAGACAAACGGAATACTCAGAACAACGGGAAAATTCAAGGGCTGGTAAAAATGTCAGTAAGTTATAACTGTGCGCCAATTTGAATGGACCGCCAAACCGCCGTTTGATCGTGTCACGCGAGGCTGGGTGAAGTCAGACAAAGTGAGGTAAAAGCATTTCCGGCTAATGTAAATCCCTAGCAAATCCTCTTAACCACCCCTCCTCTCCCCCTCTTTCCCCTACTTGAATTCAGTCACCCTCCACACCCTCCAAAAATCACCAGTCAGCGTTTTGCCACCAGACAGTAAACATGCTATCTTGCTGTTGTGTTCCGCTGATAGACGGTAATTTGTACACTCCAAAATGCCTAAAGTGCAAACTAATCGTAAGCGTATCGTGCTTACCTTGAAACAGAAGCTGGACATATGCAACAGACTTGAAAAAGGCGAACATTATAAAACACTAATGGCTGAATATAAATGTTAATAAGAATGAAAGTTTACTTTGTTGGAAGAAAAATAAATAAATAATATGCCTGCATTTCATACATACATCATTTATTTTATTTTCTGCAAAACAGCTAAGTGGCGGGTGAGGGGTGGAGTGATGGAAGTCAAGTGGGGAAGAAGAAGAACAGTCGGAAACGTAAACAAACTCACGTGGGGCCACAGGTGTCGTGATAATTCTACAGTGCAGGCTTAACACATCATCAGTTCACTAATAAATGTTCAAGCTTTTATTTCTTTATTTTATTTTTCAATTTTTATGAGTACAGTACATATAATGAATACAGTAATTCGGTAAACAATGGACTGGTGCAATTTGCAGTACTGGAAATTGCTAGACATTGCACTCGTGCGTTATGACCATGGTGTGTGTTTACAAGGCAGTTTTTCAGGCGGAATCTCTTAGTGTAACCCCTAATGTGACTGGTGAGTACCTGAACTGTATTTACTGCTGTGATAGCCTTTGTATAGATTTGACTTGAATATCAGAAATACGGGAAAAATCTGTAACCGGGAAGGTAAATTCCCCAAGCCACCCGGTTAACTGGGATTGTACTGTATATGGTGGATGTGCGAGCGTGCATTATTTGATATCGCACTCCTTGAAACACATAACTTATGGGGAAAAATTCATTTGGAGGATGAGTGACTCCAACTTTAGGGGTCAAACTTTTAAACACTGATAATTACCCTAGTATAATAACAGTATACGTACATACACGCACACGTGTAACCTACACATACCCTCAATGAGCTCGTCTAAACCGGTTTGCTGCCCTCCCTTCTCTCTCTCGCAAATAATATGAAGTAGTACACACCCAAATTGCACTTAAATCATACTAGAGTGGCTGAAAGTGTTATTTTATAATATACTGTGATAAAATACAACCATACCACGTTGAGTACTCCGCTTCCCATCCGATCAGCGAAGTTAAGCAACGTTGGGTCTGGTTAGTACTTGGATGGGTGACCGCCTGGGAACACCAGATGCTGTTGGCATAACGTTCTCCCTACGTGTCAAGTGGGGTTGGTGGAGGATTAGTGCCCCTCCCTGTAAAACAATTAACTCTAAGCCTTGGCCATCCCGTTTGGGATACATGGAGCCTGGCAATGAATGAATGAATGAATTTAGTGATATTTTGGCTATAATAAAAATAAGGCACATGCTAAGCACATTTGGAAGCGAACAATTTTGCGGTTGTAAACTGTGTAGCTATGCTATGAAATGACTCATGACACCATATCAATGTTTGATAAAAGAAAGCGGCAAGAGTACACCGCTTCCCGTCCGATCAGCGAGGTTAAGCAACGTTGGGTCTGGTTAATACTTGGATGGGTGACCGCCTGGGAACACCAGATGCTGTTGGCAAAACGTTCTCCCTATGTGCCAAGTGGGGTTGGTGGAGAATTAGTGCCCCTCCCTGTAAAACAATTAACTCTAAGCCCTTGGCCACCCCGTTTGGGATACATGGCATCCGGCAATGCATGAATGAATGAAGCTTTATAAAGTTTGTAATGATTTTCCTCTTATGAATACTGTTTCACTAAAGTCTAGCATAAACACTGGAATACTGTAATAAAACCATACGAGACTGGCTAAAGTGTTTTTTATTTATTTATTATTATTATTGTAATTATTGTGATGAGGTAATGTGGCAGTAACCCTAGTTTGTATGGAAAAAAATTTTGTGGTGGTGGAAATATCCATCTCACTGGGCTCTTTCCGGCATCAGATGATCAAAATACACTTTGTATTCTCTCAAATTGTTCTCCGAGCTTGGAGAGCATACAGACATGCAGTTTGTTGCAAACGATAGTAGAAAGACTGAAGTTTGTCTAACAAACATATTAACTCTTAAGGTTAAAGATAAGTGGGATAAAATACGAGTTGAAAACACACCACTTTTTTCCTATTTCTCCTCGCTGAGTTGCAGCCAAAGGGTTAAGGCGTCTCAACATCTGCAGCAGCCAAGATTCAGCTGATCTGCATTAAGGAGAGCTCTCCTGGTATTTCTGGTGTTTCTGTCATCGGTGTAACCTCATCTTGTCTCACCTCCTGTAATGCATCCTTGATAGATGCTGCAGAAATCATATCATCTGCTGTGGTGGCTTCACCAGCATTGTTAATTTGAGACATGGATATTAAGGGACAGCTTGCACTATTTGGGAATTGTACTACTTGATCACATGCTAATTGGGACCGAGGTGAACTAACAGAAGTTCAGTCAGTGTTGGGTCTCCCCCCGAGAACCTCGACTACCCCGTTCCTAATTGAGCTGCACTGGGTACCAGTACAGGCTGGAACTGACTTTAAACTGGGTCTTATTACAAAGAGTGTTCTTAAGTTTAGTGAACTGATGTATCTTGCGAAATGTTCAAATTCCCATCGACACGTCATGGGGTGATGTTACATAGTGAAGATGATTCCTTGTGTCTTGACGCGCCTGAAGCCGTTCACCAGTCATCCTTCTCTGATAATTTTTCTATGTACAGAGCCTCTAGGTTATAAAACAGATTGTCACTGTCCATCAGACAACTCTCTTCTGTTGAATCCTTCAAGAGACAGCTAAATGCCTTTCTCTTTTCAAAAAGCTACAAGCTGGAGAGAGGTTCTGTGACAGATGATAAAAGGGTTTAATTATTCTATCTATCTAACTATCTATTGCCAGACGCCTCAATCCCGTTTGGGGTGGCCACAAACAAATCGCCTCCAAGTCGCCCTGTCCCCCGCCATTTCACTGCCCTGCTCCCAACTCACACCACCCTCTTTCATATACCTCTCCACCCCATCCCTCCATCTCATCCTCGGCCTCCCCCTCCCTCTTTCTCCCTCCACCTCACTCACATACACTCTCTTCGTCAGTCTTTCACCCTCCATCCTCTCCACATGGCCAAACCACCTCAGTGTGTTCCTCATAACGCTCCCTATCACATCCACATCAACACCACAACGTTCCTTTATATCCTCATTCGTCAGCCTATCTCTCCATGTGACTCCACAGGCTCCTCTTAAATAACTCATTTCCACTGCTCTCACTCTTGACTTGTGTCCTTCCAACAACGTCCAAGCTTCACTTCCGTACGTTAGAGTTGGTATCACAATACAGTCATGTAGTAACTTTTTCACTTCCATGCTCACTTCCCTGTTTCTTATCACTGCTTTCAAAGAACCAGCAATCTTTCTTCCCTGTTGTACCCTTTCAAGCACTTCACCCTCCAAACCTCCATCCTTACTCATCACACTACCCAAGTACTTAAACGTACTCACATTTTCCAATTCCTCACCATCCAACCTCGCTGTACATTCACTGACTTCACCTCTCTCAAAGACCATCACTTTACTCTTCCCTACATTCACCTTTAGATTCCGTTTCTTACACACTCTCCCAAACTCATCCACCAAGCCTTGCAGCTCCCCTTTGTCTTCACTCAACAACACAGTATCATCTGCAAACAACAGTACAGGGCGTTTCCAAACACTATCCTCTCTCACCAGGGCCACTCCAACATCCACTACCCTACCTTGTACCTCTTTTATTACCCCATCCATGTACAGATTGAACAACCATGGAGACATGACACATCCCTGTTTCAACCCAACTTTCAAAGAGAAAAATTCACTTAGTTCACCATCCACACGCACTGCAGCCTTCGCATCATCGTACATACTCTTCACAGCATTCAACAACTTCCCATCTACTCCATATATTCTTAACACTTTCCACAATCCTTGTCTATCCACCTTGTCATATGCTTTCTCCAAATCCATGAAAGCCGCATACAACTTCTTTCCCTTCTCTAGAAACTTTTCCATGAAAGATCTAAGAATGAATATCTGATCTACACAACCTTCCTAAAGCCTCCCTGTTCTTCTCCAACTAATTTCTCTGTTCTTCTCTAACTCTGTCAATAAGTATCCTACCATACACTTCTCCTATTATACTAAGAAGACAAATGCCCCTATGATTACCACACACTTCTTTTTCCCTTTTTCCTTTGTACAAGGGAATAATTATACCTGACTTCCAATCCTCCGGGACTCTACCTTCCTCCCAGGCTAATCTGCACATCTTCCACATCCATTCTACTACTATCTCTCCTCCATGCTTCAGCATTTCACCACACACTCCATCAATTCCTGGGGCTTTCCCAGATTTAACTTTCTTCATTGCTTCCACAACTTCTATCCTACTGATTTCTTCCTGTCTTCTCACCTCCCTCCTTCTTCCAGCCATTCCCCAGCAACTTATACTCGCATTACTTCCATCCTCTACGTTCAACAATTCCTTAAAGTGTTCTCTCCATCTGCTCACTTTTTCTCCCTTCTCCACTAGTAATCTACCATTTTTATCTTTCACTCCCTTGCTAACTTCACTTCCACCCTGTCTTACTCTTTTCACCTCTTTCCAGAACATCTTCTTACAGTCCCTCCACTTTACACTCAAATTCCTTCCAAATTCCTCATCCACTCTCTTCTTACTCTCTCTTACTAATCTTTTCACCTTTCTCTTTCTTTCTACATATAACTCTCTCTTCTGCCTCTCAACTTCTTCCACGCCCCTATTTCTCATCCATTCATTGTATGCTTTCTTCTTTTGTGCCACAGCCTGTTTCACCTCTTCAGTCCACCACGCTGTTCCTTGCACCCCCCTCCGTCTTCTCTTCCTTCCACACACCACATCACATGCTGCACATATTACTTCTGTAAATATCCTACACATACCTTCCACGTCTCCCATCTGCTCCAATTCATATTTGCCCAATCGTTCCTCCACTTCTCTCTTATACTCTGCCTTTTTCTCATCCTCTTGTAACCTTTCCACTCTCCTTGCAACTACTCCTTCCTCTCGTCTTTCCCTTCTTCTATTTCTCCATTCTAATTGGACCTTGATTCTGGCCACCACCAAGTAGTGGTCAGAAAGTCCACTCCCCCAACCTCTATACACTCTTGCATCCATTACACATCTTCGTATCCTTTCATCCACACACACATAATCAATCATTGCCTTCCTTTCATTCAGTTCACCACCCACCCTTCTCATCACTCGCCATGTATACCTGTGGATCATTTTATGCCTGAAGAGGGTATTGGCTACCACCAACCCCCTCCCAGCACAAATGTCCACTAACGCACTCCGATTCTCATCTATCTCAGCAGGCACACCCCACTCACCAACTATTCCATCCACCTTCGCATTCCCAACTTTACCATTCATATCACCAATCAAAAACACTCTCTCATTCCTTCCAAACTTTTCCATGCACACTTCTACATTTGTCCAGAACTCTTCTCTCACTCTTCTAGCACGATCTTGCGTTGGCGCATACACACACACAATTGCCCAAATTTGTATTCCAACTTTCAACTTTACCCACACAATCCTTGACCCAACTGATTCATACTGTCTTATGCTCTTCTTCCATCTTTTACTCACAACTATACATACTCCTTCCTTCGCCCTCTCATTCTCACCTACTCCTGCACATATACCCCATCCATACTCCCATTCTCTCACACTTTCTCCTCTCCATTTTCTTTCAGTTATTCCACATACATCCACTTTCGCACCCTCAAGCACCTGGACAATCTCTCTCTCTTTCACCTCATCATTCGCTCCTCTTACATTCCAAGTACCCATTACCAAGTCCTTTGTCTGGTCCTGGGCCGTCATCATTTGGTCAGTCCTTGTCCGAGGCTTGTTGTTTGTTTTTTTAGTTAGTTGTTTTCCGGGGAGGGGCACTAACCCTCCGCCAACCCTTTTAGTCGCATTTTACGACAAGAAGGGTTACTGGGGGAGTATTCTTTCATTTTTTTTTTTTTTTTTTTTTTTTTTTACTGATGAAGTTTGTACTGTATACAAGAGATGTCACAATTCTTGTAATTGTAAAAATAATGTATATGTGTGTTGAGTGCTAGTGAATTCCCAATGGTAGTAATGGTAGTAATGGGGATGTGGGGCTGGCCCTAATGAATGAGGGTGAGATTTGGAAGCCTCCAGTGTTGCTGTTTGCTGATGATACAGTATTGTTGAGTGAAGATGAATGGGACTTGCAAGGTTTGGTGAATGAATTTGGGACAGTGTGTAGGAGGAGGAAGCTGAAAGTTAATGTAAACAAAAGTAAAGTTATGGTGTTTGAGAGGAATAAAGTCACAGAGTGTGCAGTGAGGTTGGATGGTGAGGATATGGAGAATGTGAGTGCATTCAAGTACTTGGGTAGTGTGATGAGTAGGGATGGAACTTTGGGGGATGAAGTATGTGAAAGGGTACAGCAGGGAAGGAAGGTTGTTGGTACACTGAAAGCAGTGATAAGAAATAGGGAGGTGAGTATGGAAGCTAAGAAGTCACTGCATGATAGTACAGTATTGTGATCCCTACCCTGACGTATGAAAAGCGAGGCGTGGACCTTGCAAGAGGGAAACAAGTCAAGAGTGAGAGCAGTGGAAATGAGTTACTTAAGAGGAGCATGTGGAGTGACATGGAGGGACAGGCTGACGAATGAAGAAGTGAAGGAACGTTGTGGGGTAGATGTGGATGTGGTTGAGAAGATTAGAAATACACTGAGGTGGTTTGGACATGTAGAGAGAATGGAGAATGAAAGACTGACTAAGAGGGTGTATGTAGGTGAGGTGGAGGGAGGGAGAGGGAGGGGTAGACCGAGGATGAGGTGGAGGGATGGAGTTGAGAGGTATATGAGGGAGGGGGTGAGTTGGAGGCGTTTTGTCTGCAGCCACCCTTTGCGGGATTAGGGCGTCGGGCTATAGATAGATAGATAGATAGATAGTAATGGCACTTCTGAGAAACAAAAGCCCAGATTTTTTATTATTACAGTATTATCATCACTTCTTCTTTGAAAGTTATAATTTTTTACATCACCCAATATGTACTCAGTGGGTATAAATTGTTGCAAAAGGAAAAATTTGGGTTTATGAGTGAGGTGCCTGGTACCAGTTAGGATAAATCTCATAGGTTCTGTACTTTCATTACCATGCAATTTTGTTATCACACACTAAGCTCGGTAACAATTATGCACAATAACCAAAAGATCACTGTAGTTCCCTACAGATCATGGAAGTGAATGATCGGTTGTCAGTCAATAGTAAACCAGAGTTACCTGTACTACATTCAAATTTCAGATTTTTCAAAAGTTTGAGCAGTTCATGATCACAATCATTCTGAACTTTTGAGGTTCCATTGTATCTGAAGTACAGTCGTACTGTATCATTTATAAATGCTCCAATATCCTTGTATGTGCCACCCTTGCTCACTTAGTGGCGGCTCTTCACGCTGCTCCATCTCTGGCAGCCTCCCTATTCAATCTCTTATCCCTGAGGTCACACTCTATGCCCTAGTCCCAGGTCTTTTCTGGTCTGCCTCTCACAACCTTACCCCTGATGTTCACACGTCACACTTTCTGTACCCAACTGTCACCCTTCATCCTCTCCACATCACCAAACCATCTTAATCTGCCCCTCCTCATCAAAACACCAATACACTCCAGTCCCATCCTACTTCTCAACTCTCCAAATCACAAACCTAGCCCTCCCAGGTGTTGCCTTGAAGGATGCATTACACATCCATCTAATCATTGCCATTTCTTTAAGTCCAAGCCAACAAATATCCTCTTCCTTTACTGCCCTGGTCTCACTAACATACAGCATCATACTCCTAACACTTACCACATAGAAAGATCCCTTAATATGGAGGGATAGCTCTCTTGATGTCAGGAGATGCAACAGCTCCCTGAACTTCCTGCAATCACTCCTTACCCTAGCCACAGAGCTACCTCCAGCCCCACCTCCAGCACATAAAATGTCCCCCAAATAACAAAACTCTTCCACACACTTAAGAGGCTCAAGATCAATCTTTTCATGCCTGACAATCTCTACTTGCTCTCCTCAACACACCACACACACGAAATCAGCTTTATGTCGCAGTCTACCTCTGATACCACTACATCTCTTATGCATCCACCTATCACAAATACTGTACAAGATGGAGTTACTTCCCATGCCCTTGTGGCAAACTGCATATGGCCACTCTCCCTCTGCTTTGACAGTACCGCCACCAACCCTAGACATAATCACTTTTACTTCATTCACATTTATTCTCAAACCCTTGTGCTCCATTCCATCTCTCCACTTCCTAAATCTTCCTTCCATCTCCCTTTCATTCTATGCAATTTACACCAAATCATCAGCATACAACATCTCCTATGGGAGTCCATTTCTCAAGTCACTGAGAGTTTTAAGCAACATGCAAACAATAAGGGGCTCAACACTGACCCCTAATGCATGCCAATACTCATGGAAACTCATAACTCAAATCACTCACTTTCACCTGGATGTGAACACCCAAATACATAGCCATAACCACTCTAATGAGCCACTCCTTGTTCCCAAGCTTTCTCATTGCCCACTTCATCACTTCCCGAGGGACTTTGTCAAAGGCCTTTGCCAAAAAAAAAGTACTGCTCCCTTTTCTTTCCTATACTGTACAGATTTCCTGAAGCTGGCAAATAATGGATATAGCATCAGTGGCTCCTTTTCCTGGCATAAACCCAAACTGCACCTCATCAACATTCACTTTTTCCCTAATCTTACCTTCTAGGACTCTCCATAATTACCTGATCCAAAAATTTTATCATCATCATTCATCATCATCCAGACCTCCTTTCCCACCCTAGTGCAGGGTAAAAGTTTTATGTCTCTATAATTTCCTCTTTCCAGGGCAACACCCTTCCTTTTGTGCACATTTACAATCACACTCTTCAGCCATTCCTCTGGGACAACACACTCATACCTGTATATAGCCATACAGTATTTATCAACTCAGTAACTAAACCCACTCCTATACCTCCTGAGGCCTTTAGCATTTCGGCAGTCAATCCTGACACATTTGCCACCTTCCCTAACTGCATCCTGTCTACTGTCCAGCTTATAGCAGCAGCATCAATCAAAGGCCATGGGCCAAACACTGGATCCAGTGACAAACTTTCCATGTTCCAGAGAAACTCCCCATTCAGCAACTGGTTATAATGCTCTCTCCAAGTGTCTTTAATACCCTCATTGTCCACCACTACCTTCCTCTCATCATTCTTCACAAACTGCTCACCTAGAATATCCTTGTTTTCTCTCCTCACACCTAGGATATCCTTGCTTTCTCTCCTCATCTTATCTGCCACCTTAAACACCATACTCTTCCATTCAACACTATTTAGGTTACCCAGTAATAGTATCAGAGACTCACATTTTGCCCTGTATAACTCTTTTCTAGTCCTATGCTTGGTAGCCAAGTACAGTATTCCTCTCTGTTACCACCCCTTTTCCATTCCCGGAAAAGCCTTTCTTTCTCCTTAACTGTACCTCAGCCCACGAACATGTTACCTTGTCTTGGAGGACCCCTTGACCATGCACACACTTAATCAGTAACTTTCAGGAGATTGTCCTTGAGAGCTCTATACTGTTCATTAACACTTCTGTCAACAGCTCCCTATTCAGCCACAGTTCTCCCTATATAAGGCATCCCTCACTGCTTGGTTTTTCAACTTCCATATTTTCCTCCTAGGTGCATACAAGGTGCTACCCAAAATTCCCAAAATTTGAAAGCAGGGCAGATATCACTTGTCATACAGTGTGTGGCTAATAGGAGGCAGTGCAAGCACCCTTTGTCTGTTCATATGCAAAGTGGTATTGTGCAGGGTGGATGTGTTCACTGCATGTGTGTGTTTTTTTATCACTGTGTTTGGGTTAATTTGCAAATTCTGTAATCTCAAAAATGGAGGATGTGAAAGAGCAACGTGAGTGTATCAGGTTATGTGTGAAACTCAGGAAGAATGAGTCAGAAACTCATAAATGTTAAAACAAGCATTTGGTGACAATGCTTTAGGGGTTACACAAACCCATGACTGGTGTACAGTAAGTGTTCTAAAAACAGACGAACATCAACAGATGATGATGCACGTTCTGGTTGCCCTTCCACCAGCTCAACTGACAATGAGGCCAAAGTTCGTGCAACCATCCTCAAAGATTGCAGGAGGACAATCCACAATATTTGTGATACTGTTAGCCTATCGAATAGAACTTGTCAATGTACTTTGGCTGGCGACCTTGACATGAGATGCATCACCGCCAAGTTTGTCCCAAGGCTCCTGCTTGATGAGCAAAAGCAGCATCACATGAAGGTCTACATGGAGCTCAAGGAAATGGCCAGAAATTACCCTAAACTTTCTCTCAAGTGTCATTACTGGTGATGAATGCTGGGTTTATGGGTACAACCCAGAAACCAAACAACAATCATCTCAGTGGAAGAGTCCAGCTTTGCCCCGACCAAAGACAAAACGTAACATCAAGAGCAATGTGAAGTCAATGCTCATCACTTCCTTCGACATGGAGGGCATTTGTCATAAGGAATTCGTGCCTCACAGACAGACCATCAATGCAAAGTTCTACTGTGACGTTTTGAGATGGCTCTGGGAGGATGTGAAGCGAAAATGTCCAGACAAAGTGGTGCACAAACAAATCGGTGCTTCACCATGACAATGCACTGGCGCAAACAGCTTTTGTTCAGCAGTTTTTATTATAAAAAAAACATGCCAGTTGTCCCCCACTGCCATATTTACCAGATTTGGCCCCCTGTGATTTTTTCCCCATTCCAAAAATTAAAATCTGGCTGAAAGGGCTGGGCTAAGATTTGACACCATTGAGAAGATCAAAGAGGAATCACAGAAGGTCCTGAATAAGCTGATGCTAAAGGACTTCCAGAACCCATTCCGATTGTGGGAGAAACCCTGGAATCAATGTCTTCATGCCTAGGGAGACTACTTTGACCGGGACTGTGGTGATCAGGACGTGATGTAAGCTTTTTTTCTTCTTTAGTCAAATTTTAAGAACTTTTGGGTAGCACCTCATAGGTCCTCTTCTTCACTACCTGCTCCTTAAGCACCATGCCACATATCAGTAATTTGTACTGCTGCACACACTCTTCGCTTCCTATAACTTTAACATCCCTCACCAACCTCCTATCAGCCCTCTTGAACAGAAAATAGTCAATCTCGCTACTATTTCCCCCAGACTCATATATAATCAACCTACTCCCTCTTTTCCTATAATCTGTGTTGCACACAATCATGTCCATAGCCTATTCAAATCTGAGTATTCTTTCCCCTTCCACATTCCTCATACCATATGCACATCCCCCAAGTGCTCGTTCAAATCCTTGAGCTGCTTCACCCACATGACCATTTAAGTCCCCTCTCTAGTTAATCTAGTCAACCCCCATACCAATTACCACACATATCAAGTCATCCCAGAATCTATCTTTATCTGTATCCAAGCCAGCCAGTCTTTTTTTATTATGCAGATTATTATTATACTATCTATCTATCTATCTATTGCCAGATGCCACAATCCCATAAGGGGTGGCCATTTGACTTTGAGTTATTTGTTTTACAGGGAGGGGCACTAACCGTCCACCAACCCACTTGCTGACACGTAGGGAGCACATAGGGTTTGGTTATATGGTTACCACCCAGCATTGTAAATGGTTTCCTGGCTTACAGGAAACCATTTGGCTTGTCACTCAATGTAAAGCCACCTATAAAGGAAAGAAAAGCAATAAGAAGTGACAGAAAAGATGGGAGAAACAGGAAGAGAGGAGGACAGGCACAGAAAAAGAATGATAAAGGCTAAGGAAGAAGTAGGCAGCACTACATCAAGTAAGTGGATGATGGTCGCCACCACCTACGACATATTATTATTATACAAATGACAATAATCTACAGTACAATGGTTTACAGTGGTAGTATGAGGAGCTTCAGATAGCTATGACACCACACTATGGTTGGTTTCAGAACTGGGTTACACAAAACTATCCATTAACCCGTGGACTGCGCAATTACCTTTTTCTATCCCACCCCGTGGTGTGCAAAAAACGAAGGATTTTTTTTTTTTTTTAAGTTTTTGTTTATTATAGACTTGAATATAAACATCCAGGGCATCATCTAGTGAAAATAAAAAAAAACTCTCTCTCTCTCTGTCTTTGCATAGGGACATGAGTAAGTATACACACAGCAGTGAAAAAAAAAAAATTGTTTATTACAAACTTGAAGATAAACATCCACGGCATCATCTGATGAAAAGAAAAAATCTCTCTCTCTCACTCTCTCTCTGTCTTTGTGTAGCGCCATGCGTAAGTTTGCACGGGGGTCGAGTTGTTCATGGTGATGCACGGACAGCACAGCCTGAGCTGTGGCTCGCAACGTGACGCTACCCAGCCTGAGCTGTGGCTCGCAATCAACGGGTTAAATACCACACTGGGGTCCTCAATGAAATGATGTTATGATGTATTCACTTAATGATACAGTTTCGGGCAACACAACTATGTTACTCAGTACGAAATGCCTTGGTGCATAGTGGGGTTCTTTACAAGAACATATCCCAGAAAATAAAGGTGATCAAAATGTTTTTAAAATATACATATAACATTAAATACACACAACCTATCCTCCTTTCACATTATAGTAAAACCTTACTACAACGGACTAACTGGGGCCCAAGCCATTCCGAAAAAAAGTGACATTCCAATAAAAGCAATATCCAGATTTCCCCCTCCTAACCTGGGCTTTTTCTGAAATATCAGACATTAGTCAAGATCACACCAACGGTTTTTCATCGGGGCATCACCAACTATTTTCATTACCATTGCGGGATTTCACTGTATTGTACATTCACAACAAAAATCAAATGGTATAATGTATATAATAATACTGTACTGTACACTGATAAACATGTCTTTTGTTTATCTTACTGAGATGAACATAGCTGAAGTGGTCCATCAGTCGGGTCTGTACAGTAGAGAAGATTATACTGGAGAGGTAGGTGATGCACTTACTTAACTTAAAGGCACTTACAATAAATCAGTATTGTACTGTAATGTTCTATCACGAGCATTAGTTTCTTTACCCCCCTGGCAAGAGCGGAGTCTAAGTCTCGGTTGGAGACAGGCCATACATTCGAACATTAGTCAGTTCATAGTAGATGATTAATGCTTTATGGGATTTGGTGAAAAGACAGGAAGAAATCAGTAGGATAGAAGTTGTGGAAGCAATGAAGAAAGTTAAATCTGGGAAAGCCCCAAGAATTGATGGAGTGTGTGGTGAAATGCTGAAGCATGGGGGAGAGATAGTAGTAGAATGGATATGGAAGATGTGCAGATTGGCCTGGGAGGAAGGTAGAGTCTCGGAGGATTGGAAGTCAGGTATAATTAGTCCCTTGTAAAGAAGTGTGTGGTAATCATACGGGCATTTGTCTTCTTAGTATAACAGGAAAAGTGTATGGTAGGATACTTATTGACAGAGTTAGAGAAAGAACAGAGAAATTAGTTGGAGAAGAACAGGGAGGCTTTAGGAAGGGAAGAGGTTGTGTAGATCAGTTATTCATTCTTAGATCTTTAGTGGAAAAGTTTCTAGAGAAGGGAAAGAAGTTGTATGTGGCTTTCATGGATTTGGAGAAAGCATATGACAGGGTGGATAGACAAGGATTGTGGAAAGTGTTAAGAATATATGGAGTAGATGGGAAGTTGTTGAATGCTGTGAAGAGTATGTACGATGGTGCGAAGGCTGCAGTGCGTGTGGATGGTGAACTAAGTGAATTTTTCTCTTTGAAAGTTGGATTGAAACAGGGATGTGTCATGTCTCCATGGTTGTTCAAACTGTACATGGATGGGGTAATAAAAGAGGTACAAGGTAGGGTAGTGGATGTTGGAGTGGCCCTGGTGAGAGAGGATAGTGTTTGGAAACTCCCTGTACTGTTGTTTGCAGATGATACTGTGTTGTTGAGTGAAGACAAAGGGGAGCTGCAAGGCTTCGTGGATGAGTTTGGGAGAGTGCGTAAGAAACGGAATCTAAAGGTGAATGTAGGGAAGAGTAAAGTGATGGTCTTTGAGAGAGGTGAAGTCAGTGAATGTACAGCGAGGTTGGATGGTGAGGAATTGGAAAATGTGAGAACGTATAAGTACTTGGGTAGTGTGATGAGTAAGGATGGAGGTTTGGAGGGTGAAGTGCTTGGAAGGGTACAGCAGGGAAGAAAGGTTGCTGGTTCTTTGAAAGCAGTGATAAGAAACAGGGAAGTGAGCAAGGAAGTGAAAAAGTTACTACATGACAGTATTGTGATACCAACTCTAATGTATGGAAGTGAAGCTTGGACGTTGTTGGAAGGACACAAGTCAAGAGTGAGAGCAGTGGAAATGAGTTATTTAAGAGGAGCCTGTGGAGTCACATGGAGAGACAGGCTGACGAATGAGGATATAAAGAAGCGTTGTGGTGTGGATGTGATAGGAAGCATTATGAGGAACACACTGAGGTGGTTTGGCCATGTGGGGAGGATGGAGGGCGAAAGACTGATGAAGAGAGTGTATGTGAGTGAGGTGGAGGGGGGAAGAGGGAGGGGGAGGCCGAGGATGAGATGGAGGGATGGGGTGGAGAGGTATATGAGAGAGGGGGGTGTGAGTTGGGAGCAGGGCAGTGAAATGGCGGGGGACAGGGCCACTTAGAAGCGATTTGTTTGTGGCCACCCCAAACGGGATTGAGGCGTCTGGCAATAGACTGATAGATAGATTTGGTGGGGCTCTCTTTCCACAATACTACCCTCATCCCTCACTGCCATAACAACATGGAATTAGTTACTGTTTGTAAACTGATTCCCACATGCATTTCTTTCAGTGTTTGCATTACTGTTTATATGTAATTCTCGATATCGTTCTACGTCCCCTTTCAACTCATTTTCAGTCTAATACTCTAAAGCATCTGTCTTAGGCGTCCTACTTTCTAACCACGAAGCTTGTTTCACAGTGGCAATGGTTAACAAGAGGATGATATATGAACATCCTTTGAACTTCAATATAACTATTCATGCCAGAGTGAAAGATGCAAGCCCAAGTGAGTGAATGACTCTGTAGTACTGAAGCATATCTGATCATTGAGAACTGTCTGTGTTTGTTCGCCTGGTCCGTCTCCAATCATGACTTTGACCTCGCTATCATCAGAGGGGTAAAGACACTAAAACTCATGACAGTACTTTAAGGCACACAATCAGAACCTAATTTTGAAACTTTAAGTATACTGTACAGCACTATTCGCTTATAACTGAAGATGTTCCATTAACATAGTGAACCATACACTAGGGAAGCGTTGGCCACACTGAGGCAGAGCATGGGGAAACAATAATGATGCCGCCAGCCCACCGCCAACCAACACACGAACACACAAACTGCGTGGACAATACTCTGATACACTGTAATTTTTCCGTTCAAAAAGGGGGAATTCCAGGCATCACTGGTCCAAACTGGTAATAATTTGCAACATTTTTCTGAGAAATAAGAGCGATGCCACGGCCAATCCGGACTGAGGTCTGGCAGTCCGAACCGCTGTTGGCTTTTTTGGATTTTTTTGATACTGTATCCTGAAATTTAGTCCGGTAGCTCCTCAATTCCGATAAAAGGAAATTCCAGTCTGCTGAAGTCCGATATATATATCAAGGATTTACTGTATATCACATTTTACTTCGGCTCGTACATACCTGTATACCTGACATGAGGTAATACAGAAGCAGAAGTTTGCTCTCTTATCTAAACTACAATTTTTAAGGCATATTTCTATCTAAGGAGAAAGAAAACAGGACTTGTGTACACACACACACACAAGCATACACACACAAAATGTAATGACAAAACACTTATATTTACAAATTACCATAGCTATTACTTAAGAGACCTATGGTTTGTTTATTGCTTTTGTGAATATGTCATTCACAAGTGGACCAATGTTTCAGCTAAGAATACAATCATTCAAAAACTGTTAGTAAAGCACAAGAAAAACTGCCTTCTACCTGACATCCTAACACATTTGGCCATGAACTTTGCTGAAGCACTGAGAGTGAGAGCATGGAGTATGTGGGCTTAAGATGTATTTTCATAATTTACAAGATAGGACACAAGATTTCTGTACCTACACCTACAACTTGCCTGGAGAATACAGTATCGTAAAATACTTGTACTATATGAGCATACTATCTATTTATCTATCTATTGCCAGACGCCTCAATCCCGTTTGGGGTTCCCATAAACAAATCGCCTCCACGTCGTCCTGTCCCCCGCCATGAGAGAGGGTGGTGTGAGTTGGGAGCAGGGCAGTGAGCCCTGCTCCCAACTCACACCACCCTCTCTCATATACCTCTCCACCCCATCCCTCCATCTCATCCTTGGCCTCCCCCTCCCACTTCCCCCCTCCACTTCACTCACATACACTCTCTTCATCAGTCTTTCACCCTCCATCCTCTCCACATGGCCAAACCACCTCAGTGTGTTCCTCATAACACTTCCTATCACATCAACAACACCACCACAACGCTCCTTTATATCCTCATTCATCAGCCTGTCTCTCCATGTGACTCCACAGGCTCCTCTTAAATAACTCATTACCACTGCTCTCACTCTTGACTTGTGTTCTTCCAATAATGTCCAAGCTTCACTTCCATACGTTAGAGTTGGTATCACAATACTGTCATGTAGTAACTTTTTCACTTCCATGCTCACTTCCCTGTTTCTTACCACTGCTTTCAAAGAACCAGCAACCTTTCTTCCCTGCTGTACCCTTTCAAGCACTTCACCCTCCAAACCTCCATCCTTACTCATCACACTACCCAAGTACTTAAACGTACTCACATTTTCCAATTCCTCACCATCCAACCTCGCTGTACATTCACTGACATCACCTCTCTCAAAGACCATCACTTTACTCTTCCCTACATTCACCTTTAGATTCCGTTTCTTGCACACTCTCCCAAACTCATCCACCAAGCCTTGCAGCTCCCCTTCGTCTTCACTCAACAACACAGTATCATCTGCAAACAACAGTACAGGGAGTTTCCAAACACTATCCTCTCTCACCAGGGCCACTCCAACATCCACTACCCTACCTTGTACCTCTTTTATTACCCCATCCATGAACAGATTGAACAACCATGGAGACATGACACATCCCAGTTTCAACCCAACCTCCAAAGAGAAAAATTCACTTAGTTCACCATCTACACGCACTGCAGCCTTAGCACCATCATACATACTCTTCACAGCATTCAACAACTTCCCATCTACTCCATATATTCTTAATACTTTCCACAATCCTTGTCTATCCACCCTGTCATATGCTTTCTCCAAATCCATGAAAGCCACATACAACTTCTTTCCCTTCTCTAGAAACTTTTCCACTAAAGATCTAAGAATGAATATCTGATCTACACAACCTCTTCCCTTCCTAAAGCCTCCCTGTTCTTCTCCAACTAATTCCTCTGTTCTTTCTCTAACTCTGTCAATAAGTATCCTACCATACACTTTTCCCATTACACTAAGAAGACAAATGCCCCAATGATTACCACACACTTCTTTATCCTCGTTTCCTTTGTACAAGGGACTAATTATACCTGACTTCCAATCCTCCGGGACTCTACCTTCCTCCCAGGCCAATCTGCACATCTTCCACATCCATTCTACTACTATCTCTCCCCCATGCTTCAGCATTTCACCACACACTCCATCAATTCTTGGGGCTTTCCCAGATTTAACTTTCTTCATTGCTTCCACAACTTCTATCCTACTGATTTCTTCCTGTCTTCTCACCTCCCTCCTTCTCCCAGCCATTCCCCAGCCACTTATACTCGCATTACTTCCATCCTCTATGTTCAACAATTCCTTAAAGTGTTCTCTCCATCTGCTCACTTCTTCTCCCTTCTCCACTAGTAATCTATCATTTTTATCTTTCACTCCCCTGCTAACTTCACTTCCACCCTGTCTTACTCTCTTCACCTCTTTCCAGAACATCTTCTTACAGTCCCTCCACTTTACACTCAAATTCCTTCCAAATTCCTCATCCACTCTCTTCTTACTCTCTCTTACTAATCTTTTCACCTCTCTCTTGCTTTCTACATATAACTCTCTCTTCCACCTCTCAACTTCTTCCATGCCCCTATTTCTCATCCATTCATTGTATGCTTTCTTCTTTTGTGCCACAGCCTGTTTCACCTCTTCAGTCCACCATGCTGTTCCTCGCACCCCCCTCCGTCTTCTCTTCCTCCCACACACCACATCACATGCTGCACATATTTCTTCTGTAAATATCCTGCACACACTTTCCACATTCCCCATCTGCTCCAATTCATATTTGCCCAATCGTTCCTCCACTTCTCTCTTATACTCTGCCTTTTTCTCATCCTCTTGTAACCTTTCCACTCTCCTTGCAACTACTCCTTCTCGTCTTTCCCTTCTTCTATTCCTGCATCTTACTTGTATCCTAATTCTGGCCACCACCAAGTAGTGGTCAGAAAGTCCACTCCCCCAACCTCTATAAACTCTTGCATCCTTTACACATCTTTGCATCCTTTCATCCGCACATACATAATCAATCATTGCCTTCCTTTCATTCAGTTCACCACCCACCCTTCTCATCACTCGCCATGTATACCTGTGGATCATTTTATTCCTGAAGAGGGTATTGGCTATCACCAACCCCCTCCCAGCACAAATGTACCCTAACGCACTGCCATTCTCATCTATCGCAGCAGGCACACCCCACTCACCAATTATTCTATCCACCTTCACATTCCCTACTTTACCATTCATATCATCGATCAAAAACACTCTCTCATTCCTTCCAAACATTTCCATGCACACTTCCACATTTGTCCAGAACTATTCTCTCACTGTGCTAGCACGATCTTGCGTTGGCGCATACACACACAATCACCCACATTTGTATTCCAACTTTCAACTTTACCCACACAATCCTTGACCCAAATGATCCATAACGTCTTATGCATACTGTCTTATGCACGTATGAGCATACAACATCAGAAACGATAACTTCTCTCCGAAGTAGCTGCTCCTACATCAAAATATTAAACACTCAGTAACTGATATTTTAACTTCCAAATATCTGACCAAGTTACAGTAACTTACTTGAGCCCTAACATCGGTGTATGTTGCATGTATCTGTGAATTATACCATTAGCAGCACTTTCAAAGTTCCACTCTTTACAAATACATGGAGCTACATTATTTACATGGAGATTCACTATTTAAGACTTTGTTACTTTTAGTTATTTGCAGTTTACTACACCATTGCAAATGCAATAATTTGATTTTCTTTTTTTTTTTTTACATAAGTTCTTAAATCACCCAAAAATACACAACAAGTGAGTAGATTCTAACATCTGGTGATGCTTTGGGGCACCAAAATGGGATTTTAAGCAATCATGTAGTCAAATTATGGCTGTAGGGCCCTTTCAGGTGTGTTTTGATTGTCAGTGGAAATTCGCAATTAGTGAAGGAATCCCAACCCCTTCATGAATAATGAGGGACTACTGTAAAACATTCATTAATTATTGGTGAAGAAAACAAACCTCATTCTCAAGCGGGCATCCCAACATATTCACCTATCAACACTGCTAACACACCACATACTGTATATGAGCACACAGAATATAAAGAGCAATGTCTAGAGAGGCCTGCTTCTAGACAGTAATCAAGATGAACATTGTTTGTGGTCCTACGGTACAAGGTGCAAAGAGTTGTAGTGTGCATGAGTGGAGCACAGAGACTGAGTGTATTACTACAGTACAGGTAGTTATATCTGTACTGTATAATGTATTGGCATATGTTTGTTGTGTATGGGTGAGGGTAGGAAATGAGATTAGTGGGTTGAAATGGTAGGCAATGGCATAGAGGCCAAAATCTAAATCACTTATTTACATGTATAGCAATCATAGCAATCCCTCAATTATCCAATGTAAAAGAGCCAAAGGAATGTACAGAAACTGGATCAGTCCAGATAATGGACTTCTCCCCTGGCCCCCCTTCGTGCTTAACCCCTACACCGCGGGCATGTTTACCGATGTTTTGCGTGTGCCGCGGGGTTATTCGGGCTCCGGCAGACACTCAAAAAATATTTGCCAAAAATCAGTTATTAGTCCTAGAATATTAAAATTACATATGCTTATGGCACATACCTTCAGCTTTCTCCTGGAATGTTTGTTGAGCCTTCGTCAGTTACCGTAGGACTTGTGGAGTCCTCTGACGTTGGGTAACGAAGTCTCCACTTTACACTTCCCGACAACCCGTAATATGATTACCACAGCCAGATATTAACACTATGAACACTACTCTATGATTTTCAAGTAGTTTGGGATCCATACTCCAAAAAAAAAAACACTGTGAAAGCAATGAAAATTATGAGCGCATCTGACCGTCTCACTTGCGCTAGTTCGCTCTTGGTACTCTGTCATTTATTATTCATAAAACCCCTCACACTTTATATTTCTATTACTATATAACACTTATATATATCTACAGTCTTTATCCATAAGTTTCCTTCAGTAGTATTAGTTAATTGTCACTGTAGGGATTCAATTTCTTTCAGTAAAATACGTAGCATTCACTTTCTCGTCCTGTATACTAGCATTGAGAGTGAATGTTACTTTCATCTTCACTCTCATACTTCATAGTATTCAGACATGCTAGAGTGAAACTTTCACTTTCATTACTCCTAGGGTATATACTCGTATTCTTATAATACTACTCATTCACATTTCTATTTACACTCTCTATTTTATTTACGTTATTTACATTTCTATTTTATTTACACTGTGTTATGCACTGTCACTTGAAGTAACTTACAAAACTATTTTCCATTGTTCACGTATATTTACATTCATTACTTTCACTTGCTGTTTACACATTATTTACACATTATTTACAATTCCACTTGCACTGTTTTACTCAATAGCAAGATCGTAGTCACTCTTTTATCAATTGTCAGCCCTTTACCTCTTTCCACACGAGGTTTAGTAGGGGGTAAAGGTCACAGGGCCCTTTGCATGGGGGTGAACAAGTCCCTGAAGTCAGCAAGAGGAAACAGACGTACCTCCACTTCAGAAGATGAGAGTAAACTGATAAGGGAGGGCCGGGGTAGAGGCCTACTTAAGGGATATTCAGTACTACCAACATTAGCTCTTGAAACAGCTATGTATAGCACTGAAATGATTGGCAGGAAATCTAGACAATACATTATAAATTAGGTAGTTCCAGGTGAATGTAAGTATCACTTAGGCTTCTCCCTTCCCTCCTTATATGTATATTTATTACGAAAATAGATTATACGGCATATTTCAAGGGGAAAAAAACAGCGAAAATTAGCGAACGAGTGCACGTGAGGTGTTGTCAGGTGATAATTAGCCAATTCCAGGTGTATGGCACTCTCATGTACCTTATTTCTTTCTTGTATATATTATTTGGTATACGAATAGGGCATAGGGCTTATTTCATTGGATGAAATCAGTGAAAAATTCCAGGGAAGATTTACTTAGCGTAGCACGGCCGGGAAGGCGAGAGGATAGGGTAATGGAGGGGGGGTAGGGAGGGGAGTCAAGAACGGGGAGAAATGGCTAAATTGTCAACAATGGATGGGAGTACAGATGAGATTAGGAGTGCTGACTAGTGTTGGACATTGGCAGTACAGATAGATGATACAAGCCCCCACATGGAAGCCCGGGTGAATTCAAAATAACACAGAATCACAAAAGCGACGCCCCACGGTATGATCCTTTGCTCCTAAGTGTCACGAAAGTGACGCCCCGCGGTTAAGGGGTTAGCCTAACATTTAAGCCAATACATCGTACAACTATTGTCCCTGTTGTTTAACACAATTCTATGTGGTCAAGCAGACATATAAACCAGACAAGCAATAACCATGGTCAAGCAGACCCATCAACCACGGACAAGAAATACCCTGCAGTGACATGAAAAAAACATGATAACAAAGGCTACACATGAAAATGCAGTGGACACACAAAACATAATGGTAAAATGGAATAAAATCATGGTAACATAGAATATAATCACAGTACTGCATGGTAAGCTAGAATAAAATCAATGGCAACACTCACGATTCTTTAAGGCTGTCGTGCTGAATAACCCGCAAGCTCCTTGACCCTAACTGTTGAACTGGGGCTGGCAAAGCTACTGCACTACACAGTATATTCCATGTGGTCTAATGGTATACCCTGATGAGCCTGAAGCAGGCAGGGAACAACCACAAAAGCCACCTCATGCGGCATCATAACAACTGTCCAGGAGGAGCTGTTCACTACATGGATGCCAGGTGGGAACTGAGAATGACCGAGAGGGTCTCTAGCGGATGCTGGGTGAACTACTGAGCCTGACAGCACAACGACACCGAGAAATTCCTGCTCGGGCAGGCAAAAATGTTCGTGCAGCCCTAATTTCCACTTGGATGCAAGCATTTTGTCCAGATAAGATGAAAAAAAGTAAGTATAATGATTTAATGCAGCCAGACCACTGGGTCCAGATAATGGATCATTCAGATAATGGACATCAGGATAATCAAGGGATTACTGTATCTGTACCTTAAGGATACAACAACTGTGAAGTCCACATTTGCACGAGCTTAAAACCCAAATTCACAAGAGTGTTAAAGTCCAACTTTGTTTATGCACAAAATGTAATTTTAAAAGTCATCACCAGCAAGAAATATTATCTTTACGCATTTGTAATTTTCATTTTTTACAATGAGCTAGGCCCAGCACCAAGCCCTGTGTTGACCATGAGTGCTCAGCCCTGACAATCATAGACTGAGCACCAAAATAATTTTTAAAGACCATTAATCTCTAAGACATGAGAGGAACTCTGTATTACTCTACACTGCATACACACACATACTGTACATCCACAAAACAATACTTCTTTGGATTTGCATATCTAATTATAATATACAAAACTCAATTACTACATTACAGTACTGCAGCAATCTTTATACCATTAAGAATCCATTTTCAGCACACTAATTGACCGAGTTGTTATTATCATCATTATTTTTTTAAATAAAAAAAATTATATGCAGATAATTCAAGAATCAGTTTGTTTTACCTAATGACACTGCCAGAACTATATATTATCATATTTCTGGACATAATATGGGGAACAACTGAAATTAAAATACAGTATGAGAAACTGGCATGCCAAACTAAGAATAAGCTTCCAAGGAAAAAAACTCACTACTTGCTCCTACTGAGATGGAGACACCTGTTAGCAAGAGGCTTACCCTCTAATAATCCATACTAGCATTCACCAGGTTGGGGAGACTCATCCCAGACCCAGAAGGGCCATGACTTAGGTGTTTTTGCCTCCATTACATGGCTAGTAGAAAGAAAAATCACTTCTGAAGGTTTCTAACAAAATGTTTGCACTTCTGAACTTTCTGGGTCATGCGAGATTCCAGCCACATGGTGATATCACTGGACAATGCTGTGCATTAACTTAAGCGAGCTGTTGCATTTTGTGGTCACACAGGGACAAGAGGAAAGGAAGAACAATGTTCCTTGGGATGAGCAGCAAAACATTTTGTTTTTCCACCTCAAGACAGTGGTTTACACGACAAAAACTTGTTACACAGGAAATAAACATTAAGCTTTCACTCTGTACACTGAATAAAAATTAAGACTTACAATATGAAACTATAATTTATGGCTAGTTACAATTCACCATTCAGAATGCATCAATTTTGTTTTGCTAATATTTGGCCTTAAAACTTTATGTCTCAAATCCTTCACATAATTCATAATTATTGGAAGCTATTCGGTGCTTTGCCAGTGAATTTAATTTAGATGAGATAGACATCCGTAAAATCTACAGCAACTAACCCTCTGAATATGAGAATGCTAACTCAGGATATGATATTGATAAGTGACAAACAATGCAATTCAGGCAAGGGAGACTACTGACACAAGAGTGGTTAACTGCTTATTCCAAATTCGGTATGGTGGCATATGAGACCAATAAAAAATTTACCTTTTAAATATCAGTGTGTGTGTGTGATCTTGTGACAAGCAGTTATGCATTTCCTGACCATGATATCCTCATGCAGTAAAATTCTGCTTTTACAAAATGCATCATTAACAAAAAGACCAATTATTCAGATACATGGCGTCTGGCAATGGATGGATGGATGGATTCAGAACTGGAATATCCAATTGTTATCTATAGCTTATTCTCACTGTCTAGTTGTCTAAAAGGAGCCACCCAGTATGGACTTTTAGGTAATGTACCCTCGCGTCCAACACGGTAATATTGTCATGTACGGGTCCCGTGTTGGACCAAAAATGTGTTGGGCAAACAACAGAGCTTATGGGTACAAATGAATTATGTCAGTAACCCTAGGAAAAGTCACTCTAAATACTTGCCATAAACCTATACATATATTGGTACTACTGTAATTATAATAAATGGTACTGTACAGTACTCGTCAAAATTATTCAGCGTTGTCCGCCGGGCGTGCAATACTTATGGCCAAAAAAGAATCACCCATTTTTGGGGGTAAAAATTGAGCCACAAGTTTGTGCCGCGAGCATGACGTCACGGTAGCCTGAGGCCTACCGACGCGCTGGTTGGTTCCCGCCTCAGTCGCCCACGGGCTGCCTGAGAGAGAGGAACTCCGCCGCGTCTCCCTCTCAAATTGCGCCATTTTTTAACGAGTGTCCCGCAGTGTTTTGGGGTTCACCACTTTGTTATGGCACCTACCCGTGAACTATCGGGTGAAATCACATCCCAGATCATTGCTTTAAAGGAGACAGGCCACCAGACAAAGGAAATTAGTGAACTGGTTGGTGTGGCACGATCGACAGTGCGTCGTTGGTGTGCGCGGTTTCGGTTGGAAAACAGTGGTGAAGTTCCCACAAAGAAACTGAGGTCTGGTAGGCCTAGGAAAACTTCCCCAAGGTCTGTTAATGTTTTAAAACGTGCAGTGGAGTTTAATCCTCGTGTGAGTGCAAGGAAAATTAAGGAGAGCAACCTGGAAGTGTTTGGTGAGGTGTCTGTGAGAACAGTGTCTCGTAGGGTGCATGAGCTTGGTTACACAAGTCATAGGCCTGTGAAAAAGCCTCTTCTCACCAAGAGCCAGAGAATTCGTAGGCTTGCCTTTGCTAATAAATATCTAACTGGGGTGAGGAGCAATGGTTGTCAGTGTTGTGGTCTGATGAGGCAACGTTTAGTGTTACCTGTAACAGAGGAGCACGTGTGTATTGACGCAAAGGTAGTGACCCACTTGACCCATGGTATGAAGAAAGTACATTTAAACACCCTGATTCACTCATGGTGTGGGCTTGTTTCTCGGGTCAAGGTTTGGGGAACTTGTTGTGCTTCCCAAGAATGTTAGAGTGAATCAGGATGTTTACCTGGAGCTTCTGTGTGATCATTTACCAGACTCATTCGAGCTAACAGGTGTACGAGTGTTTCAGCAGGACGGTGTACCTGCTCACAAGGCCAAATCGGTCACCAATTGGCTTCGTGACTGCGAGGTATCATTCATGATAGACTGGTCAGGAAATAGCCCAGACCTCAACCCGATTGAAAACCTCTGGTACCTCGTAAAGAAGTCTCTCCAAGGGAAGGACGTTAGCTCTCTGCCTAAGCTGGAAGCTGCCATTCGTGACTCCTGGGACAAAATACCCCTCCAGCACCTCAGGAGCCTCGCCCTTTCACTTCCAAGACGTCTCAGGTCCATGAAGAAACATAAAGGCTACCCTACGAAGCACTAAAGGTAAATAAAATGCATTATTTATATGTTTTTTCAATGTTGAAAGGTTTGTTTCTTAGGAGGGACGCAGGGCGCTCAATAATTCTGACGAGCACTGTACTATGAATGATAACTAATCTTTTAGGATAGTGCTGGTGGGCTTGCTGGGCATGGAAGGTGGTATCCAAGGACGTAGGTAGTCCTACTGGGTCCCCAGAGGATGGTTGCTGGCGTCACTAGCAGGTAATGGCTGCTGCTCCTCCTCAACCTCCCTCATAAATCCTTTGAAATCACACTCAGAATCACAATCCTCATCTACATCCATGGAAGGTCCTGCTTCTGCCTGTCCTAGCACTCTTCTCTCTTCCTTGTCTTGGTTTTTTATTATGGTCCTCACACAGGCTTCATTCATGTCGTAGGCCTTGGCAATGTCCACATTCCTCTCCCTTTTCTTCTTCCTCTCAATGATTTCTAGCTCAGTGGCCTGAGGGAGGTGCCGCCGCTTCTTGGAGTTCTCAGAAGGCTTCCTAGGCATCGTGAGCAGGGTAAAATGCAGTAGCAAGGGCAGAAAATGCAGCGAGAAAAAAGCACCGTCCAATGCGAATTATGCAACTGAGTGGTGCTGTGGTGGGAGAAATTTAAACATCACGTGAGAGCAGAAGCGTTTTTAATTGGGCGACATCACGATCACTTCACGATAGCGGGCGGGGGAGGTTACTTGATCGGAAGTTTTGATTGGCTGTCAGCATCACGGGAACGTCCAGTATGACCATGTTGGACCAGGGATGATCGTGCTAGAGGCAAACTCTGCGGATTTCGCCCACTTCTCAGAGCTCCGTCCGTGTTATGCTAACGCACCCATGTTACAGTAATTAAATTGTACTCATTTTTTGCTCTCCGTGCTGGACGCGAATCGTGCTGGATAAACGTGTGTTGGACGCGAGGGTACTGTATAACATAGTTATCATCTTACAGTACAGTGTTATCATTTAAATTATCTTCTGTTAGTTTCAAAATCTGTCAACACATGCTAGGTACTGCCCATGTCCTCAAGTAAGCACACCTCCAACATGTTCAGAGTGAACACATGCATCTGTCAATGTCGATTGTATGGTGGCAAACATCATCCACTTACTGGATGTACTGCTGCCTATTAGTGGTACGTGGTGGCGACCATCATCCGCTCACCTGCTGTATTGCTGCCTACTTCTTCTTTCCCCTTCCTCATTCTCTGTCTTTATCTGCCCTTTCTCTATTTCTCCCATCTCTTCATGTCACTTTTTATTACTCCTTTCCATTTACGATCGCTCTACAATGAGTAACAATAACATTAACAGCTCTACATCTCCCTTAAAGAACAGTAAAACCTCACTACAATGAACTACCTGGGGCAAGCCATCCCCCCCCCCCAGAAAAAAAGTGACATTCCAATAAAAGCGACATCCGGACTTCCCCCTGCTAACCTGGACTTTTTCCGAAATATCAGACATCAGTCCAGACCACACAATAGGTTTTTCACCGAGGCATCACCAACTGTTTTCACTACCATTGCAGTATTGTACTGTATTATACATTCTGACATTCACAACAATAATCAAATGGTATACAATATATAATTATAATACTGTACTGTACACTGACAAACGTGTCTTTTATTTACCATATTGTGGTGAACATAGCTGACGTGGTCCACTAGTGGAGTCTGTACTGTAGAGATTATTGTACTGGAGAGGTAGGCGCTGCACTTATTTAAGGCATTTATACTAAACCAGTACTGCACCGCAATTTACTTTATGGCACAGAATCAGAACCTAATTCTGAAACTTAAGGTATACTGTACAGTACTATACACTTACAACTAATGTAGTGAACCATAGTGAACCATACACTAGGGCAGTGTGGGTCAGACTGAGGCAGAATGTGGAGAAATAATACTGACGCCACAAGGCCACCACCAACCGACGCAGTAACACACAAACCGAGCGGACAATACTCTGATACACCATAATTTTTCTGTTCAAAAAAGAGGAATTCTGGGCATCACTGGTCTGGACTGAAGTTCTATTTTGCGGATTTATTCGTCAAAACAAAAGTGACGCCATGGCCGCTCCGGACTGGGGTCTGGCAGTCCGGACCTCTGCTGGCTTTTTCAGAATTTTTCCGATATATTGAAATTAGTCCAGTAGCTCCTTGATTCCATTAAAGAATAATTCCGGTCTACTGACGTCTGATATATCGAGATATTACTGTATCTTAATACAGTGAGTGTCCTGTAATCCGAATAGCAGGGAACCAAGAGTCATTCGGGCTTTTCTTTCGGGGTGGGGGGAGTGGGGGGGGGGCTTATTGGGAGGGACCTCTGAAAACATTAGAAATATGTACATGATCATTAAATAAACACTTAAAATTATATGGATTATTGTTTTACTCACTGGAAATGCATAGAACTGTAGATAAACAGCTGCAGGCAGGTATATCCAAGTTGAAGAGAAAGTCCAAGCCAGATAAATCCTTAGGTAAAGGCCAGAAAATTTTGAAAAAAGCTTAGAAAAATTCGAAAAATTTTGCCTTGGATAATTCGGAGTACAGGTATACCCCGGTTTAATGATGCAATTGCTTATGTAAAAACCCATCGCTAGGCAAGGTATCGTACATCAGGGTAGATTTATCATGTAAAGTAATGGGATGCATTTTTGAGCCTTGGGTTTCCCCCCAAACCAAGTCCAAAACCCACCCAAATGAGCCCAAAATCAAGATTAATGCCAACCTAAATGGCCTAACAGCTGCAAAAGATGCTAACCTAAGCCTAACACCTGTAAATAACTCATTAAAACCAACAAATAAAATCTGAAAATCATCAAATATGTCTGGAAAAAATCAAGCTTAGTAAATCAACCTAAACACACCATTTTTGTCCACAATATATTCAAAACTGGTAAAAATAATAATAAAAACCCATCATTAAACTAGTGATTGGCCATCGTTAAGTAGAGTATGGTGGTATTCTACCCGCATCGTTAAGCCGGGGTATCGCATATTGAGGTATACTTGCATTGGGATATTTGGATTATTGGTGGTCAGAGTGGAGGACTTTTACTGTATTTTGTTGATCATGGATTCAATAAGTTCATTACCTCCATCACCAATGCCTCCTATAAAAGCAAATTTCCTACACAAGCATGGGGGAGCACTGAAATTTTACATCACCTAGGGGCAGGGATCATGGAAAACAAACTCATTTGGAAATATGGCACACTAATATTTCATAATTTTTTAGCAATGGTTAACGTAGGAAGGGTTTTCATAAAATTTTCCTCAAAAACAACAAATGTCAGTTCACAGACAAGGTAAATGGGTATGACACATGAACAATTTCTTGCTTCTCAGGAGAGTAATCAATGAGGATGGTCCTGATCAGGAATCAATACTGGGAAAATGAGAGTGGGTGGCCAGCAGTTTACGACTGGAACAAAACTTCAAACATCTAGTATTGCTGTTATTATTCATCCTTATGTGATTATATGAATTATTTTTCTTACAACTTATTGGTCGAATACAGCAATTAGTATAGCAAAAAATTAGAAATCAATCAATCAATCAAATGAAGTCATGCTTCTTCTTAAGGAATCCCCAAACTGAAGTTGCCCACAACAGAGCAGATGTTTTTTACACACTGGAAGCTACCCAAAATGCCAACACCAGAAAATAATTTATCAACTGTTATTGAAAACTGTTTAAAAAAAAAAAAAAAAAAAAAAAAAAAAAAAAAAAATCTATAACGAATCATTCGATTAGCAACAATGTGAAAGCCTAATCTGACCTCCAACTTTATTTACTTGTTCCTCATGTTTCCTGTAAAGACATAATAACTGTGTGCCTTGTTGCCAAGTTTGCAGCCACATTTCACTCTCAAGGTAATATATCTCTTAGGGCTGATGGCAGGCAATTATCTAATATCTGACTTGATAATGAACCACTAGATACCAATACCACCAATATTGTAATTGATGATGCTATAAATGCTGGATATGGAGTTCAACTTTGGTGAATGCTCCATCCATCCATCCATTATCCAATCCTACATTGCCCCATGAGGAGCGTAGGAGCCCGGGGCTAGGCAGTTGGTCCCGACATTTAAGATGAACGCAAAAAAAAAAAATAAATAAATAAATATATAAATAAATAAACTAATTCACCAAAATATGGCAATTTGGGAAGTATCCTACCAGAATATCTTCAGCCCCATTAAAAATGTCCTACCAAAAAATACTGTACCCAATTAACTGAAGTGGGCAGTGTCTTCATCCATTTTGTAAAAATGAGATTTTGCTGCAAGATAGATAACAAATATCACCAGCACTCAATGTGAATACAATCAAGATTTAAAAAAAGAAAAGAAAAATGTATCAGAGTCTCATTATCTGTTCTACAGGTTACTGGTTATGTAAGTTCAAACATCACTCTACTATTCAGGTCTTTAGTTAAATTATCTTCCACAACCTAATTTCAGTTTCCTAAGCCCCTCACCTGAGTACTGGGAAGTCTTCTGATGTATTGGGTGTTGCCTATAGAGGAGCTTAACTCTCGCTGCCTCAGCTGATTTGCTCTCGTCCCACCACCATACTGCTGCTGTAATGTACCACCCTCTCTTGCTTCCAAAATAACCTTTCCTCATCACCCCTCACACCAGGTTCATGATGGTCAGAATATAGTGTGTGCTCTTTCAACTATACTCTGAGAACTTGGAAATTCATATTTCTCCATATTTACAGTAGGTGGGCTTTGTTGAAACAAAGTCAATTCCACATTACCCTTTGCAAGTTGTAAAAACCTAAGATTAGGCTATTGTTGTTCAGATAATTAAAGCATTGACAGAGGTGTGTGGGGTGGGGGGGGTTTTACCTGGGATTTCCTTTTGGTTGATTCATGTCCCTAATGAGATCAAAGGCACTTTTTACATTTTTCTACCCAATGTATTGAGTCAAATTTGGTTTGCAATGAATATTATCAGGTTGGTTCTCACAATTAAACTTAAGAATATGTGTCAAACCTTTCACACTATTTGTGTGAAAGAACAAACACAGAATTATCAATCCTGAAAGTAATCATACTCAATGTAACATAGTTCAGCTACCTGCAAGCACTAGGAAAAGAAAGTGGGAAAACTTATTATTATCGTGTTACCTACCACAAGTTTATCACCACCATCTTGGAATAACCACTGTAGAAAAATTGTTGTTACCTTTTCTCTATATGTATCCCTTACTTTCATTAATAGGAATTACCCAGCCATAAATACTGATTTCAATTTACCATCATCATCATCTTAATAAATCAACCTTATTGGCAAAGACATGCTGCATGTGGTCTTGCAATGTTTCAACTTGGAACAAAGGAATAGCTAGACAAGATGCAAAGGTTGAAATGGCAGTGAAGGAAAAAGAATAAATGGTTTGGGCAGGTGCAAGAAAGGAGTTACGATGAAAGATGACAGAAATATAATGAATGAAATGTGTAAAATGGCTAGTAAAGAAAAAGAAAAGGTTAATGATAAGACTAATGCCTGTAAACCACCCTAAAAATAGGAAACTAGTTTGGAAAGATGTGCAAAAATGTAAGAATAAGTCTGAAATAATGTAAAATGTAAGGAGTGAAAGAGGATGGATACAAATGAATGAAAGAGAAATACAGAATGAAGCAACGAGAAAATATTTTGGTAAAAAATAATGAATGAATGAATGGGAATGATGAAAGAAGACCAAAGGTAAACATAACTGATATGGAGCAACAGGAGAAAATATTTTGGTTGGAAAAAAAAAAAAAAAAAAAAATCATCATCTGGACCTCCTCTCCCACTCCAGGGGAGGGTGAGGAGTAGCAACATCCAGACAGTCCAAATTTCCCGAATCCAATGGGCCACACTTCCATTCGCTCATCATTCAAGCCCCTGGAATCCTGGCTCTATTTGACACACCACAAACATTCACCATGTTCTTTAGTTTCACATAAACATATCCGACAGAGCCAATCTGGACGCTGTCACATTAAAAAGGGATGCCAAATACCTGATCATGCGCTTCTCACAATATTCATCCAGCCAGCTCGATCTCTTGTCAGTCCCCTAACCTCATCGACTTCCGGACCTCTCTTCTTCACACACTCATCCACTATAATCCTCTACCTTCTCCTTGGCTTACCTCACCTCCTCCCTCCTTCGAATTCACTCAGATATACCTTTTTCATCACTTTATTGTTACCCATTCTTTCCACATGATCATACCTTCTCAGTACACTCTCTTAGATTCTGGTGTCCATAGACTTCTTCACTCCACAACTTTCACAAATCACATTATTTTGTATCCTATCCACTCTCTGTACTCCACATACATTCCTCAGCAGTCCCATCTCCACTGCTCTCACTCCTGACTTTTCATTTTCATGTCACACCATAGTCTCTCATCCATATGTTAACATTGGCACTAACACTCCTTAATGTAAGCCTATTGCAGCTGCAACACTCAAGCCTCTGTTTCTTGTCAAGGCTTTCATTGCACCAGCTACTTTCCTTCATTGCGTCACTCTAGTTTCCACTTCTTTTGCAGATTTTCCTCTCTTACTTGTCATTGTACCTGGGTATTTGAATGAACTCTCTCACCAATTCCAGTCTCTCCATTCACTGTAACATTACACTGTGAGTCACATTCTCTCTCAATAACCATCACTTTACTCTTTTCTATATTTCCTCTCAAAGCACGACATTCATGGACATCAGCAATACTCTGCACTAGTCTACCAAGTTCTTCTCCGGTATTTATAAGTAGTACTGTGTCATCAGCATATAACAAATTTGAGATATTCCATCCATCATCGTTCATTACCAACGCCATCCTCCTCTCCATTACTCGTGTTTTTACTTCCCTCATCACCCCATCCATATACTGAACAATCATGGGGACATCACACATCCTTGTCGCACATCCACATCGATTGTGAACCATTCACATAGATGCCCATTTATCCTTACACACGCTTCACTTCCATCATAAAAACTCTTGACGGCACATAGCAGCTTACTATCTACACCGTACATGTGCAAACCCTTAAACAATCCTTCTCTGTCTACTTTGTCGCATGCTTTTTCCAGATCTGTGAATGTCATAAACACCTTCTAGTCCTTCTCACAAGCCTTCTCCACCATCTGTCTCATTCCAAATATCTGATCCACACATCCTCTGCCACTCCTAAAGCCACCCTGTTCATCACTCATTAGGACTTCAGATATCTCTCTCACTTTCTCTATAATAACTATTGCAGGAGTAGACTGTAGCATCAGTCAGGCAGGACAGTACTCCCGAGGTGGATGGAAAGCTGATGACAGGGAGTGCTGGAGCTCCCGTTTCATCAGCCCTCAGGACTAGTTCCTGACCATCCCCCTTTGCTGAACTTTTTCAGTGTCTCAGTTACACAGAGAGTAGGCCAGCATGCTCTCCAGTACAAATTTCTCTAACTATCTACACCAAACTACATGCACAGTACACACTACACTTCCCATTCAAAATTCATTTAAAATGACGTCTCTTCACCAAGCCTTGGAGTCCCCAGGGGGGGGACCATAAATGCCCCCACCATCCGCCCCTCTCCCGGTGACAACTCGAGGTGCCTGGAACCACTGTCTGACTCTCTTCTTCTTCATATCTGCAACATTCGCGGCCTTTCCTCTAACTTTCGCACTGTTGAGCAACACCTCTCCTCCTCTAAACCTCACCTTCTTTTTCTAACTGAGACTCAGCTGTCTGAGGCAACTGACAGCAAACCTTTTTCTGTCTCCTACTTTCTCTATACTCATTTCAAAGCCAAAGGTGGCTGTTGTGTATATATACGCAATGACTTATCTTGCTCTCGTGTTCCTGAACTCGATTCTTCTGAATTCTCTACACTCTGGCTTTGGCTTTCCTGTCATTCTCTGACTAAATATATCTGTGCTGTTTACTTATCCCCTAATTCTACTGACTATCAAAAATTCTTCGACTATCTTACTTCTACGATGGAACACATTCTATCCATTTCTCCTTTCTCTGAAATCTCCATTCTAGGAGATTTCAAAGTTCACCACCACCTTTGGCTCTCCTCTCCTTTCATGGATCCACCTGGTGAACAAGCCTACATCTTTTCTATCCTTAATGACCTAGAGCAGCTTGTACAGCACCCTACCCGTATCCCTGACCGCCTTGGAGGGAGCCCCAACATACTTGACCTCTTCCTCACACTAATCCTTCTGCTTACTCTGTTAATCTTTTCTCTCCGTTGGGCTCCTCCGATCACAACCTTATTACCTTAACCTGTCCTATCACTCCGGTACGGCCTGTGGACCCTCCAGGGAAACGTCGTCTGTGGCATTTTGGAGCCGCGGACTGGGAGGCCCTTAGGCAGTACTTCTTTGATTTTCCCTGGAATGATTATTGCTTCCATGGCCGGGAGCCATTTGAGTGTGCCTTGCGCATTACGGAGGTTATTCTCTCGGGCATGGAAGCATACCTTCCTTTCTCATATACTTTGACTAACACAAGAAAGCCTTGGTTTAATCACACTTGTTCTAATGCTGTCCGCAACAAGGAGAGGGCCTACAAAAGGTACCGGAGCCAACCCACCCCTCAATCACATCATCTTTACGTTTCTGCCCGGAATCGTGCTAAGTCTGTTCTTCGCTCCACTAAAAATAATTTCATACTTACTAAATGCTCTCAACTCTCCAACTCGAATTCTTCCCGCTCCTTCTGGCACCTTGCCAAAAATCTTTCTAACAACTTTACCTCATCATCCTTCCCTCCTCTTTTCTACTCTGATGGTTCTGTAGCTATTTCTTCTACTGATAAAGCAGATCTCTTCGCGCAGACTTTCTCCTCCAATTCCACCTTAGACAATTCTGGTGCTGTTCCTCCATCTCTTCCCCCCTCTGACTTCCTCATGGCCGACATTAAAATTTCTTCAGTTGATGTATTTTCTGCCATTACTGGCCTCAGTACTAACAAGGCATATGGGCCTGATGGGGTCCCTCCTGTTGTTCTCAAGAACTGTGCTTCTGTGCTTACACCCTGCCTAGGCAAACTCTTTCGCCTTTGTCAACTTGTACCTTTCCTTCTTGCTGGAAGTTTGCTCTCATTCAGCCAGTCCCAAAGAAGGGTGACCACTCTTAACCCTCCAACTATCGTCCAATTGCTTTAACGTCCTGTATTTCAAAAGTTTTCGAGTCAATTCTCAATAGAAAAATTTTAAGGCATCTTTCCTATCACAACCTTCTTTCCGATCGTCAGTACAGGTTCCGTCAGGGATGCTCCACTGGCGATCTTCTCACCTACCTTTCAGACTCCTGGTCATCCTCCTTTCGGGACTTTGGCGAAAGCTTTGCCATTGCACTTGACATCTAAAAGGCTTTCGATCGAGTCTGGCATAAATCTTTAATTTCCAAACTGCCCTCCTACGGTTTCTATCCTTCTATCTGTGCCTTCATCGCTAACTTCCTTTCTGGTTGTTCTATAGCCGCTGTTGTAGACGGCCATCATTCTTCTCCTAGATCTATCAACAGTGGTGTTCCTCAGGGCTCTGTCCTATCACCTACTCTCTTCCTTTTATTCATCAATGATCTTCTAAGCTGTACATCTAACCCTATCCACTCATACGCTGATGACTCCACTCTTCACCTTTCCATTCGGTTCCCGCAACGCCCATCTCAACAGTTGCTTCAACAAACAAGGGATGAGGCTATGGCACACCTAATGTCTGACTTGGCTCGTATCTCTGACTGGGGTAAAAATAATATGGTTGTTTTTAATGAATCTAAGACTCGGTTCTTACACCTATCAACTCGACAAAATCTTCCGCAGGTATACCCACTAATGTCTAATAATATTCAGCTTAATCCTGCATCATCCTTGAACATGCTTGGGGTTTCATTTACTCGGGACTTATCTTGGAAAGATCATATTGCATCTCTTGTAAAATCTGCTTCCAAGAGATTGGGTGTGCTAAGCCGACTCCACTCTTTCTTTACCCCTGCACAATTGTTGACTCTATACAGGGGTTTTATCCGCCCCTGTGTGGAGTACAACTCTCATGTGTGGGGAGGCTCCCCACATACAGCCCTTCTCAATAGGGTGGAGTCAAAGGCTTTTCGTCTCATTAACTCTCCTCCTCTTACTAACTCCCTTCAACCTCTGTCTCTTCGCCACACTGTTGCATCTTTATCTCTTTTCTATCGCTACTTTAATGGTCACTGCTTCTCTGAACTGTCTGCTTGCATTCCTCCACCTCTGCCACGGACGCATAGGACCCGTCTGGCAGCAAACTCTCATCTCTTTCCTGTCCAACTCTCTAATGCAAGAGTTAACCGTTACTCCCAGTCTTTCATTTATGCAACAGGTCAGCTCTGGAACTGTCTCCCTCTGTCTGTATTTCCTGCTGCCTATGATCTCCAGTCTTTCAAACGCAGTGTGTCCAGGCATCTCAAAATGATCGGATCTTGAATTTGGCTCTCTATTGTATTTTGTTTTTCTCCTGGAGGGAACTGTAACTGCGGGCTCATGGCCTTTGGTTCCTTCTCCCTCGCATTAAAAAAAAAAAAAAAAAAAAAAAAAAAAAAAAAATATTCCATATACCTTCCCTACCACACTCAATTAACTTATGCCACGATAATTCTTGCACTCACTTTGCTCACCTTTATTTTTGTACAGGGGTACAAGCACAGCTTTTTCCACTCTGCTGGTAAAGTACATCCTTCAACTTTGCGAATTTTAACTTTGCAATTACTAATTTTGCGAGGTGGTTTCAAAAGTCATGTATTTTTTAACATTTATGAACGCTGCGAACGATCACACACTTTGCAAGGTGGATTGGTGGGAGAGTCGTCTTCCTGCACTACTTTGCCACGCGAACTAGTGACGTCATGGTTCACTCAGCTAACTGCACCTCCTAGTTCAGTGGTCTGCCGCCCCACCATGTTTGTTTGCACCTGTTCCCAAGCAAGGTCACTGACCCTCACAATTTCGTGGTGCTCCTCGCAATATCCCAGCAGTTTAACCCTGCATGAGTGTTATCATGGTGCCAACAGGTAAGAAGAACAAGAAAATAAGTTTGGAGACCAAATTGAAAATGACTGAAAGGAAAAAAGTAGGTAAAGGTAACTCTGCTACTGGTCGGGAGTTTGGTGTTGGTGAATTGACAGTGAGAATGATTTTAAAGAACAGTGAACAAATCAAGCAAGCAGCAAAGAACTATGGAGGTGCTCAATTTGATGGTAGAATGCAGGTGGCCAACAAAGAAATATCTGTCGACAGTGATAGTGATGACGTAGGCCCCGCGGGGCCACAGTAGCCGTACCCAAGCCTCGCCCCACCACCAGTCCCGTACACCATGCCAGTCTTCACATCAGTGTAAGTGCATTTTTTTTTTTTTAATGTTTCTTATCTATGATGTTTTCTTATTAATATTACTGTACAATACATCAGTTCATGTTTGTTTCATTTATCATCGTAAAATTAAGAGGCAGAGTTGAGAGAAAGAGTGGGAAAAAGTGCTTACCTTGGGGCAATGTCGACCAATTTGCCTATAATTCATATATTTAATTGCTTCAATTTTGCGAATTTTGATTTTGCGAGGGTTTTTGTCGACCACATATTCTCGTATAATTGGAGGAAGGACTGTAGTTTCAAAATAATAATAATAATAATAATAATAATAATAATAATAATGAATGAATGGGCATGATGAGAATAAAGCAAAGGTACACATAACTGGTTATAGTGTTGCAACACAAAAGGAACGTGATGCATGTTTGTGTCAATGGCAGAGGTAATTAATAGGGTGAAAAGGTTGCAGGATGGGAAGGCTGTAGGTGGTGATGAGGTAAGTATTGATATGAAATATGCTTGAGAATGGGGAATGAACTATCTGTAGGGAAATATGCAAGAAACCCTAGACAAGTAAAGCTGTACCAGTGAAGCAGAGGAATAAAAAGACTGTGCGTCTGTATAAAAGTATGGAGGATGAAAGTAAATGCTGTCATACAGGTATATAGAAGTATAGGTACACCACTGACTTCCTGGCACCCTTGATTCCAAAGCCTTGCCAGGTGAACTGTCCTGCTCGACTAATGGAGGTCAAATACCATGTCACATTAAATAAATCAATAGGGACCAACTGAAATAATGTATAATAATTCAACAGTACATCTCTCATCCACTTTTCTTCAGTCTAATCACACTCATGTTCCAATCTAAGTTCTTTGTGGAACAACTGAGCCTGGTTCATTATCATGCTACCCAGCAAGTCCCTTCCATCACTATGACACTGATGAAACCATTCTCTCATTACTTGATCATGCTCAGTATTTTTACCATCTTTCATAGTTTTTCTAATGCTCATTTGCTTCTTCAAAGCACTGTCTGCATGGGATCTCAATATTTTTCTCTTTGTTTCTTTGTATCAAACAACTGACAAACCTGTGTCATATTCTATCACACAGCTTCAGCATAGGAACAACACGGTCCAGCTTTTTCAAGAGAAGAGTTATATGTTGTCATCCTTTACTGATTTTGTTTTTAGCATAATAAAATACCTTACTGCATCAAATCCCCCCCAAACGGCTGTTAATACACCATTCTGACCAGATAGGTGGTTGAAATTTACATGAAGATATGGCCAGCCACTGCGGTACGTCACTGGGTTGCTACTTATCGTTACTACAGTAACAGTGTGCCTCGCAGCGACTGTCTTCCTCATGCAAACCCAAATTGTAATAACACTTTATGCACTCCACATGCACTTAAGGGCCTCAGCAGAAACCAGTAATGGAAATAGGCTTCTGATTTGACTGTGGTAATAACACTGAATAAACTGAAGTGGTGATATGGCATATGCAGGTAAACTTAACTAAATGAATGACAAATGTAATGAGACGTGTTATATTCACAAGAACAGAAAATGATGGTTCGGAATGGTTAACTGTGAGACCTTCATATTCACTGACAAAATACACTGATAACAATGCTGGCTCACAAATATATATGGGAGAAATATGAGAGAAAAGGGTTGCCTGCTTCACAATCCTGAGTAGCAGAGTTGGTGGACACACTGCTGATCCAGTCCCTCCAACAGAGTATTAGGCAAATAAAAAGGGTGTAAATTTGTGGGCCCTGTACCAATTAATATTCATTCCCATTTATTGCTTTCTGTGGTTATTAAGGGGTTTTGTTACTACTGTAGTTTGGTGACCAATTAACCATGATCAAGGAGGTCTGAGCATTGAAACAGACTGATGTTTATGCTTGGAAACACCACTGACACTTGCATCTTTCTTAGAAGCCACAGCTAGGATTAAATTGAGGTAAAATGAACTAAGAATCAGACAAAATACAAGGATGAGAACCAAGATGCAGCACAAACAATCCAAGTGGGTACACGCTAAACTCAATGCCATCTCTGGCTGCCTTGTAAATTTGTCTGGCAGGCATGGGAATATCAAGTGTCCTTTCATTTTCTGAGCGGATTAAAAGAGGAGCCAGACCATCCAATGCCGGAAAATTAGTAATGTACCTGTATCATAACTAAGAAGATATGGAATATACTCTACTGGCATCAGAATATTTGGTAAGCGATGAACAGATTGGATTTAGGAGAGGCAGCAAAAAAGGGGATTAAAAAAAAAAAAAGTGGAAGAAGCACACAAGGGATTAACTGGACATCCATTCGGTTTCTGCAACGTCCATCTCAGCAGTTACTTCAACAGACAAGGGATGAGGCTATGGCACACCTAATGTCTGACTTGGCTCGTACCTCTGACTGGGGTAAAAATAATCTTGTTGTTTTTAATGCATCAGCTCCTCTCAACAGGGTTGAGTCAAAGGCTTTTCGTCTCATCAACTCTCCTCCTCTTACTGGCTCCCTTCATCCTCTGTCTCTTCACTGCACTGTTGTCTCTTTATCTCTTTTCTATCGCTACTTCAATGGTCACTGCTCCTCTGAACTGTCTGCTTGCATTCCTCCACCTCTACGACGGGTGCATAGCACCCGTCTAGCAACAAACTCTCATCCCTTTTCTGTCCAACTCTCTAATGCAAGCGTTAACTGTTACTCCCAGTCCTTCATTTATGCAACAGATCAACTCTGAAACTGTCTCCCTCTGTCTGTATTTGAGGCCCCTAATAACATAGTGTACCAAGCACCACTGCAAGGGAAACCGAGTTAAGTATACCACTATGTAGCCCAAACCCTCTTTGATGTGGAAAGCAACCATGAGGTACAGAAAGCAACTGGCATTTGGGTCCAAATTCCCCCTCTGTAACATGGTCTCACTGCCCACTTCACCTCAGTGCATTGACAAGCTGGTCACAGCATGTACATGCTGGTCACAGCATGTACCAAGTGCCTCCCAGCAACGTGTTGTCTGGTGTTACCAGATACTAGCATTTCTTTATGCTCACATCCATGCATTTTTTTCATAGCATTATTAATTATTGTACCATTATTCTAACATAATGGAATATTTTAGCACAAAATTGCATGATTTTAAGGGTAAGTTAGCCATAATGTACAGAAAATGGGAAAGGCAGAGAGCTCAGCAAGACATTGGCAACTGTGATCTGGGAATCTGTCGCGACATGACACAGTTTTTTGTTTACTAGCCGGCCTAGAACACTGCCTGGATTAACTGGCTATTTTCAGAGCTGTTTTAGTGTTTTTTCTCATTGTCTCGAGAACATGAGTGACTCTAGTAGTGAGCAAAAAGCTGCTGGTCCTTCTCATAACAGAAAAAGAGCTTACCATTATTCTCAAATGGCTAAAATGAAAGATTTCTTTTTTTATAATGGTTTTTAATTTCTGAAAATAGTATTACATACATATATTTTACTTTTGTAAACATTTCCCATTAATATCTGCAGTTGGTTTTATTGTTAAAAATGGTTACTGAGAGTACATTTTGTCTCTCAATAAACACACTGGAGAAAAACGCAGCTATTGTTGTACCTTTCAGAATGCTACTAATTTCACTTCTACCAAGATTAGCATGACGTGAAAGTACGAACTTCAAGCTATAAAAAAAAAATAATAATATAAAAAAAAGGGGGGGGGGGCACTAAAAAATATTCACTAGTTCCAAAGTTATGCATTTTGAAAGTTACGCAACTTTAACTGCGTTTTTCTCCGTTTTCAACATGTGGCGTTCAGTACACTATGTTATTAGGGCTTCATTTCCTACCTCCTATGATCTCCGGACTTTCAAACAGTGTGTCCAGGCATCTCGAAATGAACGGATCTCTAATTTGGCTCTCTTTTGTATTTTTTGTTTTTTTCTTGGAAGGAGCTGTTTTGTGGGCCCACCCTTTGGTTCCTTCTTCCTCACATAAAAAAAAAAAAAAAAAAATCAACATTTATGGATCAAGAAAATTAGATGACGAGATCTGGTGGTAGGCAGCGGCAACAATCATCCACCCACTTCATATAGTGCTGCCTCCTTATCCTTTCACCTTCATCATTCTATTTCTGTGTCTGCCCTCCTCACTTCCTACAGTATTTCTCTCATCTTTCCCATCATTATTTATTACTCTTCTATCATTTTCAGGTAGCTTTACATTGAATGACAAGACAAATGGTTTCCTTTAAGCCAGGAAACCATTTACAGTGCTGGGTGATAATCATATAACAACTCATACGTATTCCCTACGTGTCAACAAGAGGGCTGGTGGAGGGTTAGGGCTCCTCCCATTAAGGAGAGTGGACGGTTGTTACTTATGAAGGTGCATTTGTTTTTCTTATATTTGTCTGATTTTTTAATATGTTTTGTTACTTTATATAAGCAACAACATCCCAAAGTTTGAGTAAATTGGTCAATTAGTTTTAACAGAAAAAAATAATATATGCATAATATGTATAAAAAAAGAGAGAGAGAGAGAGAGAATGGGAGAAATGGGAAACCAGGGGAAGTGTGTTCATCTGATCTCTATGATAATTGGTAGTTTTACTAATAAAACCCTCATTAATAAATTGCCCTAAAAGTTTTTAATATTCTTCACCATCCTATCTATCTATTGCCAGAAGCCTTAATCCAGTACGGGGTGGCCACAAACAAATCACCTCCACGTCGCCCTGTCCCCCGCCATTTCACTGCCTTGTTCCCAATTCACATCCCCCCCTCTCATATACCTCTCCACTCCATCCTTCCATCTCATCCTCGGCCTCCCCTTCCATCTCCCCGCCTCCACCTCACTCACATACACTCACCTCGTCAATCTCTCACCCTCCATCCTCTCCACATGGCCAAACCACCTCAGTGTGTTCCTCATAACGCTTCCTATCACATCCACATCCACACCACAATGCTCCTTTATATCCTCTTTTGTCAGCCTGTCTCTCCATGTGACTCCACAGGCTCCTCTTAAATAACTCATTTCCACTGCTCTCACTCTTGACTTGTGTCCTTCCAACAATGTCCAGGCTTCATTTTCATATGTTAGAGTTGGTATTACAATATTGTCATGTAGTAACTTTTTCACTTCCATGCTCACTTCCCTGTTTCTTATCACTGCTATCAAGGAACCAGCAAACTTTCTTCCTTGTTGTACCCTTTCAAGCACTTCACCCTCCAAACTTCCATCTTTACTCATCACACTACCCAGGTATTTAAACGTACTCATATTTTCCATTTCCTCACCATCCAACCTCACTGTATATTCACTGACTTCACCTCTCTCAAAGACCATCACTTTACTCTTCCCTACATTCACCTTTAGATTCCGTTTCTTACACACTTTCCCAAACTCATCCACCAAGCCTTGCAGCTCCCTTTCGTCTTCACTTAACAGCACAGTATCATCTGCAAACAACAGTACAGGGAGTTTCCAAACACTACCCTCTCTCACTAGGGCCACTCCAACATCCACTGCCCCACCTTGTACCTCTTTTATTACCCCATCCATATACAGATTGAACAACCATGGAGACATGACACATCCCTGTTTCAACCCAACCTTCAAAGAGAAAAATTCACTCAGTTCACCATCCACATGCACTGCAGCCTTAGCACCATCATACATACTCTTCACAGCGTTCAACAACTTCCCATCTACTCCATATATTCTTAATACTTTCCACAATCCTTGTCTATCCACCCTGTCACATGCTTTCTCCAAATCCATGAAGGCCACATACAACTTCTTTCACATCTCTAGAAACTTTTCCACTAAAGATCTAAGAATGAGTATCTGATCTACACAACTTCTTCCCTTCCTAAAACCTCCCTGTTCTTCTCCAACTAATTCCTCTGTTATTTCCCTAACTCTGTCAATAAGTATCCTACCTTACATTTCTCCTATTACACTAAGAAGACAAATGCCCCTATGATTATCACACATTTTTTTTCCCCTTTTCCTTTGTACAAGGGAATAATTATATCTGACTTCTAATCCTCCAGGATTCTACCTTCCTCCCAGGCCAATCTACACGACTTCCACATCCATTCTACTACTATCTCTCCCCCATGCTTCAGCATTTCACCACACACTCCATCAATTCCTAGGGCTTTCCCCAATTTGACTTTCTTTGTTGCTTCCACAACTTTTATCCCACTGATTTCTTCCTGTCTTCTCACCTCCCTCCTTCTCCCAGCCAGTCCCCAGCCACTTATACTCGCATTACTTCCATTCTCTATGTTCAACAATTCCTTAAAGTGTTCTCTCCATCTGCTCACTTTTTCTCTCTTTTCCACTACTAATCTACCATTTTTATTTTTCACTCCCCTACTAACTTCACTGTCACCCTGTCTTACTCTCTTCACCTCTTTCCAGAACATTTTCTTACAGTCCCTCCACTTTACCTTCAAATTCCTTCCAAATTTCTCATCCACCATTGCTGAACAAAAAAATTCCCAAAATGCCTATGTATTTATCCCAAATTTTACCCCTTTTCTGCCATGTTCAAAAAATCATTACAGTCATGTTTGTCAGTCTCTGAAAAAAATATATGCACAAAATGTTCCCCTTTCATTCCTCTTTTTGTAGGTATTTTGCTTTTTGTCTTATGTTCAAAACTAATGGAGTTACACCACTCCAAAGGACAATAAGTATAGTTCTGAGATATCACTCGTTTTCTGTTGACTTGCAGTGTCTGTACAATTAGAAACAACTTAGGTACTTTTTTTTTAATTTATGAGTTAGGATTAGGGATGGTTATGAAGAGGTAGAGGGTGTTGGAGAAGACAAAGTTGGAGAAAAAGACGAAGGAAGGCTGGGGGTCGTCAGGTGAGGTGGGGGGGGGATCAGGTGAGAGGGGAGGTGGCGATGGTGGAGAAAGACCTGCTAATTCCAACACGTTTTTCTCCCCTCGAAATGACATCAAATTCTTCTCTGTTGCTTTCTGATGTTGCAGTAGCTTCTTAGACAGCAGCCCCACCTTCAAAAAGTGTGCAAAAATAATGAGAAATGGCCAAGATTAGCACAGACTGAAAACAAGTTGAGATCATGGCTGCCACACCTCACCTCTCCAAGCGTCATATCGTCTTTGGCGTTTCCCCGCCTCACTGCCACCCTCCACACACTCACACTCCCATTGCCAGACATATGATATAATTTTTGCAGGGAAAAAAAAAAAAAAAAAAAAAAAAAAAAAAAAAAAAAAGCAAACAAATCGGGAAAAAAGTGGTCATATTATATATTGCATAGAAAACAGAGATTTCTGCAGGGAAATGATCTCAAAATTGGAATAACAAAACTTGTTTGAAGGGGAAAGAATTGTTGTATGACTGTCATATTTTTACAGAGAACGAGTGATACTTGGAGCTATTTTATGGGGTAACTTTCGCAAAATGCCTTTGTCAGTCGAAAATCGGTCCCTGCTGGCATCCACTCCCCTTAAAATAGCTACCTCAAAGGCAAACAGCCATCCCTTATGGGATTATGGCATCTGGCTACAGATGGATAAACAGATAGATCTCTGAGGGTGGATATGGAAGGTAGAACACCAAGGGGTGGATCTCAAATGACTTGGAAAGAGGTCTTACAAAGAAGACATCAGGGTTAAGGAATTAAACTAAGATACTGCCATAGATCTTATACCATGCAAAGTTCATCATCAGATAAACATGGACGACAGTTCATCATATTTAACCCCTAACAGGCGGGCGATGTTACGTAACATCCGTGCGTGACGAGGCAGGTGATGTTAAGTAACGTCCGACCATTTTATCCTAATTTATTGGAGAAATTGGGAGACATGGCATCCTTATCACCTACTGTCCTGCCCTCTACCCACCCAAGCCTTGAAACAAGCACCGATGATCGCCCAGCCATGCTCAGGGTCAGTAATGGGGTGCTTCTGAAAAGCGTAGTATTCCGTCAGATGGCTCCACTGTAGCAGTAAACACATTCCCGCGCTGTTTAGAAAGCATAATTTTATTTGTTAAATATTTACACTGTTGTGTGAAATTGTGTATCATGGTAATGTCATATGCCGTAATATAAATAAAACAAATAGAACACGTATATATAACGTATCATGAATTGTTTATATTTATCATAAACTGAATTTAAAATATCACTGATGGCATGTGATGGCAATCCGCCATTTCAGTGGTCCTATATTATTTAATTTCTGCTACATTTAGTGCAAGTTAAATTCTTAATACATAGTTTGTTCAGAGTGTAAAGAACGCCTAGTGGGTATCTTGACTCATCCAGTCTCTATGTGGGCAGAAATTTAATGTTGAGTAAATACTGGCATTCACCATCATAAATCATCCGGTCTGAGGAATCGTCCCAAAACCAAGATCGTTTACGCGTCATTGTTTGCCCGGTCTCACCGAGGACAGACGACTGTGGAAGGTACACAAGCCAAGACATCGCCTCCAAGTGATCTACAAGATTCACACGGAGTCAAGTTCAGTATTCACGATTTTATATATATATATATATATATATATATATGCAAACGTGAGAACACATGACGAGTAAATACTACTGCATTCTCTTAAATGTCTTCCCCCAGTGAGATTGCATCCAGGTCAAGAGGACTGGTATGTTCACAAGCTACTGACTCAGTCAGTGCAAGATCTTACAAACATATGTGTGTGGACAGGTGGCCTGGAGACAGTTCTCACATGACCATACCATTAGGGACTTGCCATGAGGGGGCAATGTGTGTGAGATATTGATGATAAGATGACCTTAAGGTATTTATTTGGTAGGCACTTGGTGAAATGTAAAAACTAAAATAACCACTAGTTCTCAACAGAAAAAGACAAAACTTCGCTGTAACACTTTATTTACACAAAGCTACAATGATACATATGAATATGACTCACTCATGGTGCAAGGAAGCTGCAGGGGAAGGTCTCTCTCTCTCTCTCAGTTCAACAGTCAGGAACTCACATTACTGAACTATATGTGTTTGTGGGTGTGTCCATTTACGACAGTAATGTAACCAACGTCGGGTACAGGGACATGAGAAATGGGCGTAGCTTAGTTAACAGCTAGAGAGGCAAGATGTGGGAATGACAATCACACAAAGATATCGTTCAGTGAAACACAGTGCCTGTACATAGTCACTTATGAACCAATGACGAATGTTATGAATTTAGCTTGTTTCTACTCTGAGTGAATCCGTGACATTACACGCCATCAAAATAAAATTTTTCATGGAAACTTGACATCCCTCGTGAAAAAACTTAAACACGGGACTGTCTTGTGGTGCGCATGCGTGAAGGAAGCGAGCAAAATGTTGAATGCCAGTATTTACTCAACATTAAATTTTTGCCCACATAGAAACTGGATGAGTCTAGATACCCACTAGGCGTACTTTACAGTCTGAACAGACAATGTATTAAGAACCAAATTTGCACTAAATGTAGCAGAAATTAAATAATATAGGGTCACTGGAAGGACGGATTGCCATCACATGCCATCAGTGATATTTTAATTTCCGTTTATGATAAATATAAACACTTCACGATACGTTATATATACGTGTTCTATTTGTATTATTTATATTTCGGCATATGACATTACTATGATCCACATTTTCACACAACAGTATAGATAATTAACAAAGAAAAATATGGTTTTTAAACAGTGCGGGGAATGTGTTTACTGCAACAGTGGAGCCATCTAGCGGAATACTAGCTTTGAAAGCACCCCATTACAGTGACGATGGAAGGATGAGACAGGTCGCGCTCTCCCCAGCCTAGTACGTCCTGTGGTGATCCTTCTAACCCAATATTTACACCATCTGTTTGCCCAAAAGTGCCCAGAGTGAAAGGAAAATGCCTAGTTGCCTCAACTCCAAGGAAAGTGCCACCTAAATTCCTTGATACATCAGCTGAAATTCGTTTTGCTCTAGATCAAGCAAAAGACAGTGAATTCGAATCATCTGGTAATGAAGAAGAGGATGGTGACAGTGATACAAGTGTGAGTCAACTAGAAGTTGATGATGTAGTGGATGAATATAAAGGAGAAAGTGAAGATGATACTACCAGTAGTGAAAGTGAAAGTAGCAGGGAGGAGTGTGGTGTGAGTAGGCAGCGGTCAGGAAATGCAAGGAGGCATAGTGTGAGGTCGCGGCGTGGGGTGAGGTCCTGAGGGGTTAGAGATATCACACAGCCACTGGCCGTTGGTGCTGTGTCTGAACCCTTTGTGTGGAAAGGAAAACCACGCAATTACCAGCCACAGACAATTGATTTTGACAGGAATGGGAATAACTCTGGAATACAGATGATTTTCCAGTAAGTGATGAAGAAAAGGATGACAAAATGGCTTCTTTCCTTGCTTTCTTTGATAATAAAGTAATGGACCTTATTGTTGAAGAAACGAATAAGTTTTATTTTTACGAAACCCAAGGAGACACTGCTGAAGAGACTGGGAAATGGAAGCGATATCACGACACACATGTTAAAGAACTGTGTGTTCATAGCCCTTACTATGCTCACGAGCCATGTGAAGAAACACGTTCTGAAGGAATATTGGAGTGTGAATGACATAACTTCAGTCATGGCTTTCAGCAAGTATGTGGCTAGGGACCGCTAAGTACAGCTACTGTGTTATCTGCATTTCATTGATAACAATAATCTGAATGGCCAGGACAGGCTATGGAAAATCAGGACGCCATTTGACATGTTAAAGGCAAGGTTTGTGAAATTCTTTCAGCCTTTTCAGAACCTGGTAATTCATGAAAGCTTGGTGCTCTTCAGGGGACGAGTAAGTTTTCGCCAGTACATCCCTTCAAAGAGGCACCGCTAGGAAATAAATTTCTTTGTCCTCTGTGATTGTGAGACTGGGTATGTCCTTGACATGATTGTGTACACCACCAGTGACGTGGATATTCCTAACATGGCTAAGAATGATCCACTAGGATTTAATGGGCATGTTGTGACAAAAATGACGGGACCATACCTGTATAAGAAACGTGCTATTCACAGACAATTATTATACATCACCAAACCTTGCCAAATTCCTTCTGGATCATGACACAGGTTTATGTGTCACAGTGAGGGCTAACAGAAAGAACATGCCATCATTTCTCAATACCAAAGAGCGGTATGACATCCAATACAAGGTGTCTGAAAAATCGTATCTTGGCTGGTCAATGGATGGGCATAAAACCTGTGCAAATCCTGTCAACGGCAAATGCAGGTAACATGGTGACCAGTGACAAGGTTGACCGTGTAACAAAGGAGAGAATAAAGAGGTCAGATGCCATCATGCAATACAATGAGAATATGCGCCTAGTAAAAATGGTGATACGCAGGTTGCAACCATTCATTGTTTGAGGAAAAACACGAAATGGTATAGAAAACATTTCTCCACTTTCTGGATATCGCTATGTTACAAGCCTACAACTTGTACCTTGTCAAGACTGGCAAGCATACATCGTTCAGAATCTTCAGCAAAAGTGTGATCAAACAATTGCTGGCAAATTATGGTACAGTAACACTGACTGTAGCTGGACATCTGAAGGCAGACAGTCTACCAGACAGGTTGTTAGATAGAGATTACATCTCCTGGCATTATCTTGAATATATTCCTGTGGATGCAAAAGGCCACAAACGGCAGAGAAAGTGCATCATGTGCTGCAATACAGTCAGGAGTCCTGGGAAATGCGGAGATGTCACAACTTGGTGCCCAGGCGTAATGCTGGTATGTGTATGCCCTGCATCTGGGAGTATCACATACTCAGAAACTACTAATAAAATTAAGTGAACAGTTGTAAATAAATGCATGTGTTCTAGTGTTATAAGTGTTCAAGTAAAACAGAATATATGTACATAAGTTTTTTCTTATAAGTGTTCAAGTAAAATAGAAAACAAAGACATAAGACTCTGAAGACACTGAACGTGTAAATAATGCATAAATGATAAATTTAGTGTTCAGCGAGAGAAAAAAATGAAAGTGAGTGAAAAGTTCACTAGCCTCGCCCCAGGCACACCTGGTGATAAACCACGTACCCATGCTCCTCCCTTGCTCCTCCTACAGCCAACAAAGACGTATTACCACGTAAGTAACACCTCTTACCTTCATTTTTCATCTATTTTTACCGATTTACGAATGTCACCATCTACTCACTCGATGTAGTGCTGCTCTCGGGTGTCTGCCCTTTCCTCTCCTCCCTCCATTCCTTCCATCCACTTCTGTCTTTCTTTGTTTTTTCCTCATCCTTCTGCCTACAGGTGACTTTACACTCCCTCTTTTGTCTTTCTTTCCTTCATTCTTTCCTCTTCCTTTTGCCTATGGGTGACTCTACACTGAGTGACAAGCTGAATGGTTTCCTGTACACCAGGAAACCATTTACTACGCTGGGTGGTAACCATATAACCAAATTAGGTACCTGGTGGTTTAGTGGGTAATTACGGCACTCCAATCGGATTCAGCCGGGGAAGGTTTATATCCAAGGGGTTGTTGGGGATACTGCTCCCGTAATGCCACTCAGGGATGAGTGAGACTGGTCACACTCATCTTAAATGTCAGGACCAACTTGTCTAGTCCCAGGCTCCTATGCTCCTCATGGGGCAACGTAGGATTAGATGATGGATGGATGGATGGATGGATAGGCTTCCTTGATACTTTATTTTTTCGGAAATATGCTGCCCCACACGGTCATATAACTGATAAGTTGCCCACCCATAAGGGGTTAAGCATGCACAAAGACTTTCTAAATGTAATGCCAAACCATTATGTGGTAAACACACTGAACAGAGAAGTATTACGAAAAGCTTTATGTTAATAATGTGCACATGACATACACACACACACACACACACACACAAAATGTTGAATGCTGTACAATGTTCTGATGCCTTTTTTTTTTTTTTTTTTTTTTTTTTTTTTTTTTTTTTTAAAGAAAGGAAACAATGGCCAGTAGTCTGCAATTTGCTCCTTCCAATAAAAAGCAAAAACAAGATAACAGAGGGCCAAATTCAAGATCCATTCATTTTGAGATGCCTGGACACAGTGCCTGAAATAATGGAGATCATAGGCAGTAGGAAAAACAGAGGGAGACAGTTCCAGAGTTGACCTGTTGCTTACATGAAGGACTGGGAGTAGCGTTTAACTCTTGAATTAGAAAGCTGGACAGAAAAGAGATCAGAGTTTGATGCCAGACAGGTACTACATGCCCACCATAGTGGTGGAACGATGCAAGCAGACAGTTCAAAGGAGCAGTGATGGTAATGATGCAAATCTATAAGTAGATGGACACCATCTGAGAGAGAGAGAGAGAGAGAGAGAGTGCATGTGTGTGTGTGTGTGTGTGTGTGTGTATTTACCTATTTGCCTATTTGTAGTATAGAGGAACTGAGCGATGCTCGTGTTGTCCTGTCTCCATATCCACATTTATCTAGTTTACTTTTACACACATGAATGTTTTTCTCATGCACCACCTCTTCATCTAAGTCGTTCCAAATAGTTATGTATTTACCCAATACACCTAATTGCAATACACATGAAATATCCTATCCTCGTGGGTTCCCATCGCTGTTTCTCAGTAAGTCAAATTTAGCTTTAAACTCGTTTAAGTTTTTAGACTGGATAATCTCTTTGTCCAGGCTATTCCATAAATCTATACTTCTGTAAGAAAAGCTATATTTCTTGATATCCTTCAAGCAGCTTGACTTTTTCAATTTCATTCCGTGTCCTCTTGTTACTCTCTTATCCCATAAAAACAGATCTTCTTTGTCAATTTTATCCACTCCCACCAAGGTCCTGAACACTGCAATCATGTTTCCCCTCTTTCTCCTTTCCTCTAAGGAAGGCAAATCCAGCTTTTCCAGCCTCTCTCTGTATGACATACTGTATCTGCCAGACTGGGGACCATTTTGGTTGCTGTTCTTTGTATTCTCTCAATCTTGTTTATATCTTTCTTTTTGTGTGGGGACCACACTACCGCTGCATATTCTAACCTAGGGCGGATCATGGCCACTATTAATTTTTTCATCATCTCCTCAACCATATAATGAAATGCTACTCTTATGTTAGTCAGGAGTTTATAAGTCTCTCTAACTATCTTATTAATGTGCTTTTCAGGTGACAAACTATCTTAGACCAGAACTATTAAGTCTTTCTCTTCTCTCATTTTAGTGATTAATTCATTACCCAACAAATAATTCAGTGATGGCCTCCTGGTACTTTTATCCATTTCCAATATTTTACATTTCTTTACATTAAATTTCATTTCCCACTTCTGGCTCCAATCATGTATCCTATCCAGATCCTCCTGCAGCATTTTACAATCCTCCTCAACCTCTACCTTCCTCAAGATCTTAGCATCATCAGCAAACAAACTTGCATAACTGTTCACTCTATCTACCATATCATTTACGTAAATCAGGAACATTACTGGCGCCAACACCGAGCCTTGGGGGACTCCACTTGTTACTTCCCTCCATCCAGACATCCTATCCTTTATTACTGTCCTCATTTGTCTGTCTCTCAAAAAGTCTCTCATCCATTCCAGGAGTTTCCCCTTCAGTCCTCCTATATATTCTAGTTTCCACATTAGTTTCTTATGAGGTACCTTGTCAAAGGGCTTCTCTAAGTCTAAGTACACACAATCCACCCAACCATCACTCTCCTGTACCACGTTAATCGCTCTTGAGTAAAAGCTCAACAAGTTAGAAACACATGACCTTCCACTTCTGAATCCAAACTGACATTCAACCAAAACATTCATCTCTTCTAGATATTTTATCCATCTGTCTTTCAGGATTCTCTCGCACAATTTTGTGACCATGCTGGTTAGAGACACTGGTCTATTATTCAGGGGTTCTTCCCTGTTTCCTCCCTTATAAATTGGTACCACATTTGCCCTCTTCCATTCTTGTGGCACTTTCCCCTCTTCCAGTGAACACATGATTAAACTGTGAATTTTATCTGTCAGTTGTTCTCTGCATTCTTTCAGTACCCAATCAGAAATTCCATCAGGTCCTGGGGCTTTCTTTCCATCTTGAATTTCCAATAATTTGTACACTTCCTGTACCTCCACTTTTATATCTTTTATCACCGGCACATTTCTAGTCACTCCCTCCCCTTCCACAAACTCTTTTTCATTAGTGAAAACTGATTGGAAACATTTATTCATTATTTCAGCTTGCATTGCTGCATCTTTATAGACCTCTCCTTCTACTTTCAATTTAGTGATTCCTTCCCTTTGTTTCAATTTGCCATTAACAAATCTATAAAACAGTTTGGGTTCATCCTTCCATTTGTCTATTATACCTCTTTCAAAATTCCTTTCTTCTTCTCTACGTATTCTTGTGTAATCATTTCTAGTTCTTTTATATTCTTCCTTTGTTCTGGTGTTCCCTCTCTTTCTCCAGTTGTTCCACGCCTTATCTCTCTCTTTTTTTGCTATCATACACCTTCTATTAAACCATTCCTTTTTCCTGTTTTCTTTCCCTCTTACTCTTGGTACAAATTTTTCCACTCCCAAATAGTAGAGGTCTAGAAAGACATCCCACTTCCTTTGTATCTCTCTTGTTTCTCTCAATTTTCTCCAATCCGCATTTTCAAAAAAGTTTCTCAGTCCTGTGAAATTAGCTTTCCCAAAGTTGTATCTTCCCTGTCTATGAAGCTCGTCTCTTGGCTCGACGTTCCCATTTCATCATCTGGAACTCAATGACCACATGATCACTTTTTCCTATAGGGCAGAAATATTTCAATGATTCTATTACATCGGGTTCTTTGGTAAACAGTAAATCCAACCTTGCTGGTGTGTCCTCACCTCAGAACCGTGTCTCTTCTCTGATCCATTGCGTCATCACAATATTCATTATTATATTTAATAATACAGTACCCCATGAATCCTCGCTGCCTCCTGAGTCCCATTCCTCCCAGTTCACCTCTTTACAGTTAAAGTCACCCACCAAAATTATATTATTACTTTTCTCAATTATTTTTTGTAAATAGCTAGCCATATCTGACAACATCTCATGGTATTTGTCATCATTCCATGCTCTCGTCTTAGGGGGAACATACACTACCGCCGTATCTCTGTTGACTTTCTCTCCAGTTTCTAATTTCATATATATCACTTCAGCCCTGTCTTCTCCCATTTCCACATTATCTACATTTATGTTGTTCTTCACTGCTATCATCACTCCTCCTCCCGTTTTTTCTTTTCGGTCTCTTCTCCACAGATTGTATTTACCATCTCCCAAATGAACATCAATATCCTCTCTTAATTTGGTCTCTACAAAGTACATGACATCAGGTTCATATTCTCTCAAGAAATCATTATTTTCAATCCTGGCCGATATTAAACCATCAATATTAGTGTATTCTATTTCCTCATATACCACTTCCTTACTTTCATATCCAATACTCTCCAAAAAAAAGTATCACATTCTTCCTCTGTCCTCTTATCATTTTATTCCTTTACTTGATCCTTCAATGATTTTAAAACTTCTCTTTCTTCTTCATTTAAATCTTTTCTTATTATAATATTTTCCATTCCAGCCTCTTTCCTTAATTTCCAGGTCATTTTGAGTATGTCGTTTACTAAACTTTCTGATGTCAACTTGACTCTTACTGGTCTTGTTTCCCCTTTCCTATAAGGCCCAATCCTCCTTACTTCCTCAATTTCTTTTACCCACTTGTCTCCTTCGGGGTCAATTTTGCCTAATATACCTTTCACCAGGTTCGTGTCTCTCTCGAGTCTCACAAATCTAACCTTTTCTTCCTCCCTGTTTCCAAATATTACCACGCATCTGTTCCTTTCTACAGTTTCTCTCACTATTTTCTCTTTTCTCTTCAGTATTTTCACTACATTTTCTTCCATCTTTTTCTTGGTCATTTCCCTTTCTTCCTGGATGATTTCTCTTAAGCTGACCACTTCTTTCTGTTCTTCTTCTACGTGTGCCCACTTTGCCTTATGTTCTTCTAATACATTACTCACCTTCTCGGTTTTATTAGTACTCTCTTCTAGTTTCCTCCTCAATTCAACATTTTCACGCTTCAAATTTCTAATTTCTTCATTCGCCGTCTCATTGGACTGAATCAGACTCTATATAGTAATTTCCATATTCTCAGACATGTCCTTTAACACTAAATTCTCCACTTTCTTTTCAAGTTTACTAATTCTCATTATCAATGTTTTAACCAGATCCATGATATTAGTATTCTTATCAAATCCTGGAAATTCGAGTCCCTCAGTGTTCACATTTTCGGCCATGTTGGGTGTTGGTTACTGTAGCAAAAACAGCTGTTACCAAAAATACTACAAAACATTCATGTATATTCTTCCCAATAAATCTTTACATTTTTGGTAGTCTATATTAACTTACAATATTTTAAACTTAAAACAAAACCATAGGAGACATGATAAACATAATTCCTGGAAACTACTTAAGCTATGCAGCCTGGGCCTGGGAGCTGTTGAGAGACACGTCCGTCCGTTGTGGCTCTCCGTGTGTGTGTGTGTGTTCTTACCTAATTGTATCTTTACAGGAATGAGTCAAGCTCGTACTGTCCTGTATTTTAAACCATATCTATCGTACATAGTAATCACTCTAATATCCGGACGCCCAATAACCGAACATACCCACTAACCGAACCTTATCGTCCTGGGATCAAACATTCCCAAAATGGTCTGAAAATCCAAAAAAAAAATTTAAAAAAGGTCGATTTTTTGCCGTCCATAATTTGAACTTGCCGCGCGCGCCGCGTGAGAGCATTGTTTTGGTTCGTCATTCCTCCGACGTCCGATAGAGCGCCGCTGCATCCTCCCCACTTCCCACCTGTCTCTCACCGCGACTGGACCTACGCTCTTCGCAATGGCTGCCCATGTGCTCGCTTTTGTGGTGGTGCCGTACTTGCTGCAAGGCCTCCTGCTGCTCTCTGCCATACTCTTAGTGTGTGTGATGATGGCCCCACCTCCTGAGAAAAGGAAGAGAGTGGTGTTGACTCTGGAGAAGAAACGGGAGATATTGGAGAAAGTTGATGCGGGTTGGTCTTCTTCACGCATTCTCCGCGAGTTTAACCTGGCCCGGTCGACTTTATTCGATATCAAGCGTTCCCGAGACAAACTCATGCAGTACACGGCTGACTTCTCGTCGAGAAGCAAACGCAACGTGGAGAGGAAGGTCATGTTTATCCCCAAGTTTGCAGAAATCGACCGATCCACGTTGATTTGGTACCGACAGCAACGTGCAGCTGGTGTCATGGTACGTGGAACGGAGCTGAAGGCTGCTGCTGAGAAGTTTGCAAGGCTTCACGACGCCCTAGACTTCAAGGCATCCGAGGGTTGGCTCTTCGCGTTCAAGTTGCGACATGGCCTTACTAACCGTAAAGCACATGGCGAAGCATTGGACGCTAACGAGGATGGAGTTGACGAATTTCGGCACAAGGTGAAAGGCTTGATCGACAGGGAGGGCCTCACTCTCGGTCAAGTCTATAACGCAGACGAAACTGGCCTATTCTATCGCTCGGTGCCAACGAACACTCTAGCCGATGAGACGGAGAAGCGTGTACGTGGCCGCAAGCTTTCTAAGGAACGGATATCTGCTTTGTGTTGTGCCAGTGCTAACGGCATGCACCGGCTTAAGCCAATTATTGTTGGCCGTGCAAAGCAGCCTCGGTGCCTTCGTGGGGTGATGGATGTCCTTCCTGTCGTATGGTACCATTCTTTGAAAGCATGGTTCACAGCTGTGATTTTCAAAGACTGGTTTCACCGTCACTTCGTCAAGGAGGTCATCCAGTACCAGATGAAGACACTGGGAATTCCTCGCGACCAGGTAAAGGCTTTCCTTCTCCTCGACAATGCACCTGCCCACCCGTAAGACAAAGACTTGGTTGCTGAGAATGGCCGTATTAGGTGCATGTTTCTGCCACCTAATACGACTGCTCTCATTCAACCCATGGACCAAGGAGTGATCGTGGCAACAAAGCGCCTGTACCGTCGGAAGTTCCTGGACGAGGTGATGGTTGTTCTCGAGGACGAGGACGAGCGCAGGGAAGGACGTGACACTTGAGGCAAGCGGACTTTGGAAAACCTTCGCCGCTACAACATCAAGTCTGTGCTGTACAACTGGGCTAGTGCATGGAAGGAAGTCCCTGTGAAAACTCTTGAAAATGGTTGGTCTCGTCTGCTTCTCGGAACAGATGTGGAGTACGATTTTCTAGGGTTTGACGTGGATGACTTCCATGCACGGCTACGTACGCACGGCGACGATGTTGATGTGGACGATGTTCGTGAGTGGTTGGACGACGACGAGGGCGATCCTGGGTATCAGACGTTGTCTGATATCGAGATCGCCTCTTCGATTGCTGGTGTCAGTCCCGAACTTGAAGATTCTGACGACGAAGGCGATGATGATGCGGACTCCTCTCAGCAGGACACTACTCCAGCCATCCTCAAGCTGAGCGCACTCCGGGAACATCTAGAGTTCGTCCTAGACTACCTGGAACACCGGGACTGCGACAGGGAGATGGGGCCCTTGGGACTCGTGGAGGAAGTGCGTGCTTTCAGGCAGCGCATCATCAATCGCCAGAATCGTCGGTCCTTGCGTCAGTCAACGATTGACAGTTTTTTCAGGCCCGTGACCCCCGCTGTGCCAAGCCCTGGTTCCACTCCATTGCCTCCCCAAGACAGGCCCTCATGCTCCGAGCCACAGCCCGGCACATCAGCTACAGTGGAGTCACCGCTCGATGTGAGTTTGCGGCTTTCTTCAGAGTCTTCTGTAGTCGGTATGCCATCACCACGACCCACCAATGCACCCCTTGGTCGCCTGCCAGTAATACTCTCGGCCTCTGACAGTGAATAAACAGCAAGAACTTCTCCACTAGACCACATGGGAATTTTGAGTGTTGTGCAGTGAAAAAAACGGTGTGTTGTGTTAAGGTTTTCGAAATGAGAGAAAAGACTCAGTGGAAACAAAATTTAACGTAACTAACCTTCTTTGTTTTGGCTTTAGAAATTGAAAAGATTGGGAAAAGTTTATGTGCAACACTAAAGTTAACTGGAACATTATTCGGACTAAAGTGAACACTGTGAAGAGAACGGACTTCTGTTTGTTACTGACTAAGTTCAGTGCAAGACTTCAGGAAGAGTGTACTGCAAGTGCTTCAGGAAATCATTCTTACTGTCAGAGTCCGAGAGGAGGCGGTTATTCATCGAGGTGGCCAGGGACTTGCTGTAAGTAGCCAGAATGTTTCATATTGTACTTTTTTCCATACTATACTTACCAGAATGTTTCATACTGTACTTTTTTCCATACTATACTTACCTCATGCATGTGCAGTAGGAATGTGTTTTTCAGAGTTAGGCTAGGTTAGGGTCCATAAGTACCAGAATGTTTATTAATGTATGAACATACTTCTAAAAACTCATTTTATGTTTCTTTTGCATTTATTTCAGTCATTTATGTGCCTTATTGGTGTGATTTCGGTGTTAAATAGGTGCTATGCATGTCCGGAGGGAGTTGTATAGGTGTTTCTCTGAGTTAGGGTCCATAAGTACAAGTCCATAAGCTGGGGCCCAATATCCGGATGAAACCAATAACCGAACTTACCGATGGCTCTATTGATCCGGATATTGGAGGGGTTACTATACTTCAATTTGTGAATTGTTTTGGCACAAACTATTTCATTCGGTAGTGCATTCCACTGATCAATTGCTCTATTTGGGAAACTAAATTTCCTTACATCTTTATCACCTCTCTTTTTATGCAGTTTTTTGCAGTGTCCTCTTGCTGATGCATCCCCATACGTTAAGTAATCATTTATGTCTATTTTCTCCTTCCCTGATATGCATTTATATAGCATAATCATGTCACCTCTTTTCCTTCTCTCCTGAAGTGTTGGTAGATTCAGCTTTTTTAGCCTTTCTACGTAGCTTAGATCCCTTAAGCTTCGTATGCATCTTGTAGTGGCCCTTTGAACTTTTTCAAGCTTGTCTATGTGTTTTTTGAGATGAAGACTCCAGACTACTGATGCATACTCCAGGGTTGGTCTGATGAATGATGTTATTATCTTTCTTAGCATGTCTTCACTTATGTATGTGAACGCTATTCTCATATTTGCAAGCAGTGTATACATGCTGCATACCTTCTCACTGATGTGGTCAGCCGGAGTTAGCCTGTTATTGATAATCACACCTATCCTTCTCTCTTTGTGATGTGTGTAGGGTTTTAATTCCTAACGTATAATCCCAATCGGGTCTTTTTCCACTTTTACCAAACTTGATTACATGACACTTGTCCACACTGAATTCCATTTGCCATGTATTACTCCATTCATGTAGTTTATTTAATTCTTCTTGTAGCTCTTTACAAGAGTCAGTTAATAATTCTCTTTTGTACTTTTGCATCATCTGCAAACATATTTAGATTGCTTTCATTTCCGGTGTTACTGTCTATACAATTTATATTCACTAAAAACATGATTGGTGCCAGCACTGAGCCCTGTGGAACTCTGCTAGTCACTTCTCTCCATGATGAGTAATTTCTCCTTAGTACTGTTGTCATTTCTCTTTTTATGAGAAAATCTTGCATCCAACAATACAGTTTGCCTCGAATTCCTCCTTGATGGTACAGTTTCCATAAAAGTCTTTGGTGTGGTACTCTTGTCAAATGCTTTCTTGAAATCTAAATAGATACTGTCCACCAATCCTTCTATTTCCTGTATTGTGTCTGTTACTCTGTCATAGTAGCTCAACAGATTAGTAACACATGATTTTCCTTTTCTGAAACCAAACTGTCTTTCTGTTATCATATTGTGTTCTTCTAGATGATTTACCCAAGCTTTTCTTATAAGGTTTTCTAATACCTTGCTTACAGCACTGGTTAGTGATACTGGTTGGTAGTTGAGTGGATTATGTCTATTCCCTTTCTTGAATAAGGGAACAATGTTTGCATTCTTCCAAATATCAGGTAGTTTACCTTGTCTCAAAGATTTCTTGAAAATTATAGATAATGGTTTACTAAACTCCTTTGGACATTCATGAAGCACTCAACATGAAATTTCATCAGGACCATTTGCTTTTCCTCTGTCTAATTTACTTAACTCCTCCTATATTACTTTTTCTGATATTTGTATATCTGGTAGTATGTGTGGGCATGCATGTTCCACATAGTCCCTCTCAAAATTTTTTTCTTCTGTAAAAACTGATTGGAAATTCTTATTATTTCACAAATATCCGTCTCTTGTGTATAGGCGATTCCCTCGTCCGTAATGGATTGTATTATATCTTTTACTTTGGTTTTGCTTCTGATGTAGCTGTAAAACAGCTTCGGTTGATCACTGCTTTTATTTATGATATCCTCAAACTGTTTTTCGGCTTCCCTCATTATTCTTGTATAATCGTTTCTTGCCTGTTTATAGTTGTTATATGCCCTTTCACTATTGTGTCTTCTGTATCTATTCCACAACAAATCTCTTCTTTCTTCTGAGTTTTTACATACTGTATTGAACCATTTCTTTATTTCCTTTTCTGCTTCTTTGCGCTGTGGGATGTACTTCTTATATATTAAATTGTCAATATCGTTTTCTTGCCTTGTAAATATAAGATCTAGCACTGAGGCATACATCGAGTCCTCTTTTTCTGATGCTTTCCCTTAATGTTGGGAGAAATGGAGTTCCCCCGAGCTAAGCCCTGTATTGGACTATATAGCCCCGCTAGGGTTACAGGAGGGAGCTACCCCTCCCGGCACGGCAGCCCGGGCGAGGCTCGAACTTGCAATCCCCCGATCACAAGTCCAGCGCGCTACCACTGTGCTAACGCGCCCCCCTCCCTTACATGTTGCGTTAGGAAAAACTCCTGCACGAGAGCCAGGAGCTTTTGGTCCCAACAGCTTTCTTGGCTTATTAAATCTAGAGTATTCCAATTTATATTTGTATTAAAATCTCCAGTTAGTATTATTCTTTCCGATTTCTCTTCCAGTCTATGTAGCAATGTTCTTAAACTCTGAATTGTACTCTCTGCCAGGTCCTCATATTTGCCTCTTTCCCATGTGTTTGATGTAGGTGGCATGTACACATTGGCTACAATTACTTTCCCTTCTGATGTATTGATCTCTACTGCAATCAGTTCTACTTGTGAGGGTATATCTAGTTCTATTTCTTAGTTAATATTATAATTCCTTCTCCTTTTTTTTTTTAAGTTCCTATCTCTTCTCCATATATTGTATTCCTCTAAGTTAAGGATGTCATTTGATATCCTTGATGTTAATTTTGTTTCAGTTAGGCATATTATATGTGGTTCATTTTCTCTGATATAATCATTCATCTCTAATAATTTTGATACCATTCCATCCACATTTGAGTACATCAACTTAATCATCTTCTTTATATACTTGTTATGACTTGCTTCTACTACCTTCCTCCTTTTTATTCCCTCCTGTTTGTGTACCACTTTTGTACCTGCAATCCAATTACCTTGTAAAAAAATGTATTCTTCTCCTCCTCTGATCTTCCCTCATTTTTTGTTTTTGCTTCCTCCCTCTTCTCTTTCAGTAATTCCAGTTCCTCTTGTGTTAGGCATCTTTTTATTCATACGTTTTTGAACTCCTCTTTTTCCTTAAGATTCTCTGAATTTTTGATCATCTCCTCCACAGTGTTTACACTCTGGAAGGTTACCTTTAGGCGTCTTGACTTGCTTCTCTCGTATTTCCCTAACCTTTTGTGTTCCTCTATGTCTTTACCACAGATTTCCTCTGATACTTCTTTCAATAGACTCATTACATTTGCCATCTCCTTTTTGTCTCTTGAGATCTTGTTTCTTACTTCTTCCTCTCCTATACCAGTGATTACTGTAGGTTTGTTGATGTCTGCTGAATCTCTTACTAATTTAGGATTGTTTTGGATTATTCTTTTCACTTCCTTCTTAATGCTTTTTTCTTCCACCCTTGTTTCTAAGTCTTTCTTTACTTTCACCATTTCAGCATATGTGGATTCCACATCATTTTTGTAGCTTTCCGCAGCTTCATTCACCTGTGTTATCTTCTCCTCAATATCACTGCTCTGATCTATCAGACTGCTTACTTGCCTAACTGTCTCTGTATCATTATTGAACTCTTCCATAATACTCTCGTGGTTTACTACTGTACTTGCCAATTCACTAATTTTTCTCCTAAGTGAACCCAATTCTACTGTCAGCTCATCTATGGTTGTGTCTTTCTTGTTGACTTCCTTTCCTAATTTTCCCATTTCTTACTTTTGCAAGTGTATCTGTTTCTTAATTTCATCAATCTCATTTTGAAAAGCCATCTCTAGTCTGTGTACTCGTTCCACCAGTTTATTGTGAGTCTCCATTTCAACCAGTTCTTGGTAGAAATCATCATCCTGCTTTCTACCTTTATCCCTTTTCTTTTCCAAATTTGCTTTAATAAAGTATGTGGTCATTTTGCTGTACTAAAAGCACATGTAGTACATACATTCCCTGGGGCAGTTGTAGACTAAACAAACGATTAGCTGATTGTGCACATTCTTGCGCTACTTTGTTTTCTTTACTGTTTGAACAAGTCTTACTTAAAACTTCTTCTTTTTTATATTAGAACACAATTTAGTCTAACCTGGTACAGAGCTTGACTCATATATAGATACTAATTTAGGTAATGCCACTGGCCAAGTTGGCCAGGTATGGAGTGATGTCGACGTGCGTCTGCTCCCCTTGGTGCCTCGTGTGTTCGTACCTAATTGTTCTTACCCAATTGTATCTTTACAGGAATGAGTCAAGCTCGTACTGTCCCGTGTCTTAAATCATATTTATCGTACATAACCTTAAATTTGTGAATTGTTTTGGCACACACTATTTCATTCGGTAGTGCATTCCACTGATCAATTGCTCTGTTTGGGAAACTAAATTTCCTCACATCTTTATCATCTCTCTTCTCATGCAGTTTTTTGAAGTGTCCTCTTGCTGATGCTTCCCCATATGTTAAGTAATCATTTATGTCTATTTTCTCCTTCCCTGATATGCATTTATATAGCATTATCATGTCACCTCTTTTTCTTCTCTCCTGTAGTGCTGGTAGATTCAGTTTATTTAGTCTTTCTTCGTAGCTTAGATCCCTTAAGCTTGGTATCCATCTTGTAGCGGCCCTTTGAACTTTTTCAAGCTTGTCTATGTGTTTTTTGAGATGAGGACTCCAGACTACTGATGCATACTCCAGGGTTGGTCTGATGAATGATGTTATTATCCTTCTTAGCATGTCCTCATTTATGTATCTGAATGCTATTCTCATATTTGCAAGCAGTATATACATGTTCCGTCCCTTCTCACTGATGTGGTCAGCCGGAGATAGTCTGTTATTGATAATCACACCTAGGTCCTTCTCTCTTTCTGATGTGTGTAGGGTTTTATTTCCTAACGTATAATCCCAATCGGGTCTTTTTCCACTTTTACCAAACTTGATTACATGACACTTGTCCACATTGAATTCCATTTCCCATGTATTACTCCATTCATTAAGTTTATTTAATTCTTCTTGTAGCTCTTTACAAGAGTCTGTGTTAGTAATTCTCCTTTGTATTTTTGCATCATCTGCAAACATATTTAGATAGCTTTCATTTCCAGTGTTACTGTCTATATCATTTATATACACTAAAAACATGATTGGTGCCAGCACTGAGCCCTGTGGTACTCCACTAGTCACTTCTTTCCATGATGAGCAGTTTCCTGTTAGTACTGTTCTCATTTCTCTTTTTATGAGAAAATCTAGCATCCAACAATACAGTTTGCCTCGAATTCCTCCTTGATAGTACAGTTTCCATAAAAGAATTTGGTGTGGTACTCTGTCAAATGTTTTCTTGAAATCTAAATAGATACTGTCCACCAATCCTTCTCTTTCCTGTATTGTGTTTGTTACTCTGTCATAGTAGCTCAACAGATTAGTAACACATGATTTTCCTTTTCTGAAACCAAACTGTCTTTCTGTTATCATATTGTGTTCTTCTAGATGATTTACCCAAGCTTTTCTTATAAGCTTTTCTAATACCTTGTCTACAACACTGGTCAGTGATACTGGTCGGTAGTTGAGTGGATTTTGTCTATTCCCTTTCTTGAATAAGGGGACAATATTTGCATTCTTCCAAATATCAGGTAGTTTACCTTGACTCAAGGATTTCTTGAAAATTAAAAATAATGGTTTACTTAACTCCTTTGCACATTCTCGCAGCACCCAACATGAAATTTCATCAGGACCATTTGCTTTTCCTCTGTCTAATTTACTTACTCCTCCTGTATTACTTTTTCTGATATTTGTATATCTGGTAGTATGTGTGGGCATGCATGTTCCACATAGTCCCTCTCAAAATTTTTTTCTTCTGTAAAAACTGATTGGAAATTCTTATTTAGTGCTTCACAAGTATCTTTCTCTTGTGTATAGGTGATTCCCTCATCTGTAATCAATTGTATTATATCTTTTACTTTGGTTTTGGTTCTGATGTAGCTGTAAAATAGCTTCGGTTAATCACTACTTTTATTTATGATATCCTCCTCGAACTGTTTTAGGGCTTCCCTCCTTATTCTTGTATAATCGTTTCCTGCCTGTTTGTAATTATTATATGCCCTTTCACTACTGTGTCTTCTGTATCTATTCCACAACAAATCTCTTCTTTCTTTTGATTTTTTACATTCTGAATTGAACCATTTCTGTATTTTCTTATCTGCTTCTTTGTGCTGTGGGATATACTTCTGGACTCCTATTTCATAAAATTCACAGAATTTTTTATATACAGCATTTAAATCTTGTCCTCTAAGCTCATTTTCCCAATCAACTTCTAAGAAATACTTCTTTAGGTCATGATAAATTCCCTTTTTATAGTTCAGGCACTTTTTGTAACTTTCATTGTTGTTAACTATGTCATACACTATCCTGAAGTTGCAATTTAGTACTGCATGGTCGCTTTTGCCAAGTGGACGGTGATATATTAAACTGTCAATATCATTTTCTTGCATAGTAAATATGAGATCTAGCATTGAAGGTACATCGAGTCCTCTTTTTCTGGTGGTTTCCCTCACATGTTGCATTAGGAAAAACTCTTGCACGAGATCCAGGAGCTTTTGGTCCCAACAGCTTTCCTGGGTTATTATATCTAGAGTATTCCAATTTATATTTGTATTAAAATCTCCAGTTAGTATAATTCTTTCCAATTTCTCTTGCATTTTATGTAGTAATGCTCTTAAACTCTGAACTGCACTCTCTGCCAGGTTTCATATTCGTCTCTTTCCCATGTGTTTGATCTGGGTGGCATGTACAAATTGGCTACAATTACTTTCCCTTCAGATGTGTTGATCTCTACAGCAATCAGTTTTACTTGTGAGGGTATATCTAGTTTTATTTCACTGACTTTCAGATTTTTCTTATTTAATATCATAATTCCTCCTCCTTTTTTTTAGTTTCTATCTCTTCTCCATATATTATATTCCTCTAAGTTTAGTATGTCATTTGATATCCTTGGTGTTAATTTTGTTTCAGTTAGGCATATTATATGTGGTTCATTTTCTCTGACATAATCATTCATCTCTAATAATTTGGATACCATTCCATCCACATTTGAGTACATCAACTTAATCATCTTCTTTATATACTTGTTATGACTTGCTTCTACTACCTTCCTCCTTTTTATTCCCTCCTGTTTATGTACCACTTTCGTACCTGCAATCCTATTACTTTGTAAAAAAATGTGTTCTTCTCTTCTTCTTATCTTCCCTCATTTTTTGTTTTTGCTTCCTCCCTCTTCTCTTTCAGTAATTCCAGTTCCTCTTGTGTTAGGCATCTTTTTATCCATATATTTTTGAACTCCTCTTTTTCCATAAGATTCTTTGCATTTTTTAGTATCTCCTCCACGGTGTTTACACTCTAGAAAGTTACCTTTAGAAGTCTTGACTTGCTTTTCTCGTATTTCCCTAACCTTTTGTGTTCCTCTATGTCTTTACTACAGATTTCCTCTGATACTTCTTTCAATAGACTCATCACATTTGCCATCTCCTTTTTGTCTCTTGAGATCTTGTTTTTTACTTCTTCCTCTTCTATACCAGTGATTACTATAGATTTCGTGATATCTACTGAATCTCTGACTAACTTTGGATTGTTTTGGATTATTCTTTTCACTTCCTTTTTAATGCTTTTTTCTTCCACCCTTGTTTCTAAGTCTTTCTTTACTTTCACCATTTCAGCATTCGTGGTTTCCACATCATTTTTGTAGCTTTCCGCAGCTTCATTCACCTGTGTTATCTTCTCCTCAATATCACTGCTCTGATCTATCGGACTGCTTACTTGCCTAATTGTCTCTGTATCATTTTTTAACTCTTCCATAATACTCTTGTGGTTAACTACTGTACTTGCCATTTCACTCATTTTCCTCCTAAGTGTACTCATTTCCACTGTTAGTTCACATATGGTTGTGTCTTTCTTATTGGCCTCCCTTCCTAGTTTTTCATTTCTTCCTTTTGCAAGTGCATCTGCTTCTTTATTTCATCAATCTCATTCTGGAAGGGCATCTCTAGCCTGTGTACATGCTCTACCAATTTATTGTGAGTCTCCATTTCAACCAGTTCTTGGTAGAAATCATCATCCTGCTTTCTACCTTTATCCTTTTTCTTTTCCAAATTTGCTTTACTAAAGTATGTGGTCATTTTGCAATACTAAAAGCACAGAGTACTTACATTCCCTGGGGCAGTTGAACTCTAAACAAACAATCAGTTGACTGAGTGCATTCTTTCGCTACTCGGTTCTCTTTTCTGTTTGAACAAGTCTTGTTTAAACTTTTTTTTGTTTTTCTTTTTAATAATAAAAACCATTTAGTCTAACCTGGTACAGAACTTGACTCATATAAAGATACTAATTTAGGTAATGCCACTGGCCGTGCTGGCTCAGTATGGAGTGCGGTCGGCCCGCGTCTGCACTCCTTGGTGTCTCCTGTGTGTGTGTATTTACCTATTTGTAGTATACAGGAATTGAGCAATGCTCGTGTTGTCCTGTCTCCAAATCCACATTAATCAAGTCTACCTTTACACACATGAATGTTTTTCTCATGCACCACCTCTTTGTCTAAGTCGTTCCAAATATTTATGTATTTACCTAATACTGTATACCTAATTGTGATATACATGGAATGTGCTATGTTCGTGGGTTTCCGTCGTTGTTTCTCCATTCATTCATTGCCAGACGCCATGTATCCCAGACGGGGTGGCCAAGGGCTTAGAACTAATTGTTTTACAGGGAGGGGCACTAATCCTCCACCAACCCCACTTGACACGTAGGGATGCCAACAGCATCTGATGTTCCCAGGCGGTCACCCATCCAAGTACTAACCAGACCCAACGTTGCTTAACTTCGCTGATCGGACGGGAAGCGGTGTACTCAACATGGTATGGCCATTCAAATTTAGCTTTAAACTCGTTTAAGTTTTTAGCCTGGACGATCTCTTTGTCCAGGCTATTCCATAAGTCTATACTTCTGTAAGGAAAGCTATATTTCTCGATAGCCTTCAAGCAGCTTGACTTTTTCAATTTCATTCCTTGTCCTCTTGTTGCTCTCTTATCCCATACAAACAGATCTTCTTTGTCAATTTTATCTACTCCCACCATGGTCCTGAACACTGCAATCAAGTCTCCCCTCTTTCTCCTTTCCTCTAAGGAAGGCAAATCCAGCTTTTCTAGCCTCTCTCTGTATGACAGATCTGCCACACTAGGGACCATCTTGGTTGCTGTTCTTTATATTCTCTCAATCTTGTTTATATCTTTCTTTTTGTGTGGGGACCACACTACCGCTGCATATTCTAACCTGGGGCGGATCATGACCACTATCAATTTTTTCATCATCTCCTCATCCATATAATGAAATGCTACTCTTATGTGTGTATGTGTGTGTGTGTGTGTGTGTGTGTGTGTGTGTGTGCGAGCGAGCACTTTCTCGAAGTTTGCTTCTTATACACAAATACAAATACTTCCTTGGATTTGTAACTCACAAGATTCAAATAAATCACAAAACATATTGGACGAGAGGGATCCTTCAAACCAAACCTGCTGCCTACCATAACTGTGTTGGGAGCCAAACAAAGCATTTGCTTGAAATGGAATTGAAGTTTTGATTTTTGGTGATTTTCCAGCCACTGCTGGTTACTTATTCACCTGCCTTCTTACATTTTGACCTCTGAAATAATTTTAACGATCTTAATTAAAACAGAAAAAAAGGAGAGAGAGAGATAGAGAGAGAGAGAGAGTGTGTGTGTGTCTCAAAATATCAAGCTCAGGCACACTCATGATAATTTTCAGACAACCTGACCCAGAAATAATGATGTATGACTACGGAAAAGAGCATTGGTAAGAACAAGAATGTCAACACCAACACTTAGAAGAAATAAAAAAAAAAAAATCATTTCCCCTTTGTGGAAATGTGACTAAAGTTAACTGAAAAGGAAAAAGTGGGTAGGGGTGGTGATGAATAGTGAAGGGTTGCGTACTTAAGGCACTGCACATCCCAAGGGGGTAAAGCAATAACCTGACAAAATTCAGTTTATGATGGACAGAACTATTTTCAGTCTTCATCTATAGGTTGGTGGTGGAGAAAACCCCCTTTCAGCACTGTATATGAGGCTGAAAACTATTAAAGGGGGTTATCTTCACCATAGTGCTACCCACTGTAAGCTAGATTTTGGCATGTCAGTGTTGTACAGTGTAGTCTCTTTTATCAGAAAATCATGGGACTTGCAAAGTTTCATTTAATCGATTTTTTTGGACAAGAGATACTGTAATAATATGTAGGATACAAGGGAACAGTACTGTACTCACCCACCACCCATTTCTAGCGACGTCTAGCCCACCACCAGCACCCCAAAAGCCACTCAACCATCACCAAAATACTTAATACACTGTAGTAACCACATATGTAACTGCACTTACTGTGCAGTCTGAGGGGGCTGGAGCAACCAATGCTCGCTCTAGTGACTAGCAGAGCAACCGTAAACTAACGCTAGTGGCCTGAAACAAGCCCACTGTGTTTGAGTTTTCAGACAGATTTCAGATTTTTGCGGTTAATCTAAATGAGAACGTTTTAGTAAAACTTACGGTTAATGGCATATTACGGTTAAAAGAACTTCGGATGAAAGAGACTCCAATGTACCTCCTTTGCCCATGCATTCCCCCATTTCATACCTCTGTATGCTGAGAATGCTCTGATTGTATCATTTTTAAAGACTCTAACATGCTTGTGTATGACCTCGTCCCACATCTTTTATTGGTCAGCCTCTCGCAAACCTACCCCCTAACATTCTCACTTCTCACCCTCTATACCCAATTGCCATCCTCCATCCTCTCAACATGCCCAAACCATTTCAATCTACCACTCCTCATCCTAGCCCTCCTCATCACAACACCAATACATTCAAATCCCCTCCTTCCTCTAAGCTCTTCAATTGCAATCCTAGCCCAACTCCCCAGCCTCCTAATCAAGGATACATTATACATCCACCTAATCATTGTCATTTCTGTATTCTTCAGCCTACAAATACCTCTTCCTTTACTGTCCAGCTGTCAATATCATACAGCATTACACTTGTTACTTGTTAAGAATGAAGAGGATCTTTGTTGACTGGTTCAGAGTTTTGTGAATGTCTTTGAGTGGTCAGGTTCACAAGAAACTGAAAGTAATACTAAAGTAATAGTTGCTGAGAGAGAGAGTAACTAAAGTATGATGGTCTGGTGAATGGTGAGAGAACTGAATTGGTGAAACAATTTCAATATCTCAGTGCAGTGATAAAAAATAAAGACATGAATATGTAAAAATGGGGAGAGTAGAATGGCTCTAGGACCAAAGACGCCTGGCCATGCAGGCCTCGATACAGAAAAGATGAATGTGTATGGAAGTTGATGGAGGACCACATGAAGGTGATTAGAAGTCGCATTAACAGATGGATGTAAAATTATCACAAGACTTAAGTTTGAAAAGTCAACAGTAAATGCAATGGAAATGGATGTTAAGGAATTTGATCCTGTGTAAGAATACATAGGATAAGAATAAGTTTGAAAAGTCAAAAGTAAAACCAATGGAAATGGATGTTAAGGAATTTGTGGTTGTGTAAGAATTGACAGGATAAGAAATAAAGTGATTTACCAATGATGTGAGGTAAAAACTGCTTTTCATTAAGGGTTGAAGTAGAGGGTGTATATATATATATATATATTTTATGTGTCCGACTCTGGGCAAAGGCTCAGGGCCTATTTCTTGGGAGCAGTCACCTATCCCAAGGCCCAGTAGTCCTCCTACACCTCCACATGTCACCACTTTGGTGCTAACACCCACCGTCCATATTGAATACATGCTAGGGTTGTCTCATACAGGACTGGTGTGTTGGTATTAGCGGGGGTAATTTTACGACATGTCGGCGGATCATCTGGTAGATCAGGAAAGTCTGCCTTTTAGGAAATTCAAATCCTTAAACTGTTCCCTGCCCCAGCCGGGATTCGATCCTGGGTCCATTAGGACTGCAGACCGCCTCTCTACCGATTCAGCCTATATATATGCAGTAATCCCTTTATTATCTGGACACCCAATAACCGGACACCCCACTACCCAGACATTTTGGGCCTGGGCCTTCGGAACCCAAAAATGGCCAAAAAATTTAAAAAAAAAAATTAAAAATCAGAATTTTTTCCCACCCGTAATTTGACTTGGCGCGCAGCGCTGAAGAGCTGTATTTACACATGGCCGCCAGCTCCCTGCTGTTCCTCCCCTCCCCAGTTACTGTCTAACTACCATCGTGAGTAGATGCTCATCGCAATGGATGCCACATGTCTCGTTCTTGTGAATAAGCAGTGAATAAAATGCAATACTTGCCACTAGACCACAAGGGAATTTACAGTGTTGTGCAGTGTTAAGAAATCAGAATTTAGAGTGCAAAGGATTAAGTGTGGAGGACAAACTGGCGGTTGAAACTGGCATGGCACAATTAAGAACAGAATGTGCAGAGTTAAACAATTATAACTTACAGTGCAAAGAATTAAGTGCAGCACAACAATGGATTACTGTACATGCTTCAAGAGCATTTTCACCACTGACAGAGCCTTACAGGAGGCGGCCACGGATGTGCTGTAAGTACCCTGTACACTGCTAAATCTTTTCCATACTCACGTCTAATTCCTCATTCTCTGGTTCCTTTTCAGTTATTTCATGCTTTATGTCCTTTATTTGTGTGAACAGGGTCTTAAATAGGTGCTACGCATGTCCGGTAGGGAGTTATTTAGGTGGCTTTCAAAGTTAGGCTGGGTTAGGGTCCATAAGTACCAGTCTAGGAGGCAGGGTCCCAGTATCCGGACAAACCCACTTCCCGGATATGCCTTTGGTTGTATTAAATCGGATATTGGGAAGATTACTATGTGTATATATATAAAGTGATGCTGCTGACAGAGAAAGTTAAAGTGTTCGACAAACTTAGGGAAGGAATGTCGGCGACAATTCACCGTCAGGACGATTCCCCGTCATTTATTTACATACCAGATTATTTAGTAAGTACAATACACTAGTTTTTTACTTATATGAGTTATAAAATCCTTCTGAAAATTAGTTATAAAAGTGTTAACTAATCAATAATAAGTATATCTATAGAATAACGGGGAATCGTCCATGTTTTGACGGTGAATTGACTTGATGGTGAATTGTCTCAGAACCGTATGTTTGGGGTGAGTCAACTGTTCATACAATAAAGAATGCAGAACATTGCATACGGGAGGCAGTGAGGGCTAGTGCACCAGACTGTGCTAAAATGTCTCCACCTACGCCTGTGAACTGTCTCGGAACCATATGTTTGAGGTGAATGAGTCAACTGTTCGCAGGCAGAATGTAGCATATGGGAGGCAGTGAGGGCTAGGGCACCAGACTACTGAAGTGTCTCCACCTAAGTCTGTGCTTGTCAGCTTTCAGTGTTAAGTTTCTTACATATTTGTTGTTTTTCATACTTTATGATAGTTTATAAGGTGTATGTAGTACATAAGCAGTATTATTCAGATGTAATATACTTAATACACATGCGTAATTATGTGCACACACGGGAGAACATATACGGGAAATTTACCACATACGCAAAGGGTCTGGGAACGTAACCCTCGTGTGAATTAAGGGCTTACTGTATATACTGTATATGTTTTATATATATATATATATATATATATTTCATGTGAGGAACAAGGAACCAGAGGCCATGAGCCCGCAGTAACAGTTCCCTCCAAGAGAAAAACAAAATACAATAGAGAGCCAAATTCAAGATCCGATCAATTTGAGATGCCTGGACACACTGTGTTTGAAAGACTGGAGATCATAGGCAGCAGGAAATACAGACAGAGGGAGACAGTTCCAGAGCTGACCTGTTGCATAAATGAAAGACTGGGAGTAACGGTTAACTCTTGCATTAGAGAGTTGGACAGAAAAGGGATGAGAGTTTGCTGCCAGACGGGTGCTACACGCCCGTCGTAGAGGTGGAGGAATGCACGCAGACAGTTCAGAGGAGCAGTGACCATTAAAGTAGCGATAGAAAAGAGATAAAGATGAACAGTGCGGCGAAGAGACAGAGGTTGAAGGGAGTCAGTAAGAGGAGAAGAGTTAATGAGACGAAAAGCCTTTGACTCCACCCTATTGAGAAGGGCTATATGTGGGGAGCCTCCCCACACATGAGACTTGTACTCCACACAGGGGCAGATAAAACCCCTGTATAGAGTCAACAAATGTGCAGGGGTAAAGAAAGAGCGGAGTCAGCTTAGCACACCCAATCTCTTGGAAGCAGATTTTACAAGAGATGTAATATGATCTTTCCAAGATAAGTCCCGAGTAAATGAAACCCCAAGCATGTTCAACGATGATGCAGGTTTAAGCTGAATATTATTAAACATTAATGGGTATACCTGTGGAAGATTTTATCGGGTTGATAGTTGTAAGAACTGAGTCTTAGATGCATTAAAAACAACCATATTATTTTTACCCCAGTCAGAGATACAAGCCAAGTCAGACATTAGGTGTGCCATAGCCTCATCCCTTGTTTGTTGAAGCAACTGTTGAGATGGGCGTTGCGGGAACCGAATGGAAAGGTGAAGGGTGGAGTCATCAGCGTATGAGTGGATAGGGTTAGATGTACAGCTTAGAAGATCATTGATGAATAAAAGGAAGAGAGTTGGTGATAGGACAGAGCCCTGAGGAACACCACTGTTGATAGATCTAGGAGAAGAACGATGGCGGTCTACAACAGCGGCTATAGAACGACCAGAAAGGAAGTTAGCGATGAAGGCACAGATAGAAGGATAGAAACCGTAGGAGGGCAGTTTGGAAATTAAAGATTTATGCCAGACTCGATCGAAAGCCTTTGAGATGTCAAGTGCAATGGAAAAGCTTTCGCCAAAGTCCCGAAAGGAGGATGACCAGGAGTCTGAAAGGTAGGTGAGAAGATCGCCAGTGGAGCGTCCCTGACGGAACCCATACTGACGATCGGAAAGAAGATTGTGATAGGAAAAATGCCTTAAAATTTTTCTATTGAGAATTGACTCGAAAACTTTTGAAATACAGGACGTTAAAGCAATTGGACGATAGTTGGAGGGTTGGGAGTGGTCACCCTTCTTTGGGACTGGCTGAATGAGAGCAAACTTCCAGCAAGAAGGAAAGGTACAAGTTGACAGACAAAGGCGAAAGAGTTTGCCTAGGTAGGGTGTAAGCACAGAAGCACAGTTCTTGAGAACAACAGGAGGGACCCCATCAGGCCCATATGCCTTGTTAGTACTGAGGCCAGTAATGGCAGAAAATACATCAACTGAAGAAATTTTAATGTCAGCTATGAGGAAGTCAGAGGGGGGAAGTGATGGAGGAACAGCACCGGAATAGTCTAAGGTGGAATTGGAGGAGAAAGTCCGTGCGAAGAGATCTGCTTTATCAGTAGAAGAAATAGCTACAGAACCATCAGAGTAGAAAAGAGGAGGGAAGGATGATGAGGTAAAGTTGTTAGAAAGATTTTTGGCAAGGTGCCAGAAGAAGCGGGAAGAATTCGAGTTGGAGAGTTGAAAGCATTTAGTATGGATGAAATTATTTTTAGTAGAGCGAAGAACAGACTTAGAACGATTCTGGGCAGAAACGTAAAGATGATGTGATTGAGGGGTGGGTTGGCTCCGGTACCTTTTGTAGGCCCTCTCCTTGTTGCGGACAGCATTAGAACAAGCGTGATTAAACCAAGG